>NC_142615.1:56117439-56466814 GCF_059453375.1 Lepisosteus platostomus
CTTCAGCCTTTCACTCTTGCTTCCTTCCAATGAGGACGGAGCTGCGGGAGAAAGGGCGCTATAGAGGATCGCTGTGGAGAGCTGCTGCTGTGCTTTGACATCTGAGCTCTGTGGAAATCGATCTCAATACAATTCTGAAAAACGCGACTCTCCGAACGCCAGCCGAACAAGTCTCCACAGCCGAAGCGCTGTGTCTCTTTTCAGCTGGCGATAAACCTTTCCTCGATCCTTTGCGGACTTGTTAAACTGTTCCTGATCAGAATAAAAAACGCTCACGCTAATACACAAGCACCCGTGTCTCGCCAAAGCTGACAAATAAACAGACGGACAAGCGGCACTGCACGTGTGAACAGGGGAATGAGCGAGCGAGCGGGGATAGGGCGCCTCCTGCGCTTAAAAGCTTACAGCACCTGGTATTCCCAGGCGGTCTCCCACCCAAGTACTAATCAGGCCCATCCCTGTTTAGCTTCCGAGATCAGACGAGATCAGGCGTGCTCAAGGGGGTGTTACCGTAAGCGAGAGCAAGGCTCGCTGGCACCCTTCTTATTGAGAGGACAGCTCCGTCACCTCTTTTACGACGCTGCTTTTTTTCCCTTGCGTTTTTCTCTTCTTCCCACGTTCTCTCTCTTCACTGCCTTCGTCCCCGCTCTATTTCACTTCAGCCTTTCACTCTTGCTTCCTTCCAATGAGGACGGAGCTGCGGGAGAAAGGGCGCTATAGAGGATCGCTGTGGAGAGCTGCTGCTGTGCTTTGACATCTGAGCTCTGTGGAAAACGATCTCAATACAATTCTGAAAAACGCGACTCTCCGAACGCCAGCCGAACAAGTCTCCACAGCCGAAGCGCTGTGTCTCTTTTCAGCTGGCGATAAACCTTTCCTCGATCCTTTGCGGACTTGTAAAACTGTTCCTGATCAGAATAAAAAACGCTCACGCTAATACACAAGCACCCGTGTCTCGCCAAAGCTGACAAATAAACAGACGGACAAGCGGCACTGCACGTGTGAACAGGGGAATGAGCGAGCGAGCGGGGATAGGGCGCCTCCTGCGCTTAAAAGCTTACAGCACCTGGTATTCCCAGGCGGTCTCCCATCCAAGTACTAACCAGGCCCATCCCTGTTTAGCTTCCGAGATCAGACGAGATCAGGCGTGCTCAAGGGGGTGTGGCCGTAAGCGAGAGCAAGACTCGCTGGCACCCTTCTTATTGAGAGGACAGCTCCGTCACCTCTTTTACGACGCTGCTTTTTTTCTCTTGCGTTTTTCTCTTCTTCCCACGTTCTCTCTCTTCACTGCCTTCGTCCCCGCTCTATTTCACTTCAGCCTTTCACTCTTGCTTCCTTCCAATGAGGACGGAGCTGCGGGAGAAAGGGCGCTATAGAGGATCGCTGTGGAGAGCTGCTGCTGTGCTTTGACATCTGAGCTCTGTGGAAAACGATCTCAATACAATTCTGAAAAACGCGACTCTCCGAACGCCAGCCGAACAAGTCTCCACAGCCGAAGCGCTGTGTCTCTTTTCAGCTGGCGATAAACCTTTCCTCGATCCTTTGCGGACTTGTTAAACTGTTCCTGATCAGAATAAAAAACGCTCACGCTAATACACAAGCACCCGTGTCTCGCCAAAGCTGACAAACAGACGGACAAGCCGCACTGCACGTGTGAACAGGGGAATGAGCGAGCGAGCGGGGATAGGGCGCCTCCTGCGCTTAAAAGCTTACAGCACCTGGTATTCCCAGGCGGTCTCCCATCCAAGTACTAACCAGGCCCATCCCGGTTTAGCTTCCGAGATCAGACGAGATCAGGCGCGCTCAAGGG
This sequence comes from Lepisosteus platostomus, assembly GCF_059453375.1. Lineage (NCBI taxonomy): Eukaryota > Metazoa > Chordata > Actinopteri > Semionotiformes > Lepisosteidae > Lepisosteus > Lepisosteus platostomus. The sequence continues at coordinate 56,119,250 of NC_142615.1, forward strand.
GGTGTGGCCATAAGCGAGAGCAAGGCTCGCTGGCACCCTTCTTATTGAGAGGACAGCTCCGTCACCTCTTTTACGACGCTGCTTTTTTTCCCTTGCGTTTTTCTCTTCTTCCCACGTTCTCTCTCTTCACTGCCTTCGTCCCCGCTCTATTTCACTTCAGCCTTTCACTCTTGCTTCCTTCCAATGAGGACGGAGCTGCGGGAGAAAGGGCGCTATAGAGGATCGCTGTGGAGAGCTGCTGCTGTGCTTTGACATCTGAGCTCTGTGGAAAACGATCTCAATACAATTCTGAAAAACGCGACTCTCCGAACGCCAGCCGAACAAGTCTCCACAGCCGAAGCGCTGTGTCTCTTTTCAGCTGGCGATAAACCTTTCCTCGATCCTTTGCGGACTTGTAAAACTGTTCCTGATCAGAATAAAAAACGCTCACGCTAATACACAAGCACCCGTGTCTCGCCAAAGCTGACAAATAAACAGACGGACAAGCCGCACTGCACGTGTGAACAGGGGAATGAGCGAGCGAGCGGGGATAGGGCGCCTCCTGCGCTTAAGAGCTTACAGCACCTGGTATTCCCAGGCGGTCTCCCATCCAAGTACTAATCAGGCCCATCCCTGTTTAGCTTCCGAGATCAGACGAGATCAGGCGTGCTCAAGGGGGTGTGACCATAAGCAAGAGCAAGGCTCGCTGGCACCCTTCTTATTGAGAGGACAGCTCCGTCACCTCTTTTACGACGCTGCTTTTTTTCCCTTGCGTTTTTCTCTTCTTCCCACGTTCTCTCTCTTCACTGCCTTCGTCCCCGCTCTATTTCACTTCAGCCTTTCACTCTTGCTTCCTTCCAATGAGGACGGAGCTGCGGGAGAAAGGGCGCTATAGAGGATCGCTGTGGAGAGCTGCTGCTGTGCTTTGACATCTGAGCTCTGTGGAAAACGATCTCAATACAATTCTGAAAAACGCGACTCTCCAAACGCCAGCCGAACAAGTCTCCACAGCCGAAGCGCTGTGTCTCTTTTCAGCTGGCGATAAACCTTTCCTCGATCCTTTGCGGACTTGTTAAACTGTTCCTGATCAGAATAAAAAACGCTCACGCTAATACACAAGCACCCGTGTCTCGCCAAAGCTGACAAATAAACAGACGGACAAGCCGCACTGCACGTGTGAACAGGGGAATGAGACAGCGAGCGGGGATAGGGCGCCTCCTGCGCTTAAAAGCTTACAGCACCTGGTATTCCCAGGCGGTCTCCCATCCAAGTACTAACCAGGCCCATCCCTGTTTAGCTTCCGAGATCAGACGAGATCAGGCGTGCTCAAGGGGGTGTGGCCGTAAGCGAGAGTAAGGCTCGCTGGCACCCTTCTTATTGAGAGGACAGCTCCGTCACCTCTTTTACGACGCTGCTTTTTTCCCTTGCGTTTTTCTCTTCTTCCCACGTTCTCTCTCTTCACTGCCTTCGTCCCCGCTCTATTTCACTTCAGCCTTTCACTCTTGCTTCCTTCCAATGAGGACGGAGCTGCGGGAGAAAGGGCGCTATAGAGGATCGCTGTGGAGAGCTGCTGCCGTGCTTTGACATCTGAGCTCTGTGGAAAACGATCTCAATACAATTCTGAAAAACGCGACTCTCCGAACGCCAGCCGAACAAGTCTCCACAGCCGAAGCGCTGTGTCTCTTTTCAGCTGGCGATAAACCTTTCCTCGATCCTTTGCGGACTTGTAAAACTGTTCCTGATCAGAATAAAAAACGCTCACGCTAATACACAAGCACCCGTGTCTCGCCAAAGCTGACAAATAAACAGACGGACAAGCCACACTGCACGTGTGAACAGGGGAATGAGCGAGCGAGCGGGGATAGGGCGCCTCCTGCGCTTAAAAGCTTACAGCACCTGGTATTCCCAGGCGGTCTCCCATCCAAGTACTAACCAGGCCCATCCCTGTTTAGCTTCCGAGATCAGACGAGATCAGGCGTGCTCAAGGGGGTGTGGCCATAAGCGAGAGCAAGGCTCGCTGGCACCCTTCTTATTGAGAGGACAGCTCCGTCACCTCTTTTACGACGCTGCTTTTTTTCCCTTGCGTTTTTCTCTTCTTCCCACGTTCTCTCTCTTCACTGCCTTCGTCCCCGCTCTATTTCACTTCAGCCTTTCACTCTTGCTTCCTTCCAATGAGGACGGAGCTGCGGGAGAAAGGGCGCTATAGAGGATCGCTGTGGAGAGCTGCTGCTGTGCTTTGACATCTGAGCTCTGTGGAAAACGATCTCAATACAATTCTGAAAAACGCGACTCTCCGAACGCCAGCCGAACAAGTCTCCACAGCCGAAGCGCTGTGTCTCTTTTCAGCTGGCGATAAACCTTTCCTCGATCCTTTGCGGACTTGTAAAACTGTTCCTGATCAGAATAAAAAACGCTCACGCTAATACACAAGCACCCGTGTCTCGCCAAAGCTGACAAATAAAGAGACGGACAAGCCGCACTGCACGTGTGAACAGGGGAATGAGCGAGCGAGCGGGGATAGGGCGCCTCCTGCGCTTAAAAGCTTACAGCACCTGGTATTCCCAGGCGGTCTCCCATCCAAGTACTAACCAGGCCCATCCCTGTTTAGCTTCCGAGATCAGACGAGATCAGGCGTGCTCAAGGGGGTGTGGCCGTAAGCGAGAGCAAGGCTCGCTGGCACCCTTCTTATTGAGAGGACAGCTCCGTCACCTCTTTTACGACGCTGCTTTTTTTCTCTTGCGTTTTTCTCTTCTTCCCACGTTCTCTCTCTTCACTGCCTTCGTCCCCGCTCTATTTCACTTCAGCCTTTCACTCTTGCTTCCTTCCAATGAGGACGGAGCTGCGGGAGAAAGGGCGCTATAGAGGATCGCTGTGGAGAGCTGCTGCTGTGCTTTGACATCTGAGCTCTGTGGAAAACGATCTCAATACAATTCTGAAAAACGCGACTCTCCGAACGCCAGCCGAACAAGTCTCCACAGCCGAAGCGCTGTGTCTTTTTTCAGCTGGCGATAAACCTTTCCTCGATCATTTGCGGACTTGTTAAACTGTTCCTGATCAGAATAAAAAACGCTCACGCTAATACACAAGCACCCGTGTCTCGCCAAAGCTGACAAATAAACAGACGGACAAGCCGCACTGCACGTGTGAACAGGGGAATGAGCGAGCGAGCGGGGATAGGGCGCCTCCTGTGCTTAAAAGCTTACAGCACCTGATATTCCCAGGCGGTCTCCCATCCAAGTACTAACCAGGCCCATCCCTGTTTAGCTTCCGAGATCAGACAAGATCAGGCGTGCTCAAGGGAGTGTGGCCGTAAGCAAGAGCAAGGTTCGCTGGCACCCTTCTTATTGAGAGGACAGCTCCGTCACCTCTTTTTCGACGCTGCTTTTTTTCCCTTGCGTTTTTCTCTTCTTCCCACGTTCTCTCTCTTCACTGCCTTCGTCCCCGCTCTATTTCACTTCAGCCTTTCACTTTTGCTTCCTTCCAATGAGGACGGAGCTGCGGGAGAAAGGGCGCTATAGAGGATCGCTGTGGAGAGCTGCTGCTGTGCTTTGACATCTGAGCTCTGTGGAAAACGATCTCAATACAATTCTGAAAAACGCGACTCTCCGAACGCCAGCCGAACAAGTCTCCACAGCCGAAGCGCTGTGTCTCTTTTCAGCTGGCGATAAACCTTTCCTCGATCCTTTGCGGACTTGTAAAACTGTTCCTGATCAGAATAAAAAACGCTCACGCTAATACACAAGCACCCGTGTCTCGCCAAAGCTGACAAATAAACAGACGGACAAGCCGCACTGCACGTGTGAACAGGGGAATGAGCGAGCGAGCGGGGATAGGGCGCCTCCTGCGCTTAAAAGCTTACAGCACCTGGTATTCCCAGGCGGTCTCCCATCCAAGTACTAACCAGGCCCATCCCTGTTTAGCTTCCGAGATCAAACGAGATCAGACGTGCTCAAGGGGGTGTGGCCGTAAGCGCGAGCAAGGCTCACTGGCACCCTTCTTATTGAGAGGACAGCTCCGTCACCTCTTTTACGATGCTGCTTTTTTTCCCTTGCGTTTTTCTCTTCTTCCCACGTTCTCTCTCTTCACTGCCTTCGTCCCCGCTCTATTTCACTTCAGCCTTTCACTCTTGCTTCCTTCCAATGAGGACGGAGCTGCGGGAGAAAGGGCGCTATAGAGGATCGCTGTGGAGAGCTGCTGCTGTGCTTTGACATCTGAGCTCTGTGGAAAACGATCTCAATACAATTCTGAAAAACGCGACTCTCCGAACGCCAGCCGAACAAGTCTCCACAGCCGAAGCGCTGTGTCTCTTTTCAGCTGGCGATAAACCTTTCCTCGATCCTTTGCGGACTTGTAAAACTGTTCCTGATCAGAATAAAAAACGCTCACGCTAATACACAAGCACCCGTGTCTCGCCAAAGCTGAGAAATAAACAGACGGACAAGCCGCACTGCTCGTGTGAACAGGGGAGTGAGCGAGCGAGCGGGGATAGGGCGCCTCCTTTGCTTAAATGCTTACAGCACCTGGTATTCCCAGGCGGTCTCCCATCCAAGTACTAACCAGGCCCATCCCTGTTTAGCTTCCGAGATCAGACGAGATCAGGCGTGCTCAAGGGGGTGTGGCCATAAGCGAGAGCAAGGCTCGCTGGCACCCTTCTTATTGAGAGAACAGCTCCGTCACCTCTTTTACGACGCTGCTTTTTTTCCCTTGCGTTTTTCTCTTCTTCCCACGTTCTCTCTCTTCACTGCCTTCGTCCCCGCTCTATTTCACTTCAGCCTTTCACTCTTGCTTCCTTCCAATGAGGACGGAGCTGCGGGAGAAAGGGCGTTATAGAGGATCGCTGTGGAGAGCTGCTGCTGTGCTTTGACATCTGAGCTCTGTGGAAAACGATCTCAATACAATTCTGAAAAACGCGATTCCCCGAACGCCAGCCGAACAAGTCTCCACAGCCGAAGCGCTGTGTCTCTTTTCAGCTGGCGATAAACCTTTCCTCGATCCTTTGCGGACTTGTAAAACTGTTCCTGATCAGAATAAAAAACGCTCACGCTAATACACAAGCACCCGTGTCTCGCCAAAGCTGACAAATAAACAGACGGACAAGCCGCACTGCACGTGTGAACAGGGGAATGAGCGAGCGAGCGGGGATAGGGCGCCTCCTGCGCTTAAAAGCTTACAGCACCTGGTATTCCCAGGCGGTCTCCCATCCAAGTACTAACCAGGCCCATCCCTGTTTAGCTTCCGAGATCAGACGAGATCAGGCGTGCTCAAGGGGGTGTGGCCGTAAGCGAGAGCAAGGCTCGCTGGCACCCTTCTTATTGAGAGGACATCTCCGTCACCTCTTTTACGACGCTGCTTTTTTTCCCTTGCGTTTTTCTCTTCTTCCCACGTTCTCTCTCTTCACTGCCTTCGTCCCCGCTCTATTTCACTTCAGCCTTTCACTCTTGCTTCCTTCCAATGAGGACGGAGCTGCGGGAGAAAGGGCGCTATAGAGGATTGCTGTGGAGAGCTGCTGCTGTGCTTTGACATCTGAGCTCTGTGGAAAACGATCTCAATACAATTCTGAAAAACGCGACTCTCCGAACGCCAGCCGAACAAGTCTCCACAGCCGAAGCGCTGTGTCTCTTTTCAGCTGGCGATAAACCTTTCCTCGATCCTTTGCGGACTTGTTAAACTGTTCCTGATCAGAATAAAAAACGCTCACGCTAATACACAAGCACCCGTGTCTCGCCAAAGCTGAGAAATAAACAGACGGACAAGCCGCACTGCACGTGTGAACAGGGGAATGAGCGAGCGGGCGGGGATAGGGCGCCTCCTGCGCTTAAAAGCTTACAGCACCTGGTATTCCCAGGCGGTCTCCCATCCAAGTACTAACCAGGCCCATCCCTGTTTAGCTTCCGAGATCAGACGAGATCAGGCGTGCTCAAGGGGGTGTGGCCGTAAGGAAGAGCAATGCTCGCTGGCACCCTTCTTATTGAGAGGACATCTCCGTCACCTCTTTTACGACGCTGCTTTTTTTCCCTTGCGTTTTTCTCTTCTTCCCACGTTCTCTCTCTTCACTGCCTTCGTCCCCGCTCTATTTCACTTCAGCCTTTCACTCTTGCTTCCTTCCAATGAGGACGGAGCTGCGGGAGAAAGGGCGCTATAGAGGATCGCTGTGGAGAGCTGCTGCTGTGCTTTGACATCTGAGCTCTGTGGAAAACGATCTCAATACAATTCTGAAAAACGCGACTCTCCGAACGCCAGCCGAACAAGTCTCCACAGCCGAAGCGCTGTGTCTCTTTTCAGCTGGCGATAAACCTTTCCTCGATCCTTTGCGGACTTGTTAAACTGTTCCTGATCAGAATAAAAAACGCTCACGCTAATACACAAGCACCCGTGTCTCGCCAAAGCTGAGAAATAAACAGACGGACAAGCCGCACTGCACGTGTGAACAGGGGAATGAGCGAGCGAGCGGGGATAGGGCGCCTCCTGCGCTTAAAAGCTTACAGCACCTGGTATTCCCAGGCGGTCTCCCATCCAAGTACTAACCAGGCCCATCCCTGTTTAGCTTCCGAGATCAGACGTGCTCAAGGGGGTGTGGCCGTAAGCAAGAGCAAGGCTCGCTGGCACCCTTCTTATTGAGAGGACAGCTCCGTCACCTCTTTTAAGACGCTGCTTTTTTTCCCTTGCGTTTTTCTCTTCTTCCCACGTTCTCTCTCTTCACTGCCTTCGTCCCCGCTCTATTTCACTTCAGCCTTTCACTTTTGCTTCCTTCCAATGAGGACGGAGCTGCGGGAGAAAGGGCGCTATAGAGGATCGCTGTGGAGAGCTGCTGCTGTGCTTTGACATCTGAGCTCTGTGGAAAACGATCTCAATACAATTCTGAAAAACGCGACTCTCCGAACGCCAGCCGAACAAATCTCCACAGCCGAAGCGCTGTGTCTCTTTTCAGCTGGCGATAAACCTTTCCTCGATCCTTTGTGGACTTGTAAAACTGTTCCTGATCAGAATAAAAAACGCTCACGCTAATACACAAGCACCCGTGTCTCGCCAAAGCTGACAAATAAACAGAAGGACAAGCCGCACTGCACGTGTGAACAGGGGAATGAGCGAGCGAGCGGGGATAGGGCGCCTCCTGCGCTTAAAAGCTTACAGCACCTGGTATTCCCAGGCGGTCTCCCATCCAAGTACTAACCAGGCCCATCCCTGTTTAGCTTCCTAGATTAGACGAGATCAGGCGTGCTCAAGGGGGTGTGGCCATAAGCGAGAGCAAGGCTCGCTGGCACCCTTCTTATTGAGAGGACAGCTCCGTCACCTCTTTTACGACGCTGCTTTTTTTCCCTTGCGTTTTTCTCTTCTTCCCACGTTCTCTCTCTTCACTGCCTTCGTCCCCGCTCTATTTCACTTCAGCCTTTCACTCTTGCTTATTTCCAATGAGGACGGAGCTGCGGGAGAAAGGGCGCTATAGAGGATCGCTGTGGAGAGCTGCTGCTGTGCTTTGACATCTGAGCTCTGTGGAAAACGATCTCAATACAATTCTGAAAAACGCGACTCTCCGAACGCCAGCCGAACAAGTCTCCACAGCCGAAGCGCTGTGTCTCTTTTCAGCTGGCGATAAACCTTTCCTCGATCCTTTGCGGACTTGTTAAACTGTTCCTGATCAGAATAAAAAACGCTCACGCTAATACACAAGCACCCGTGTCTCGCCAAAGCTGACAAATAAACAGACGGACAAGCCGCACTGCACGTGTGAACAGGGGAATGAGCCAGCGAGCGGGGATAGGGCGCCTCCTGCGCTTAAAAGCTTACAGCACCTGGTATTCCCAGGCGGTCTCCCATCCAAGTACTAACCAGGCCCATCCCTGTTTAGCTTCCGAGATCAGACGAGATCAGGCGTGCTCAATGGGGTGTGGCCGTAAGTGAGAGCAATGCTCGCTGGCACCCTTCTTATTGAGAGGACAGCTCCGTCACCTCTTTTAAGACGCTGCTTTTTTTCCCTTGCGTTTTTCTCTTCTTCCCACGTTCTCTCTCTTCACTGCCTTCGTCCCCGCTCTATTTCACTTCAGCCTTTCACTTTTGCTTCCTTCCAATGAGGACGGAGCTGCGGGAGAAAGGGCGCTATAGAGGATCGCTGTGGAGAGCTGCTGCTGTGCTTTGACATCTGAGCTCTGTGGAAAACGATCTCAATACAATTCTGAAAAACGCGACTCTCCGAACGCCAGCCGAACAAATCTCCACAGCCGAAGCGCTGTGTCTCTTTTCAGCTGGCGATAAACCTTTCCTCGATCCTTTGTGGACTTGTAAAACTGTTCCTGATCAGAATAAAAAACGCTCACGCTAATACACAAGCACCCGTGTCTCGCCAAAGCTGACAAATAAACAGAAGGACAAGCCGCACTGCACGTGTGAACAGGGGAATGAGCGAGCGAGCGGGGATAGGGCGCCTCCTGCGCTTAAAAGCTTACAGCACCTGGTATTCCCAGGCGGTCTCCCATCCAAGTACTAACCAGGCCCATCCCTGTTTAGCTTCCGAGATCAGACGAGATCAGGCGTGCTCAAGGGGGTGTGGCCGTAAGCGAGCGCAAGGCTCGCTGGCACCCTTCTTATTGAGAGAACAGCTCCGTCACCTCTTTTACATCGCTGCTTTTTTTCTCTTGCGTTTTTCTCTTCTTCCCACGTTCTCTCTCTTCACTGCCTTCGTCCCCGCTCTATTTCACTTCAGCCTTTCACTCTTGCTTCCTTCCAATGAGGACGGAGCTGCGGGAGAAAGGGCGCTATAGAGGATTGCTGTGGAGAGCTGCTGCTGTGCTTTGACATCTGAGCTCTGTGGAAAACGATCTCAATACAATTCTGAAAAACGCGACTCTCCGAACGCCAGCCGAACAAGTCTCCACAGCCGAAGCGCTGTGTCTCTTTTCAGCTGGCGATAAACCTTTCCTCGATCCTTTGCGGACTTGTAAAACTGTTCCTGATCAGAATAAAAAACGCTCACGCTAATACACAAGCACCCGTGTCTCGCCAAAGCTGACAAATAAACAGACGGACAAGCCGCACTGCACGTGTGAACAGGGGAATGAGCGAGCGAGCGGGGATAGGGCGCCTCCTGCGCTTAAAAGCTTACAGCACCTGGTATTCCCAGGCGGTCTCCCATCCAAGTACTAATCAGGCCCATCCCTGTTTAGCTTCCGAGATCAGACGAGATCAGGCGTGCTCAAGGGGGTGTGGTCGTAAGCGAGCGCAAGGCTCGCTGGCACCCTTCTTATTGAGAGGACAGCTCCGTCACCTCTTTTAGGACGCTGCTTTTTTTCTCTTGCGTTTTTCTCTTCTTCCCACGTTCTCTCTCTTCACTGCCTTCGTCCCCGCTCTATTTCACTTCAGCCTTTCACTCTTGCTTCCTTCCAATGAGGACGGAGCTGCGGGAGAAAGGGCGCTATAGAGGATCGCTGTGGAGAGCTGCTGCTGTGCTTTGACATCTGAGCTCTGTGGAAAACGATCTCAATACAATTCTGAAAAACGCGACTCTCCGAACGCCAGCCGAACAAGTCTCCACAGCCGAAGCGCTGTGTCTCTTTTCAGCTGGCGATAAACCTTTCCTCGATCCTTTGCGGACTTGTAAAACTGTTCCTGATCAGAATAAAAAACGCTCACGCTAATACACAAGCACCCGTGTCTCGCCAAAGCTGACAAATAAACAGACGGACAAGCCGCACTGCACGTGTGAACAGGGGAATGAGCCAGCGAGCGGGGATAGGGCGCCTCCTGCGCTTAAAAGCTTACAGCACCTGGTATTCCCAGGCGGTCTCCCATCCAAGTACTAACCAGGCCCATCCCTGTTTAGCTTCCGAGATCAGACGAGATCAGGCGTGCTCAAGGGGGTGTGGCCGTAAGCGAGAGCAAGGCTCGCTGGCACCCTTCTTATTGAGAGAACAGCTCCGTCACCTCTTTTACATCGCTGCTTTTTTTCTCTTGCGTTTTTCTCTTCTTCCCACGTTCTCTCTCTTCACTGCCTTCGTCCCCGCTCTATTTCACTTCAGCCTTTCACTCTTGCTTCCTTCCAATGAGGACGGAGCTGCGGGAGAAAGGGCGCTATAGAGGATCGCTGTGGAGAGCTGCTGCTGTGCTTTGACATCTGAGCTCTGTGGAAAACGATCTCAATACAATTCTGAAAAACGCGACTCTCCGAACGCCAGCCGAACAAGTCTCCACAGCCGAAGCGCTGTGTCTCTTTTCAGCTGGCGATAAACCTTTCCTCGATCCTTTGCGGACTTGTTAAACTGTTCCTGATCAGAATAAAAAACGCTCACGCTAATACACAAGCACCCGTGTCTCGCCAAAGCTGACAAATAAACAGACGGACAAGCCGCACTGCACGTGTGAACTGGGGAATGAGCGAGCGAGCGGGGATAGGGCGCCTCCTGCGCTTAAAAGCTTACAGCACCTGGTATTCCCAGGCGGTCTCCCATCCAAGTACTAACCAGGCCCATCCCTGTTTAGCTTCCGAGATCAGACGTGCTCAAGGGGGTGTGGCCATAAGCGAGAGCAAGGCTCGCTGGCACCCTTCTTATTGAGAGGACAGCTCCGTCACCTCTTTTACGACGCTGCTTTTTTTCCCTTGCGTTTTTCTCTTCTTCCCACGTTCTCTCTCTTCACTGCCTTCGTCCCCGCTCTATTTCACTTCAGCCTTTCACTCTTGCTTCCTTCCAATGAGGACGGAGCTGCGGGAGAAAGGGCGCTATAGAGGATCGCTGTGGAGAGCTGCTGCTGTGCTTTGACATCTGAGCTCTGTGGAAAACGATCTCAATACAATTCTGAAAAACGCGACTCTCCGAACGCCAGCCGAACAAGTCTCCACAGCCGAAGCGCTGTGTCTCTTTTCAGCTGGCGATAAACCTTTCCTCGATCCTTTGCGGACTTGTTAAACTGTTCCTGATCAGAATAAAAAACGCTCACGCTAATACACAAGCACCCGTGTCTCGCCAAAGCTGAGAAATAAACAGACGGACAAGCCGCACTGCACGTGTGAACAGGGGAATGAGCGAGCGAGCGGGGATAGGGCGCCTCCTGCGCTGAAAAGCATACAGCACCTGGTATTCCCAGGCGGTCTCCCATCCAAGTACTAACCAGGCCCATCCCTGTTTAGCTTCCGAGATCAGACGAGTTCAGGCGTGCTCAAGGGGGTGTGGCCGTAAGCAAGAGCAATGCTCGCTGGCACCCTTCTTATTGAGAGGACAGCTCCGTCACCTCTTTTAAGACGCTGCTTTTTTTCCCTTGCGTTTTTCTCTTCTTCCCACGTTCTCTCTCTTCACTGCCTTCGTCCCCGCTCTATTTCACTTCAGCCTTTCACTTTTGCTTCCTTCCAATGAGGACGGAGCTGCGGGAGAAAGGGCGCTATAGAGGATCGCTGTGGAGAGCTGCTGCTGTGCTTTGACATCTGAGCTCTGTGGAAAACGATCTCAATACAATTCTGAAAAACGCGACTCTCCGAACGCCAGCCGAACAAATCTCCACAGCCGAAGCGCTGTGTCTCTTTTCAGCTGGCGATAAACCTTTCCTCGATCCTTTGTGGACTTTTAAAACTGTTCCTGATCAGAATAAAAAACGCTCACGCTAATACACAAGCACCCGTGTCTCGCCAAAGCTGACAAATAAACAGAAGGACAAGCCGCACTGCACGTGTGAACAGGGGAATGAGCGAGCGAGCGGGGATAGGGCGCCTCCTGCGCTTAAAAGCTTACAGCACCTGGTATTCCCAGGCGGTCTCCCATCCAAGTACTAACCAGGCCCATCCCTGTTTAGCTTCCTAGATTAGACGAGATCAGGCGTGCTCAAGGGGGTGTGGCCATAAGCGAGAGCAAGGCTCGCTGGCACCCTTCTTATTGAGAGGACAGCTCCGTCACCTCTTTTACGACGCTGCTTTTTTTCCCTTGCGTTTTTCTCTTCTTCCCACGTTCTCTCTCTTCACTGCCTTCGTCCCCGCTCTATTTCACTTCAGCCTTTCACTCTTGCTTATTTCCAATGAGGACGGAGCTGCGGGAGAAAGGGCGCTATAGAGGATCGCTGTGGAGAGCTGCTGCTGTGCTTTGACATCTGAGCTCTGTGGAAAACGATCTCAATACAATTCTGAAAAACGCGACTCTCCGAACGCCAGCCGAACAAGTCTCCACAGCCGAAGCGCTGTGTCTCTTTTCAGCTGGCGATAAACCTTTCCTCGATCCTTTGCGGACTTGTAAAACTGTTCCTGATCAGAATAAAAAACGCTCACGCTAATACACAAGCACCCGTGTCTCGCCAAAGCTGACAAATAAACAGACGGACAAGCCGCACTGCACGTGTGAACAGGGGAATGAGCGAGCGGGGATAGGGCGCCTCCTGCGCTTAAAAGCTTACAGCACCTGGTATTCCCAGGCGGTCTCCCATCCAAGTACTAACCAGGCCCATCCCTGATTAGCTTCCGAGATCAGACGAGATCAGGCGTGCTCAAGGGGGTGTGGCCGTAAGCGAGAGCAAGGCTCGCTGGCACCCTTCTTATTGAGAGGACAGCTCCGTCACCTCTTTTACGACGCTGCTTTTTTTCCCTTGCGTTTTTCTCTTCTTCCCACGTTCTCTCTCTTCACTGCCTTCGTCCCCGCTCTATTTCACTTCAGCCTTTCACTCTTGCTTCCTTCCAATGAGGACGGAGCTGCGGGAGAAAGGGCGCTATAGAGGATCGCTGTGGAGAGCTGCTGCTGTGCTTTGACATCTGAGCTCTGTGGAAAACGATCTCAATACAATTCTGAAAAACGCGACTCTCCGAACGCCAGCCGAACAAGTCTCCACAGCCGAAGCGCTGTGTCTCTTTTCAGCTGGCGATAAACCTTTCCTCGATCCTTTGCGGACTTGTTAAACTGTTCCTGATCAGAATAAAAAACGCTCACGCTAATACACAAGCACCCGTGTCTCGCCAAAGCTGACAAATAAACAGACGGACAAGCCGCACTGCACGTGTGAACAGGGGAATGAGCGAGCGAGCGGGGATAGGGCGCCTCCTGCGCTTAAAAGCTTACAGCACCTGGTATTCCCAGGCGGTCTCCCATCCAAGTACTAACCAGGCCCATCCCTGTTTAGCTTCCGAGATCAGACGAGATCAGGCGTGCTCAAGGGGGTGTGGCCGTAAGCGAGCGCAAGGCTCGCTGGCACCCTTCTTATTGAGAGGACAGCTCCGTCACCTCTTTTACGACGCTGCTTTTTTTCTCTTGCGTTTTTCTCTTCTTCCCACGTTCTCTCTCTTCACTGCCTTCGTCCCCGCTCTATTTCACTTCAGCCTTTCACTCTTGCTTCCTTCCAATGAGGACGGAGCTGCGGGAGAAAGGGCGCTATAGAGGATCGCTGTGGAGAGCTGCTGCTGTGCTTTGACATCTGAGCTCTGTGGAAAACGATCTCAATACAATTCTGAAAAACGCGACTCTCCGAACGCCAGCCGAACAAGTCTCCACAGCCGAAGCGCTGTGTCTCTTTTCAGCTGGCGATAAACCTTTCCTCGATCCTTTGCGGACTTGTAAAACTGTTCCTGATCAGAATAAAAAACGCTCACGCTAATACACAAGCACCCGTGTCTCGCCAAAGCTGACAAATAAACAGACGGACAAGCCGCACTGCACGTGTGAACAGGGGAATGAGCGAGCGGGGATAGGGCGCCTCCTGCGCTTAAAAGCTTACAGCACCTGGTATTCCCAGGCGGTCTCCCATCCAAGTACTAACCAGGCCCATCCCTGTTTAGCTTCCGAGATCAGACGAGATCAGGCGTGCTCAAGGGGGTGTGGCCGTAAGCGAGAGCAAGGCTCGCTGGCACCCTTCTTATTGAGAGGACAGCTCCGTCACCTCTTTTACGACGCTGCTTTTTTTCCCTTGCGTTTTTCTCTTCTTCCCACGTTCTCTCTCTTCACTGCCTTCGTCCCCGCTCTATTTCACTTCAGCCTTTCACTCTTGCTTCCTTCCAATGAGGACGGAGCTGCGGGAGAAAGGGCGCTATAGAGGATCGCTGTGGAGAGCTGCTGCTGTGCTTTGACATCTGAGCTCTGTGGAAAACGATCTCAATACAATTCTGAAAAACGCGACTCTCCGAACGCCAGCCGAACAAGTCTCCACAGCCGAAGCGCTGTGTCTCTTTTCAGCTGGCGATAAACCTTTCCTCGATCCTTTGCGGACTTGTAAAACTGTTCCTGATCAGAATAAAAAACGCTCACGCTAATACACAAGCACCCGTGTCTCGCCAAAGCTGACAAATAAACAGACGGACAAGCCGCACTGCACGTGTGAACAGGGGAATGAGCGAGCGAGCGGGGATAGGGCGCCTCCTGCGCTTAAAAGCTTACAGCACCTGGTATTCCCAGGCGGTCTCCCATCCAAGTACTAACCAGGCCCATCCCTGTTTAGCTTCCGAGATCAGACGAGATCAGGCGTGCTCAATGGGGTGTGGCCATAAGCGAGAGCAAGGCTCGCTGGCACCCTTCTTATTGAGAGGACAGCTCCGTCACCTCTTTTACGACGCTGCTTTTTTTCCCTTGCGTTTTTCTCTTCTTCCCACGTTCTCTCTCTTCACTGCCTTCGTCCCCGCTCTATTTCACTTCAGCCTTTCACTCTTGCTTCCTTCCAATGAGGACGGAGCTGCGGGAGAAAGGGCGCTATAGAGGATCGCTGTGGAGAGCTGATGCTGTGCTTTGACATCTGAGCTCTGTGGAAAACGATCTCAATACAATTCTGAAAAACGCGACTCTCCGAACGCCAGCCGAACAAGTCTCCACAGCCGAAGCGCTGTGTCTCTTTTCAGCTGGCGATAAACCTTTCCTCGATTCTTTGCGGACTTGTAAAACTGTTCCTGATCAGAATAAAAAACGCTCACGCTAATACACAAGCACCCGTGTCTCGCCAAAGCTGACAAATAAACAGACAGACAAGCCGCACTGCACGTGTGAACAGGGGAATGAGCGAGCGAGCGGGGATAGGGCGCCTCCTGCGCTTAAAAGCTTACAGCACCTGGTATTCCCAGGCGGTCTCCCATCCAAGTACTAACCAGGCCCATCCCTGTTTAGCTTCCGAGATCAGACGAGATCAGGCGTGCTCAAGGGGGGTGTGGCCGTAAGCGAGAGCAAGGCTCGCTGGCACCCTTCTTATTGAGAGGACAGCTCCGTCACCTCTTTTACGACGCTGCTTTTCTTCCCTTGCGTTTTTCTCTTCTTCCCACGTTCTCTCTCTTCACTGCCTTCGTCCCCGCTCTATTTCACTTCAGCCTTTCACTCTTGCTTATTTCCAATGAGGATGGAGCTGCGGGAGAAAGGGCGCTATAGAGGATCGCTGTGGAGAGCTGCTGCTGTGCTTTGACATCTGAGCTCTGTGGAAAACGATCTCAATACAATTCTGAAAAACGCGACTCTCCGAACGCCAGCCGAACAAGTCTCCACAGCCGAAGCGCTGTGTCTCTTTTCAGCTGGCGATAAACCTTTCCTCGATCCTTTACGGACTTGTTAAACTGTTCCTGATCAGAATAAAAAACGCTCACGCTAATACACAAGCACCCGTGTCTCGCCAAAGCTGACAAATAAACAGACGGACAAGCCGCACTGCACGTGTGAACAGGGGAATGAGCGAGCGAGCGGGGATAGGGCGCCTCCTGCGCTTAAAAGCTTACAGCACCTGGTATTCCCAGGCGGTCTCCCATCCAAGTACTAACCAGGCCCATCCCTGTTTAGCTTCCGAGATCAGACGAGATCAGGCGTGCTCAAGGGGGTGTGGCCATAAGCGAGAGCAAGGCTCGCTGGCACCCTTCTTATTGAGAGGACATCTCCGTCACCTCTTTTACGACGCTGCTTTTTTTCCCTTGCGTTTTTCTCTTCTTCCCACGTTCTCTCTCTTCACTGCCTTCGTCCCCGCTCTATTTCACTTCAGCCTTTCACTCTTGCTTCCTTCCAATGAGGACGGAGCTGCGGGAGAAAGGGCGCTATAGAGGATCGCTGTGGAGAGCTGCTGCTGTGCTTTGACATCTGAGCTCTGTGGAAAACGATCTCAATACAATTCTGAAAAACGCGACTCTCCGAACGCCAGCCGAACAAGTCTCCACAGCCGAAGCGCTGTGTCTCTTTTCAGCTGGCGATAAACCTTTCCTCGATCCTTTGCGGACTTGTTAAACTGTTCCTGATCAGAATAAAAAACGCTCACGCTAATACACAAGCACCCGTGTCTCGCCAAAGCTGAGAAATAAACAGACGGACAAGCCGCACTGCACGTGTGAACAGGGGAATGAGCGAGCGAGCGGGGATAGGGCGCCTCCTGCGCTTAAAAGCTTACAGCACCTGGTATTCCCAGGCGGTCTCCCATCCAAGTACTAACCAGGCCCATCCCTGTTTAGCTTCCGAGATAAGACGTGCTCAAGGGGGTGTGGCCGTAAGCGAGAGCAAGGCTCGCTGGTACCCTTCTTATTGAGAGGACAGCTCCGTCACCTCTTTTACGACGCTGCTTTTTTTCCCTTGCGTTTTTCTCTTCTTCCCACGTTCTCTCTCTTCACTGCCTTCGTCCCCGCTCTATTTCACTTCAGCCTTTCACTTTTGCTTCCTTCCAATGAGGACGGAGCTGCGGGAGAAAGGGCGCTATAGAGGATCGCTGTGGAGAGCTGCTGCTGTGCTTTGACATCTGAGCTCTGTGGAAAACGATCTCAATACAATTCTGAAAAACGCGACTCTCCGAACGCCAGCCGAACAAATCTCCACAGCCGAAGCGCTGTGTCTCTTTTCAGCTGGCGATAAACCTTTCCTCGATCCTTTGTGGACTTGTAAAACTGTTCCTGATCAGAATAAAAAACGCTCACGCTAATACACAAGCACCCGTGTCTCGCCAAAGCTGACAAATAAACAGACGGACAAGCCGCACTGCACGTGTGAACAGGGGAATGAGCGAGCGAGCGGGGATAGGGCGCCTCCTGCGCTTAAAAGCTTACAGCACCTGGTATTCCCAGGCGGTCTCCCATCCAAGTACTAACCAGGCCCATCCCTGTTTAGCTTCCTAGATTAGACGAGATCAGGCGTGCTCAAGGGGGTGTGGCCGTAAGTGAGAGCAAGGCTCGCTGGCACCCTTCTTATTGAGAGGACAGCTCCGTCACCTCTTTTACGACGCTGCTTTTTTCCCTTGCGTTTTTCTCTTCTTTCCACGTTCTCTCTCTTCACTGCCTTCGTCCCCGCTCTATTTCACTTCAGCCTTTCACTCTTGCTTCCTTCCAATGAGGACGGAGCTGCGGGAGAAAGGGCGCTATAGAGGATCGCTGTGGAGAGCTGATGCTGTGCTTTGACATCTGAGCTCTGTGGAAAACGATCTCAATACAATTCTGAAAAACGCGACTCTCCGAACGCCAGCCGAACAAGTCTCCACAGCCGAAGCGCTGTGTCTCTTTTCAGCTGGCGATAAACCTTTCCTCGATCCTTTACGGACTTGTAAAACTGTTCCTGATCAGAATAAAAAACGCTCACGCTAATACACAAGCACCCGTGTCTCGCCAAAGCTGACAAATAAACAGACGGACAAGCCGCACTGCACGTGTGAACAGGGGAATGAGCGAGCGAGCGGGGATAGGGCGCCTCCTGCGCTTAAAAGCTTACAGCACCTGGTATTCCCAGGCGGTCTCCCATCCAAGTACTAACCAGGCCCATCCCTGTTTAGCTTCCGAGATCAGAAGAGATCAGGCGTGCTCAAGGGGGTGTGGCCATAAGCGAGAGCAAGGCTCGCTGGCACCCTTCTTATTGAGAGGACATCTCCGTCACCTCTTTTACGACGCTGCTTTTTTTCCCTTGCGTTTTTCTCTTCTTCCCACGTTCTCTCTCTTCACTGCCTTCGTCCCCGCTCTATTTCACTTCAGCCTTTCACTCTTGCTTCCTTCCAATGAGGACGGAGCTGCGGGAGAAAGGGCGCTATAGAGGATCGCTGTGGAGAGCTGCTGCTGTGCTTTGACATCTGAGCTCTGTGGAAAACGATCTCAATACAATTCTGAAAAACGCGACTCTCCGAACGCCAGCCGAACAAGTCTCCACAGCCGAAGCGCTGTGTCTCTTTTCAGCTGGCGATAAACCTTTCCTCGATCCTTTGCGGACTTGTTAAACTGTTCCTGATCAGAATAAAAAACGCTCACGCTAATACACAAGCACCCGTGTCTCGCCAAAGCTGAGAAATAAACAGACGGACAAGCCGCACTGCACGTGTGAACAGGGGAATGAGCGAGCGAGCGGGGATAGGGCGCCTCCTGCGCTTAAAAGCTTACAGCACCTGGTATTCCCAGGCGGTCTCCCATCCAAGTACTAACCAGGCCCATCCCTGTTTAGCTTCCGAGATCAGACGAGATCAGGCGTGCTCAAGGGGGTGTGGCCGTAAGCTAGACCAAAGATCGCTGGCACCCTTCTTATTGAGAGGACAGCTCCGTCACCTCTTTTACGACGCTGCTTTTTTTCCCTTGCGTTTTTCTCTTCTTCCCACGTTCTCTCTCTTCACTGCCTTCGTCCCCGCTCTATTTCACTTCAGCCTTTCACTCTTGCTTCCTTCCAATGAGGACGGAGCTGCGGGAGAAAGGGCGCTATAGAGGATCGCTGTGGAGAGCTGCTGCTGTGCTTTGACATCTGAGCTCTGTGGAAAACGATCTCAATACAATTCTGAAAAACGCGACTCTCCGAACGCCAGCCGAACAAGTCTCCACAGCCGAAGCGCTGTGTCTCTTTTCAGCTGGCGATAAACCTTTCCTCGATCCTTTGCGGACTTGTAAAACTGTTCCTGATCAGAATAAAAAACGCTCACGCTAATACACAAGCACCCGTGTCTCGCCAAAGCTGACAAATAAACAGACGGACAAGCCGCACTGCACGTGTGAACAGGGGAATGAGCGAGCGAGCGGGGATAGGGCGCCTCCTGCGCTTAAAAGCTTGCAGCACCTGGTATTCCCAGGCGGTCTCCCATCCAAGTACTAACCAGGCCCATCCCTATTTAGCTTCCGAGATCAGACGAGATCAGGCGTGCTCAAGGGGGTGTGGCCGTAAGCGAGAGCAAGGCTCGCTGGCACCCTTCTTATTGAGAGGACAGCTCCGTCACCTCTTTTATGACGCTGCTCTTTTTCCCTTGCGTTTTTCTCTTCTTCCCACGTTCTCTCTCTTCACTGCCTTCGTCCCCGCTCTATTTCACTTCAGCCTTTCACTCTTGCTTCCTTCCAATGAGGACGGAGCTGCGGGAGAAAGGGCGCTATAGAGGATCGCTCTGGAGAGCTGCTGCTGTGCTTTGACATCTGAGCTCTGTGGAAAACGATCTCAATACAATTCTGAAAAACGCGACTCTCCGAACGCCAGCCGAACAAGTCTCCACAGCCGATGCGCTGTGTCTCTTTTCAGCTGGCGATAAACCTTTCCTCGATTCTTTGCGGACTTGTTAAACTGTTCCTGATCAGAACAAAAAAACGCTCACGCTAATACACAAGCACCCGTGTCTCGCCAAAGCTGACAAATAAACAGACGGACAAGCCGCACTGCACGTGTGAACAGGGGAATGAGCGAGCGAGCGGGGATAGGGCGCCTCCTGCGCTTAAAGGCTTACAGCACCTGGTATTCCCAGGCGGTCTCCCATCCAAGTACTAACCAGGCCCATCCCTGTTTAGATTCTGAGATCAGACAAGATCAGGCGTGCTCAAGGGGGTGTGGCCGTAAGCGAGAGCAAGGCTCGCTGGCACCCTTCTTATTGAGAGGACAGCTCCGTCACCTCTTTTACGACGCTGCTTTTTTTCCCTTGCGTTTTTCTCTTCTTCCCACGTTCTCTCTCTTCACTGCCTTCGTCCCCGCTCTATTTCACTTCAGCCTTTCACTCTTGCTTCCTTCCAATGAGGACGGAGCTGCGGGAGAAAGGGCGCTATAGAGGATCGCTGTGGAGAGCTGCTGCTGTGCTTTGACATCTGAGCTCTGTGGAAAACGATCTCAATACAATTCTGAAAAACGCGACTCTCCGAACGCCAGCCGAACGAGTCTCCACAGCCGAAGCGCTGTGTCTCTTTTCAGCTGGCGATAAACCTTTCCTCGATCCTTTGCGGACTTGTAAAACTGTTCCTGATCAGAATAAAAAACGCTCACGCTAATACACAAGCACCCGTGTCTCGCCAAAGCTGACAAATAAACAGACGGACAAGCCGCACTGCACGTGTGAACAGGGGAATGAGCCAGCGAGCGGGGATAGGGCGCCTCCTGCGCTTAAAAGCTTACAGCACCAAGTATTCCCAGGCGGTCTCCCATCCAAGTACTAACCAGGCCCATCCCTGTTTAGCTTCCGAGATCAGATGAAATCAGGCGTGCTCAAGGGGGTGTGGCCGTAAGCAAAAGCAAGGCTCGCTGGCACCCTTCTTATTGAGAGGACAGCTCCGTCACCTCTTTTACGACGCTGCTTTTTTCCCTTGCGTTTTTCTCTTCTTTCCACGTTCTCTCTCTTCACTGCCTTCGTCCCCGCTCTATTTCACTTCAGCCTTTCACTCTTGCTTCCTTCCAATGAGGACGGAGCTGCGGGAGAAAGGGCACTATAGAGGACCGCTGTGGAGAGCTGCTGCTGTGCTTTGACATCTGAGCTCTGTGGAAAACGATCTCAATACAATTCTGAAAAACGCGACTCTTCGAACGCCAGCCGAACAAGTCTCCACAGCCGAAGCGCTGTGTCTCTTTTCAGCTGGCGATAAACCTTTCCTCGATCCTTTGCGGACTTGTAAAACTGTTCCTGATCAGAATAAAAAACGCTCACGCTAATACACAAGCACCCGTGTCTCGCCAAAGCTGACAAATAAACAGACGGACAAGCCGCACTGCACGTGTGAAGAGGGGAATGAGCCAGCGAGCGGGGATAGGGTGCCTCCTCCGCTTAAAAGCTTACAGCACCGGGTATTCCCAGGCGGTCTCCCATCCAAGTACTAACCAGGCCCATCCCTGTTTAGCTTCCAAGATCAGACAAGATCAGGCATGCTCAAGGGGGTGTGGCCGTAAGCGAGAACAAGGCTCGCTGGCACCCTTCTTATTGAGAGTACAGCTCCGTCACCTCTTTTACGATGCTGCTTTTTTCCCTTGCGTTTTTCTCTTCTTTCCACGTTCTCTCTCTTCACTGCCTTCGTCCCCGCTCTATTTCACTTCAGCCTTTCACTCTTGCTTCCTTCCAATGAGGACGGAGCTGCGGGAGAAAGGGCGCTATAGAGGATCGCTGTGGAGAGCTGCTGCTGTGCTTTGACATCTGAGCTCTGTGGAAAACGATCTCAATACAATTCTGAAAAACGCGACTCTCCGAACGCCAGCCGAACAAGTCTCCACAGCCGAAGCGCTGTGTCTCTTTTCAGCTGGCGATAAACCTTTCCTCGATCCTTTGCGGACTTGTAAAACTGTTCCTGATCAGAATAAAAAACGCTCACGCTAATACACAAGCACCCGTGTCTCGCCAAAGCTGACAAATAAACAGATGGACAAGCCGCACTGCACGTGTGAACAGGGGAATGAGCGAGCGAGCGGGGATAGGGCGCCTCCTGCGCTTAAAAGCTTACAGCACCTGGTATTCCCAGGCGGTCTCCAATCCAAGTACTAACCAGGCCCATCCCTGTTTAGCTTCCGAGATCAGACGAGATCAGGCGTGCTCAAGGGGGTGTGGCCGTAAGCGAGAGCAAGGCTCGCTGGCACCCTTCTTATTGAGAGGACAGCTCCGTCACCTCTTTTACGACGCTGCTTTTTTTCCCTTGCGTTTTTCTCTTCTTCCCACGTTCTCTCTTCACTGCCTTCGTCCCCGCTCTATTTCACTTCAGCCTTTCACTCTTGCTTCCTTCCAATGAGGACGGAGCTGCGGGAGAAAGGGCGCTATAGAGGATCGCTGTGGAGAGCTGCTGCTGTGCTTTGACATCTGAGCTCTGTGGAAAACGATCTCAATACAATTCTGAAAAACGCGACTCTCCGAACGCCAGCCGAACAAGTCTCCACAGCCGAAGCGCTGTGTCTCTTTTCAGCTGGCGATAAACCTTTCCTCGATCCTTTGCGGACTTGTAAAACTGTTCATGATCAGAATAAAAAACGCTCACGCTAATACACAAGCACCCGTGTCTCGCCAAAGCTGACAAATAAACAGATGGACAAGCCGCACTGCACGTGTGAACAGGGGAATGAGCGAGCGAGCGGGGATAGGGCGCCTCCTGCGCTTAAAAGCTTACAGCACCTGGTACTCCCAGGCGGTCTCCCATCCAAGTACTAACCAGGCCCATCCCTGTTTAGCTTCCGAGATCAGACGAGATCAGGCGTGCTCAAGGGGGTGTGGCCGTAAGCGAGAGCAAGGCTCGCTGGCACCCTTCTTATTGAGAGGACAGCTCCGTCACCTCTTTTATGACGCTGCTCTTTTTCCCTTGCGTTTTTCTCTTCTTCCCACGTTCTCTCTCTTCACTGCCTTCGTCCCCGCTCTATTTCACTTCAGCCTTTCCCTCTTGCTTCCTTCCAATGAGGACGGAGCTGCGGGAGAAAGGGCGCTATAGAGGATCGCTGTGGAGAGCTGCTGCTGTGCTTTGACATCTGAGCTCTGTGGAAAACGATCTCAATACAATTCTGAAAAACGCGACTCTCCGAACGCCAGCCGAACAAGTCTCCACAGCCGAAGCGCTGTGTCTCTTTTCAGCTGGCAATAAACCTTTCCTCGATCCTTTGCGGACTTGTAAAACTGTTCCTGATCAGAATAAAAAACGCTCACGCTAATACACAAGCACCTGTGTCTCGCCAAAGCTGACAAATAAACAGAAGGACAAGCCGCACTGCACGTGTGAACAGGGGAATGAGCGAGCGAGCGGGGATAGGGCGCCTCCTGCACTTAAAAGCTTACAGCACCTGGTATTCCCAGGCGGTCTCCCATCCAAGTACTAACCAGGCTCATCCCTGTTTAGCTTCCGAGATCAGACGAGAACAGGCGTGCTCAAGGGGGTGTGGCCGTAAACGAGATCAAGGCTCGCTGGCACCCTTCTTATTGAGAGGACAGCTCCGTCACCTCTTTTACGACGCTGCTTTTTTTCCTTTGCGTTTTTCTCTTCTTCCCACGTTCTCTCTCTTCACTGCCTTCGTCCCCGCTCTATTTCACTTCAGCCTTTCACTCTTGCTTCCTTCCAATGAGGACGGAGCTGCGGGAGAAAGGGCGCTATAGAGGATCGCTGTGGAGAGCTGCTGCTGTGCTTTGACATCTGAGCTCTGTGGAAAACGAACTCAATACAATTCTGAAAAACGCGACTCTCCGAACGCCAGCCGAACAAGTCTCCACAGCCGAAGCGCTGTGTCTCTTTTCAGCTGGCGATAAACCTTTCCTCGATCCTTTGCGGACTTGTAAAACTGTTCCTGATCAGAATAAAAAACGCTCACGCTAATACACAAGCACCCGTGTCTCGCCAAAGCTGACAAATAAACAGACGGACAAGCCGCACTGCACGTGTGAACAGGGGAATGAGCGAGCGAGCGGGGATAGGGCGCCTCCTGCGCTTAAAAGCTTACAGCACCTGGTATTCCCAGGCGGTCTCCCATCCAAGTACTAACCAGGCTCATCCCTGTTTAGCTTCCGAGATCAGACGAGATCAGGCGTGCTCAAGGGGGTGTGGCCGTAAGCGAGAGCAAGGTTCGCTGGCACCCTTCTTATTGAGAGGACAGCTCCGTCACCTCTTTTACGACGCTGCTTTTTTTCCCTTGCGTTTTTCTCTTCTTCCCACGTTCTCTCTCTTCACTGCCTTCGTCCCGCTCTATTTCACTTCAGCCTTTCACTTTTGCTTCCTTCCAAAGAGGACGGAGCTGCGGGAGAAAGGGCGCTATAGAGGATCGCTGTGGAGAGCTGCTGCTGTGCTTTGACATCTGAGCTCTGTGGAAAACGATCTCAATACAATTCTGAAAAACGCGACTCTCCGAACGCCAGCCGAACAAGTCTCCACAGCCGAAGCGCTGTGTCTCTTTTCAGCTGGCGATAAACCTTTCCTCGATCCTTTGCGGACTTGTAAAACTGTTCCTGATCAGAATAAAAAACGCTCACGCTAATACACAAGCACCCGTGTCTCACCAAAGCTGACAAATAAGCAGACGGACAAGCCGCACTGCACGTGTGAACAGGGGAATGAGCGAGCGAGCGGGTATAGGGCGCCTCCTGCGCTTAAAAGCTTACAGCACCTGGTATTCCCAGGCGGTCTCCCATCCAAGTACTAACCAGGCCCATCCCTGTTTAGCTTCCGAGATCAGACGAGATCAGGCGTGCTCAAGGGGGTGTGGCCGTAAGCGAGAGCAAGGCTCGCTGGCACCCTTCTTATTGAGTGGACAGCTCCGTCACCTCTTTTACGACGCTGCTTTTTTTCCCTTGCGTTTTTCTCTTCTTCCCACGTTCTCTCTCTTCACTGCCTTCGTCCCCGCTCTATTTCACTTCAGCCTTTCACTCTTGCTTCCTTCCAATGAGGACGGAGCTGCGGGAGAAAGGGCGCTATAGAGGATCGCTGTGGAGAGCTGCTGCTGTGCTTTGACATCTGAGCTCTGTGGAAAACGATCTCAATACAATTCTGAAAAACGCGACTCTCCGAACGCCAGCCGAACAAGTCTCCACAGCCGAAGCGCTGTGTCTCTTTTCAGCTGGCGATAAACCTTTCCTCGATCCTTTGCGGACTTGTAAAACTGTTCCTGATCAGAATAAAAAACGCTCACGCTAATACACAAGCACCCGTGTCTCGCCAAAGCTGAGAAATAGACGGACAAGCCGCACTGCACGTGTGAACAGGGGAATGAGCGAGCGAGCGGGGATAGGGCGCCTCCTGCGCTTAAAAGCTTACAGCACCTGGTATTCCCAGGCGGTCTCCCATCCAAGTACTAACCAGGCCCATCCCTGTTTAGCTTCCGAGATCAGACGAGATCACGCGTTCTCAAGGGGGTGTGGCCGTAAGCAAGGGCAAGGCTCGCTGGCACCCTTCTTATTGAGAGGACAGCTCCGTCACCTCTTTTACGACGCTGCTTTTTTTCCCTTGCGTTTTTCTCTTCTTTCCACGTTCTCTCTCTTCACTGCCTTCGTCCCCGCTCTATTTCACTTCAGCCTTTCACTCTTGCTTCCTTCCAATGAGGACGGAGCTGCGGGAGAAAGGGCGCTATAGAGGATCGCTGTGGAGAGCTGCTGCTGTGCTTTGACATCTGAGCTCTGTGGAAAACGATCTGAATACAATTCTGAAAAACGCGACTCTCCGAACGCCAGCCGAACAAGTCTCCACAGCCGAAGCGCTGTGTCTCTTTTCAGCTGGCGATAAACCTTTCCTCGATCCTTTGCGGACTTGTAAAACTGTTCCTGATCAGAATAAAAAACGCTCACGCTAATACACAAGCACCCGTGTCTCGCCAAAGCTGACAAATAAACAGACGGACAAGCCGCACTGCACGTGTGAACAGGGGAATGAGCGAGCGAGCGGGGATAGGGCGCCTCCTGCGCTTAAAAGCTTACAGCACCTGGTATTCCCAGGCGGTCTCCCATCCAAGTACTAACCAGGCCCATCCCTGTTTAGCTTCAGAGATCAGACGAGATCAGGCGTGCTCAAGGGGGTGTGGCCGTAAGCAAGAGCAAGGCTCGCTGGCACCCTTCTTATTGAGAGGACAGCTCCGTCACCTCTTTTACGACGCTGCTTTTTTTCCCTTGCGTTTTTCTCTTCTTCCCACGTTCTCTCTCTTCACTGCCTTCGTCCCCGCTCTATTTCACTTCAGCCTTTCACTTTTGCTTCCTTCCAATGAGGACGGAGCTGCGGGAGAAAGGGCGCTATAGAGGATCGCTGTGGAGAGCTGCTGCTGTGCTTTGACATCTGAGCTCTGTGGAAAACGATCTCAATACAATTCTGAAAAACGCGACTCTCCGAACGCCAGCCGAACAAGTCTCCACAGCCGAAGCGCTGTGTCTCTTTTCAGCTGGCGATAAACCTTTCCTCGATCCTTTGCGGACTTGTTAAACTGTTCCTGATCAGAATAAAAAATGCTCACGCTAATACACAAGCACCCGTGTCTCGCCAAAGCTGACAAATAAACAGACGGACAAGCCGCACTGCACGTGTGAACAGGGGAATGAGCGAGCGAGCGGGGATAGGGCGCCTCCTGCGCTTAAAAGCTTACAGCACCTGGTATTCCCAGGCGGTCTCCCATCCAAGTACTAACCAGGCTCATCCCTGTTTAGCTTACGAGATCAGACGAGATCAGGCGTGCTCAAGGGGGTGTGGCCATAAGCACGAGCAAAGCTCGCTGGCACCCTTTCTTATTGAGAGGACAGCTCCGTCACCTCTTTTACGACGCTGCTTTTTTTCCCTTGCGTTTTTCTCTTCTTCCCACGTTCTCTCTCTTCACTGCCTTCGTCCCTGCTCTATTTCACTTCAGCCTTTCACTCTTGCTTCCTTCCAATGAGGACGGAGCTGCGGGAGAAAGGGCGCTATAGAGGATCGCTGTGGAGAGCTGCTGCTGTGCTTTGACATCTGAGCTCTGTGGAAAACGATCTCAATACAATTCTGAAAAACGCGACTCTCCGAACGCCAACCGAACAAGTCTCCACAGCCGAAGCGCTGTGTCTCTTTTCAGCTGGCGATAAACCTTTCCTCGATCCTTTGCGGACTTGTAAAACTGTTCCTGATCAGAATAAAAAACGCTCACGCTAATACACAAGCACCCGTGTCTCGCCAAAGCTGACAAATAAACAGACGGACAAGCCGCACTGCACGTGTGAACAGGGGAATGAGCGAGCGAGCGGGGATCGGGCGCCTCCTGCGCTTAAAAGCTTACAGCACCTGGTATTCCCAGGCGGTCTCCCATCCAAGTACTAACCAGGCCCATCCCTGTTTAGCTTCCGAGATCAGACGAGATCAGGCGTGCTCAAGGGGGTGTGGCCATAAGCGAGAGCAAGGCTAGCTGGCACCCTTCTTATTGAGAGGACAGCTCCGTCACCTCTTTTACGACGCTGCTTTTTTTCCCTTGCGTTTTTCTCTTCTTCCCACGTTCTCTCTCTTCACTGCCTTCGTCCCCGCTCTATTTCACTTCAGCCTTTCACTCTTGCTTCCTTCCAATGAGGACGGAGCTGCGGGAGAAAGGGCGCTATAGAGGATCGCTGTGGAGAGCTGCTGCTGTGCTTTGACATCTGAGCTCTGTGGAAAACGATCTCTATACAATTCTGAAAAACGCGACTCTCCGAACGCCAGCCGAACAAGTCTCCACAGCCGAAGCGCTGTGTCTCTTTTCAGCTGGCGATAAACCTTTCCTCGATCCTTTGCGGACTTGTAAAACTGTTCCTGATCAGAATAAAAAACGCTCACGCTAATACACAAGCACCCGTGTCTCGCCAAAGCTGACAAATAAACAGACGGACAAGCCGCACTGCACGTGTGAACAGGGGAATGAGCGAGCGAGCGGGGATAGGGCGCCTCCTGCGCTTAAAAGCTTACAGCACCTGGTATTCCCAGGCGGTCTCCCATCCAAGTACTAACCAGGCCCATCCATGTTTAGCTTCCGAGATCAGACGAGATCAGGCGTGCTCAAGGGGGTGTGGCCGTAAGCAAGAGCAAAGCTCGCTGGCACCCTTCTTATTGAGAGGACAGCTCCGTCACCTCTTTAACGACGCTGCTTTTTTTCCCTTGCGTTTTTCTCTTCTTCCCACGTTCTCTCTCTTCACTGCCTTCGTCCCCGCTCTATTTCACTTCAGCCTTTCACTCTTGCTTCCTTCCAATGAGGACTGAGCTGCGGGAGAAAGGGCGCTATAGAGGATCGCTGTGGAGAGCTGCTGCTGTGCTTTGACATCTGAGCTCTGTGGAAAACGATCTCAATACAATTCTGAAAAACGCGACTCTCCGAACGCCAGCCGAACAAGTCTCCACAGCCGAAGCGCTGTGTCTCTTTTCAGCTGGCGATAAACCTTTCCTCGATCCTTTGCGGACTTGTAAAACTGTTCCTGATCAGAATAAAAAACGCTCACGCTAATACACAAGCACCCGTGTCTCGCCAAAGCTGACAAATAAACAGACGGACAAGCCGCACTGCACGTGTGAACAGGGGAATGAGCGAGCGAGCGGGGATAGGGCGCCTCCTGCGCTTAAAAGCTTACAGCACCTGGTACTCCCAGGCGGTCTCCCATCCAAGTACTAACCAGGCCCATCCCTGTTTAGCTTCCGAGATCAGACGAGATCAGGCGTGCTCAAGGGGGTGTGGCCGTAAACGAGAGCAAGGCTCGCTGGCACCCTTCTTATTGAGAGGACAGCTCCGTCACCTCTTTTACGACACTGCTCTATTTCCCTTGCGTTTTTCTCTTCTTCCCAC
This sequence comes from Lepisosteus platostomus, assembly GCF_059453375.1. Lineage (NCBI taxonomy): Eukaryota > Metazoa > Chordata > Actinopteri > Semionotiformes > Lepisosteidae > Lepisosteus > Lepisosteus platostomus. The sequence goes on from NC_142615.1 coordinate 56,147,527, forward strand.
GTTCTCTCTCTTCACTGCCTTCGTCCCCGCTCTATTTCACTTCAGCCTTTCACTCTTGCTTCCTTCCAATGAGGACGGAGCTGCGGGAGAAAGGGCGCTATAGAGGATCGCTGTGGAGAGCTGCTGCTGTGCTTTGACATCTGAGCTCTGTGGAAAACGATCTCAATACAATTCTGAAAAACGCGACTCTCCGAACGCCAGCCGAACAAGTCTCCACAGCCGAAGCGCTGTGTCTCTTTTCAGCTGGCGATAAACCTTTCCTCGATCCTTTGCGGACTTGTTAAACTGTTCCTGATCAGAATAAAAAACGCTCACGCTAATACACAAGCACCCGTGTCTCGCCAAAGCTGACAAATAAACAGACGGACAAGCCGCACTGCACGTATGAACAGGGGAATGAGCGAGCGAGCGGGGATAGGGCGCCTCCTGCGCTTAAAAGCTTACAGCACCTGGTATTCCCAGGCAGTCCCCCATCCAAGTACTAACCAAGCCCATCCCTGTTTAGCTTCCGAGATCAGGCGTGCTCAAGGGGGTGTGGCCATAAGCGAGAGCAAGGCTCGCTGGCACCCTTCTTATTGAGAGGACAGCTCCGTCACCTCTTTTACGACGCTGCTTTTTTTCCCTTGCGTTTTTCTCTTCTTCCCACGTTCTCTCTCTTCACTGCCTTCGTCCCCGCTCTATTTCACTTCAGCCTTTCACTCTTGCTTCCTTCCAATGAGGACGGAGCTGCGGGAGAAAGGGCGCTATAGAGGATCGCTGTGGAGAGCTGCTGCTGTGCTTTGACATCTGAGCTCTGTGGAAAACGATCTCAATACAATTCTGAAAAACGCGACTCTCCGAACGCCAGCCGAACAAGTCTCCACAGCCGAAGCGCTGTGTCTCTTTTCAGCTGGCGATAAACCTTTCCTCGATCCTTTGCGGACTTGTTAAACTGTTCCTGATCAGAATAAAAAACGCTCACGCTAATACACAAGCACCCGTGTCTCGCCAAAGCTGACAAATAAACAGACGGACAAGCCGCACTGCACGTGTGAACAGGGGAATGAGCGAGGAAGCGGGGATAGGGCGCCTCCTGCGCTTAAAAGCTTACAGCACCTGGTATTCCCAGGCGGTCTCCCATCCAAGTACTAACCAAGCCCATCCCTGTTTAGCTTCCGAGATTAGACGAGATCAGGCGTGCTCAAGGGAGTGTGGCCGTAAGCAAGAGCAAGGCTCGCTGGCACCCTTCTTATTGAGAGGACAGCTCCGTCACCTCTTTTACGACGCTGCTTTTTTTCCCTTGCGTTTTTCTCTTCTTCCCACGTTGTCTCTCTTCACTGCCTTCGTCCCTGCTCTATTTCACTTCAGCCTTTCACTCTTGCTTCCTTCCAATGAGGACGGAGCTGCGGGAGAAAGGGCGCTATAGAGGATCGCTGTGGAGAGCTGCTGCTGTGCTTTGACATCTGAGCTCTGTGGAAAACGATCTCAATACAATTCTGAAAAACGCGACTCTCCGAACGCCAGCCGAACAAGTCTCCACAGCCGATGCGCTGTGTCTCTTTTCAGCTGGCGATAAACCTTTCCTCGATTCTTTGCGGACTTGTTAAACTGTTCCTGATCAGAATAAAAAACACTCACGCTAATACACAAGCACCCGTGTCTCGCCAAAGCTGACAAATAAACAGACGGACAAGCCACACTGCACGTGTGAACAGGGGAATGAGCGAGCGAGCGGGGATAGGGCGCCTCCTGCGCTTAAAAGCTTACAGCACCTGGTATTCCCAGGCGGTCTCCCATCCAAGTACTAACCAGGCCCATCCCTGTTTAGCTTCCGAGATCAGACGAGATCAGGCGTGCCCAAGGGGGTGTGGCCGTAAGCGAGAGCAAGGCTCGCTGGCACCCTTCTTATTGAGAGGACAGCTCCGTCACCTCTTTTACGACGCTGCTTTTTTCCCTTGCGTTTTTCTCTTCTTCCCACGTTCTCTCTCTTCACTGCCTTCGTCCCCGCTCTATTTCACTTCAGCCTTTCACTCTTGCTTCCTTCCAATGAGGACGGAGCTGCGGGAGAAAGGGCGCTATAGAGGATCGCTGTGGAGAGCTGCTGCTGTGCTTTGACATCTGAGCTCTGTGGAAAACGATCTCAATACAATTCTGAAAAACGCGACTCTCCGAACGCCAGCCGAACAAGTCTCCACAGCCGAAGCGCTGTGTCTCTTTTCAGCTGGCGATAAACCTTTCCTCGATCCTTTGCGGACTTGTAAAACTGTTCCTGATCAGAATAAAAAACGCTCACGCTAATACACAAGCACCCGTGTCTCGCCAAAGCTGACAAATAAACAGACGGACAAGCCGCACTGCACGTGTGAACAGGGGAATGAGCGAGCGAGCGGGGATAGGGCGCCTCCTGCGCTTAAAAGCTTACAGCACCTGGTATTCCCAGGCGGTCTCCCATCCAAATACTAACCAGGCCCATCCCTGTTTAGCTTCCGAAATCAGATGAGATCAGGCGTGCTCAAGGGGGTGTGGCCGTAAGCGAGAGCAAGGCTCGCTGGCACCCTTCTTATTGAGAGGACAGCTCCGTCACCTCTTTTACGACGCTGCTTTTTTTCCCTTGCGTTTTTCTCTTCTTCCCACGTTCTCTCTCTTCACTGCCTTCGTCCCCGCTCTATTTCACTTCAGCCTTTCACTCTTGCTTCCTTCCAATGAGGACGGAGCTGCGGGAGAAAGGGCGCTATAGAGGATCGCTGTGGAGAGCTGCTGCTGTGCTTTGACATCTGAGCTCTGTGGAAAACGATCTCAATACAATTCTGAAAAACGCGACTCTCCGAACGCCAGCCGAACAAGTCTCCACAGCCGAAGCGCTGTGTCTCTTTTCAGCTGGCGATAAACCTTTCCTCGATCCTTTGCGGACTTGTAAAACTGTTCCTGATCAGAATAAAAAACGCTCACGCTAATACACAAGCACCCGTGTCTCGCCAAAGCTGACAAATAAACAGACGGACAAGCCGCACTGCACGTGTGAACAGGGGAATGAGCGAGCGAGCGGGGATAGGGCGCCTCCTGCGCTTAAAAGCTTACAGCACCTGGTATTCCCAGGCGGTCTCCCATCCAAGTACTAACCAGGCCCATCCATGTTTAGCTTCCGAGATCAGACGAGATCAGGCGTGCTCAAGGGGGTGTGGCCGTAAGCAAGAGCAAAGCTCGCTGGCACCCTTCTTATTGAGAGGACAGCTCCGTCACCTCTTTAACGACGCTGCTTTTTTTCCCTTGCGTTTTTCTCTTCTTCCCACGTTCTCTCTCTTCACTGCCTTCGTCCCCGCTCTATTTCACTTCAGCCTTTCACTCTTGCTTCCTTCCAATGAGGACTGAGCTGCGGGAGAAAGGGCGCTATAGAGGATCGCTGTGGAGAGCTGCTGCTGTGCTTTGACATCTGAGCTCTGTGGAAAACGATCTCAATACAATTCTGAAAAACGCGACTCTCCGAACGCCAGCCGAACAAGTCTCCACAGCCGAAGCGCTGTGTCTCTTTTCAGCTGGCGATAAACCTTTCCTCGATCCTTTGCGGACTTGTAAAACTGTTCCTGATCAGAATAAAAAACGCTCACGCTAATACACAAGCACCCGTGTCTCGCCAAAGCTGACAAATAAACAGACGGACAAGCCGCACTGCACGTGTGAACAGGGGAATGAGCGAGCGAAGATAGGGCGCCTCCTGCGCTTAAAAGCTTACAGCACCTGGTATTCCCAGGCGGTCTCCCATCCAATTACTAACCAGGCCCATCCCTGTTTAGCTTCCGAGATCAGACGAGATCAGGCGTGCTCAAGGGGGTGTGGCCGTAAGCGAGAGCAAGGCTCGCTGGCACCCTTCTTATTGAGAGGACAGCTCCGTCACCTCTTTTACGACGCTGCTTTTTTTCCCTTGCGTTTTTCTCTTCTTCCCACGTTCTCTCTCTTCACTGCCTTCGTCCCCGCTCTATTTCACTTCAGCCTTTCACTCTTGCTTCCTTCCAATGAGGACGGAGCTGCGGGAGAAAGGGCGCTATAGAGGATCGCTGTGGAGAGCTGCTGCTGTGCTTTGACATCTGAGCTCTGTTGAAAACGATCTCAATACAATTCTGAAAAACGCGACTCTCCGAACGCCAGCCGAACAAGTCTCCACAGCCGAAGCGCTGTGTCTCTTTTCAGCTGGCGATAAACCTTTCCTCGATCCTTTGCGGACTTGTTAAACTGTTCCTGATCAGAATAAAAAACGCTCACGCTAATACACAAGCACCCGTGTCTCGCCAAAGCTGACAAATAAACAGACGGACAAGCCGCACTGCACGTGTGAACAGGGGAATGAGCGAGCGAGCGGGGATAGGGCGCCTCCTGCGCTTAATAGCTTACAGCACCTGGTATTCCCAGGCGGTCTCCCATCCAAGTACTAACCAGGCCCATCCCTGTTTAGCTTCCAAGATCAGATGAGATCAGGCGCGGTCAAGGGGGTGTGGCCATAAGCGAGAGCAAGGCTCGCTGGCACCCTTCTTATTGAGAGGACAGCTCCGTCACCTCTTTTACGACGCTGCTTTTTTTCCCTTGCGTTTTTCTCTTCTTCCCACGTTCTCTCTCTTCACTGCCTTCGTCCCCGCTCTATTTCACTTCAGCCTTTCACTCTTGCTTCCTTCCAATGAGGACGGAGCTGCGGGAGAAAGGGCGCTATAGAGGATCGCTGTGGAGAGCTGCTGCTGTGCTTTGACATCTGAGCTCTGTGGAAAACGATCTCAATACAATTCTGAAAAACGCGACTCTCCGAACGCCAGCCGAACAAGTCTCCACAGCCGAAGCGCTGTGTCTCTTTTCAGCTGGCGATAAACCTTTCCTCGATCCTTTGCGGACTTGTTAAACTGTTCATGATCAGAATAAAAAACGCTCACGCTAATACACAAGCACCCGTGTCTCGCCAAAGCTGACAAATAAACAGACGGACAAGCCGCACTGCACGTGTGAACAGGGGAATGAGCGAGCGAGCGGGGATAGGGCGCCTCCTGCGCTTAAAAACTTACAGCACCTGGTATTCCCAGGCGGTCTCCCATCCAAGTACTAACCAGGCCCATCCCTGTTTAGCTTCCGAGATCAGACGAGATCAGGCGTGCTCAAGGGGGTGTGGCCGTAAGCGAGAGCAAGGCTCGCTGGCACCCTTCTTATTGAGAGGACAGCTCCGTCACCTCTTTTACGACGCTGCTTTTTTTCTCTTGCGTTTTTCTCTTCTTCCCACGTTCTCTCTCTTCACTGCCTTCGTCCCCGCTCTATTTCACTTCAGCCTTTCACTCTTGCTTCCTTCCAATGAGGACGGAGCTGCGGGAGAAAGGGCGCTATAGAGGATCGCTGTGGAGAGCTGCTGCTGTGCTTTGACATCTGAGCTCTGTGGAAAACGATCTCAATACAATTCTGAAAAACGCGACTCTCCGAACGCCAGCCGAACAAGTCTCCACAGCCGAAGCGCTGTGTCTCTTTTCAGTTGGCGATAAACCTTTCCTCGATCCTTTGCGGACTTGTAAAACTGTTCCTGATCAGAATAAAAAACGCTCACGCTAATACACAAGCACCCGTGTCTCGCCAAAGCTGACAAATAAACAGACGGACAAGCCGCACTGCACGTGTGAACAGGGGAATGAGCGAGCGAGCAGGGATAGGGCGCCTCCTGCGCATAAAAGCTTACAGCACCTGGTATTCCCAGGCGGTCTCCCATCCAAGTACTAACCAGGCCCATTCCTGTTTAGCTTCCGAGATCAGACGAGATCAGGCGTGGTCAAGGGGTTGTGGCCGTAAGCGAGAGCAAGGCTCGCTGGCACCCTTCTTATTGAGAGGACAGCTCCGTCACCTCTTTTACGACGCTGCTTTTTTTCCCTTGCGTTTTTCTCTTCTTCCCACGTTCTCTCTCTTCACTGCCTTCGTCCCCGCTCTATTTCACTTCAGCCTTTCACTCTTGCTTCCTTCCAATGAGGACGGAGCTGCGGGAGAAAGGGCGCTATAGAGGATCGCTGTGGAGAGCTGCTGCTGTGCTTTGACATCTGAGCTCTGTGGAAAACGATCTCAATACAATTCTGAAAAACGCGACTCTCCGAACGCCAGCCGAACAAGTCTCCCCAGCCGAAGCGCTGTGTCTCTTTTCAGCTGGCGATAAACCTTTCCTCGATCCTTTGCGGACTTGTTAAACTGTTCATGATCAGAATAAAAAACGCTCACGCTAATACACAAGCACCCGTGTCTCGCCAAAGCTGACAAATAAACAGACGGACAAGCCGCACTGCACGTGTGAACAGGGGAATGAGCGAGCGAGCGGGGATAGGGCGCCTCCTGCGCTTAAAAGCTTACAGCACCTGGTACTCCCAGGCGGTCTCCCATCCAAGTACTAACCAGGCCCATCCCTGTTTAGCTTCCGAGATCAGACAAGATCAGGTGTGCTCAAGGGGGTGTGGCCGTAAGCGAGAGCAAGGCTCGCTGGCACCCTTCTTATTGAGAGGACAGCTCCGTCACCTCTTTTACGTCACTGCTCTATTTCCCTTGCGTTTTTCTCTTCTTCCCACGTTCTCTCTCTTCACTGCCTTCGTCCCCGCTCTATTTCACTTCAGCCTTTCACTCTTGCTTCCTTCCAATGAGGACGGAGCTGCGGGAGAAAGGGCGCTATAGAGGATCGCTGTGGAGAGCTGCTGCTGTGCTTTGACATCTGAGCTCTGTGGAAAACGATCTCAATACAATTCTGAAAAACGCGACTCTCCGAACGCCAGCCGAACAAGTCTCCACAGCCGAAGCGCTGTGTCTCTTTTCAGCTGGCGATAAACCTTTCCTCGATCCTTTGCGGACTTGTTAAACTGTTCCTGATCAGAATAAAAAACGCTCACGCTAATACACAAGCACCCGTGTCTCGCCAAAGCTGACAAATAAACAGACGGACAAGCCGCACTGCACGTATGAACAGGGGAATGAGCGAGCGAGCAGGGATTATGCGCCTCCTGCGCTTAAAAGCTTACAGCACCTGGTATTCCCAGGCGGTCCCCCGTCCAAGTACTAACCAAGCCCATCCCTGTTTAGCTTCCGAGATCAGGCGTGCTCAAGGGGGTGTGGCCATAAGCGAGAGCAAGGCTCGCTGGCACCCTTCTTATTGAGAGGACAGCTCCGTCACCTCTTTTACGACGCTACTTTTTTTCCCTTGCGTTTTTCTCTTCTTCCCACGTTCTCTCTCTTCACTGCCTTCGTCCCCGCTCTATTTCACTTCAGCCTTTCACTCTTGCTTCCTTCCAATGAGGACGGAGCTGCGGGAGAAAGGGCGCTATAGAGGATCGCTGTGGAGAGCTGCTGCTGTGCTTTGACATCTGAGCTCTGTTGAAAACGATCTCAATACAATTCTGAAAAACGCGACTCTCCGAACGCCAGCCGAACAAGTCTCCACAGCCGAAGCGCTGTGTCTCTTTTCAGCTGGCGATAAACCTTTCCTCGATCCTTTGCGGACTTGTTAAACTGTTCCTGATCAGAATAAAAAACGCTCACGCTAATACACAAGCACCCGTGTCTCGCCAAAGCTGACAAATAAACAGACGGACAAGCCGCACTGCACGTGTGAACAGGGGAATGAGCGAGCGAGCGGGGATAGGGCGCCTCCTGCGCTTAAAAGCTTACAGCACCTGGTATTCCCAGGCGGTCTCCCATCCAAGTACTAACCAGGCCCATCCCTGTTTAGCTTCCGAGATCAGACGAGATCAGGCGTGCTCAAGGGGGTGTGGCCGTAAGGGAGAGCAAGGCTCGCTGGCACCCTTCTTATTGAGAGGACAGCTCCGTCACCTCTTTTACGACGCTGCTTTTTTTCCCTTGCGTTTTTCTCTTCTTCCCACGTTCTCTCTCTTCACTGCCTTCGTCCCCGCTCTATTTCACTTCAGCCTTTCACTCTTGCTTCCTTCCAATGAGGACGGAGCTGCGGGAGAAAGGGCGCTATAGAGGATCGCTGTGGAGAGCTGCTGCTGTGCTTTGACATCTGAGCTCTGTGGAAAACGATCTCAATACAATTCTGAAAAACGCGACTCTCCGAACGCCAGCCGAACAAGTCTCCACAGCCGAAGCGCTGTGTCTCTTTTCAGCTGGCGATAAACCTTTCCTCGATCCTTTGCGGACTTGTAAAACTGTTCCTGATCAGAATAAAAAACGCTCACGCTAATACACAAGCACCCGTGTCTCGCCAAAGCTGACAAATAAACAGACGGACAAGCCGCACTGCACGTGTGAACAGGGGAATGAGCGAGCGAGCGGGGATAGGGCGCCTCCTGCGCTTAAAAGCTTACAGCATCTGGTATTCCCAGGCGGTCTCCCATCCAAGTACTAACCAGGCCCATCCCTATTTAGCTTCCGAGATCAGACGAGATCAGGCGTGCTCAAGGGGGTGTGGCCGTAAGCGAGAGCAAGGCTCGCTGGCACCCTTCTTATTGAGAGGACAGCTCCGTCACCTCTTTTACGACGCTGCTTTTTTTCCCTTGCGTTTTTCTCTTCTTCCCACGTTCTCTCTCTTCACTGCCTTCGTCCCCGCTCTATTTCACTTCAGCCTTTCACTCTTGCTTCCTTCCAATGAGGACGGAGCTGCGGGAGAAAGGGCGCTATAGAGGATCGCTGTGGAGAGCTGCTGCTGTGCTTTGACATCTGAGCTCTGTGGAAAACGATCTCAATACAATTCTGAAAAACGCGACTCTCCGAACGCCAGCCGAACAAGTCTCCACAGCCGAAGCGCTGTGTCTCTTTTCAGCTGGCGATAAACCTTTCCTCGATTCTTTGCGGACTTGTTAAACTGTTCCTGATCAGAACAAAAAAACGCTCACGCTAATACACAAGCACCCGTGTCTCGCCAAAGCTGACAAATAAAAAGACGGACAAGCCGCACTGCACGTGTGAACAGGGGAATGAGCGAGCGAGCGGGGATAGGGCGCCTCCTGCGCTTAAAAGCTTACAGCACCTGGTATTTCCAGGCGGTCTCCAATCCAAGTACTAACCAGGCCCATCCCTGTTTAGTTTCCGAGATCAGACGAGATCAGGCGTGCTCAAGGGGGTGTGGCCATAAGCGAGAGCAAGGCTCGCTGGCACCCTTCTTATTGAGAGGACAGCTCCGTCACCTCTTTTACGACGCTGCTTTTTTCCCTTGCGTTTTTCTCTTCTTTCCACGTTCTCTCTCTTCACTGCCTTCGTCCCCGCTCTATTTCACTTCAGCCTTTCACTCTTGCTTCCTTCCAATGAGGACGGAGCTGCGGGAGAAAGGGCGCTATAGAGGATCGCTGTGGAGAGCTGCTGCTGTGCTTTGACATCTGAGCTCTGTGGAAAACGATCTCAAAACAATTCTGAAAAACGCGACTCTCCGAACGCCAGCCGAACAAGTCTCCACAGCCGAAGCGCTGTGTCTCTTTTCAGCTGGCGATAAACCTTTCCTCGATCCTTTGCGGACTTGTAAAACTGTTCCTGATCAGAATAAAAAACGCTCACGCTAATACACAAGCACCCGTGTCTCGCCAAAGCTGACAAATAAACAGACGGACAAGCCGCACTGCACGTGTGAACAGGGGAATGAGCGAGCGAGCGGGGATAGGGCGCCTCCTGCGCTTAAAAGCTTACAGCACCTGGTATTCCCAGGCGGTCTCCCATCCAAGTACTAACCAGGCCCATCCCTGTTTAGCTTCCGAGATCAGATGAGATCAGGCGTGCTCAAGGGGATGTGGCCGTAAGTGAGAGCAAGTTTCGCTGGCACCCTTCTTATTGAGAGGACAGCTCCGTCACCTCTTTTACGACGCTGCTTTTTTTCCCTTGCGTTTTTCTCTTCTTCCCACGTTCTCTCTCTTCACTGCCTTCGTCCCCGCTCTATTTCACTTCAGCCTTTCACTCTTGCTTCCTTCCAATGAGGACGGAGCTGCGGGAGAAAGGGCGCTATAGAGGATCGCTGTGGAGAGCTGCTGCTGTGCTTTGACATCTGAGCTCTGTGGAAAACGATCTCAATACAATTCTGAAAAACGCGACTCTCCGAACGCCAGCCGAACAAGTCTCCACAGCCGAAGCGCTGTGTCTCTTTTCAGCTGGCGATAAACCTTTCCTCGATCCTTTGCGGACTTGTAAAACTGTTCCTGATCAGAATAAAAAACGCTCACGCTAATACACAAGCACCCGTGTCTCGCCAAAGCTGACAAATAAACAGACGGACAAGCCGCACTGCACGTGTGAACAGGGGAATGAGCGAGCGAGCGGGGATAGGGCGCCTCCTGCGCTTAAAAGCTTACAGCACCTGGTATTCCCAGGCGGTCTCCCATCCAAGTACTAACCAGGCCCATACCTGTTTAGCTTCCGAGATCAGACGAGATCAGGCGTGCTCAAGGTGGTGTGGCCGTAAGCGAGAGCAAGGCTCGCTGGCACCCTTCTTATTGAGAGGACAGCTCCGTCACCTCTTTTACGACGCTGCTTTTTTTCCCTTGCGTTTTTCTCTTCTTCCCACGTTCTCTCTCTTCACTGCCTTCGTCCCCGCTCTATTTCACTTCAGCCTTTCACTCTTGCTTCCTTCCAATGAGGACGGAGCTGCGGGAGAAAGGGCGCTATAGAGGATCGCTGTGGAGAGCTGCTGCTGTGCTTTGACATCTGAGCTCTGTGGAAAACGATCTCAATACAATTCTGAAAAACGCGACTCTCCGAACGCCAGCCGAACAAGTCTCCACAGCCGAAGCGCTGTGTCTCTTTTCAGCTGGCGATAAACCTTTCCTCGATCCTTTGCGGACTTGTAAAACTGTTCCTGATCAGAATAAAAAACGCTCACGCTAATACACAAGCACCCGTGTCTCGCCAAAGCTGACAAATAAACAGACGGACAAGCTGCACTGCACGTGTGAACAGGGGAATGAGCGAGCGAGCAGGGATAGGGCGCCTCCTGCGCTTAAAAGCTTACAGCACCTGGTATTCCCAGGCGGTCTCCCATCCAAGTACTAACCAGGCCCATCCCTTTTTAGCTTCCGAGATCAGACGAGATCAGGCGTGCTCAAGGGGTTGTGGCCGTAAGCGAGAGCAAGGCTCGCTTGCACCCTTCTTATTGAGAGGACAGCTCCGTCACCTCTTTTACGACGCTGCTTTTTTTCACTTGCGTTTTTCTCTTCTTCCCACGTTCTCTCTCTTCACTGCCTTCATCCCCGCTCTATTTCACTTCAGCCTTTCACTCTTGCTTCCTTCCAATGAGGACGGAGCTGCGGGAGAAAGGGCGCTATAGAGGATCGCTGTGGAGAGCTGCTGCTGTGCTTTGACATCTGAGCTCTGATGAAAACTATCTCAATACAATTCTGAAAAACGCGACTCTCCGAACGCCAGCCGAACAAGTCTCCACAGCCGAAGCGCTGTGTCTCTTTTCAGCTGGCGATAAACCTTTCCTCGATCCTTTGCGGACTTGTTAAACTGTTCCTGATCAGAATAAAAAACGCTCACGCTAATACACAAGCACCCGTGTCTCGCTAAAGCTGACAAATAAACAGACGGACAAGCCGCACTGCACGTGTGAACAGGGGAATGAGCGAGCGGGGATAGGGCGCCTCCTGCGCTTAAAAGCTTACAGCACCTGGTATTCCCAGGCGGTCTCCCATCCAAGTACTAACCAGGCCCATCCCTGTTTAGCTTCCAAGATCAGACGAGATCAGGCGTGCTCAAGGGGGTGTGGCCGTAAGCGAGAGCAAGGCTCGCTGGCACCCTTCTTATTGAGAGGACAGCTCCGTCACCTCTTTTACGACGCTGCTTTTTTTCCCTTGCGTTTTTCTCTTCTTCCCACGTTCTCTCTCTTCACTGCCTTCATCCACGCTCTATTTCACTTCAGCCTTTCACTCTTGCTTCCTTCCAATGAGGACGGAGCTGCGGGAGAAAGGGCGCTATAGAGGATCGCTGTGGAGAGCTGCTGCTGTGCTTTGACATCTGAGCTCTGTGGAAAACGATCTCAATACAATTCTGAAAAACGCGACTCTCCGAACGCCAGCCGAACAAGTCTCCACAGCCGAAGCGCTGTGTCTCTTTTCAGCTGGCGATAAACCTTTCCTCGATCCTTTGCGGACTTGTAAAACTGTTCATGATCAGAATAAAAAACGCTCACGCTAATACACAAGCACCGGCGTCTCGCCAAAGCTGACAAATAAACAGACGGACAAGCCGCACTGCACGTGTGAACAGGGGAATGAGCGAGCGAGCGGGGATAGGGCGCCTCCTGCGCTTAAAAGCTTACAGCACCTGGTATTCCCAGGCGGTCTCCTATCCAAGTACTAACCAGGCCCATCCCTGTTTAGCTTCCGAGATCAGATGAGATCAGGCGTGCTCAAGGGGGTGTGGCCGTAAGCGAGAGCAAGGCTCGCTGGCACCCTTCTTATTGAGAGGACAGCTCCGTCACCTCTTTTACGACGCTGCTTTTTTTCCCTTGCGTTTTTCTCTTCTTCCCACGTTCTCTCTCTTCACTGCCTTCGTCCCCGCTCTATTTCACTTCAGCCTTTCACTCTTGCTTCCTTCCAATGAGGACGGAGCTGCGGGAGAAAGGGCGCTATAGAGGATCGCTGTGGAGAGCTGCTGCTGTGCTTTGACATCTGAGCTCTGTGGAAAACGATCTCAATACAATTCTGAAAAACGCGACTCTCCGAACGCCAGCCGAACAAGTCTCCACAGCCGAAGCGCTGTGTCTCTTTTCAGCTGGCGATAAACCTTTCCTCGATCCTTTGCGGACTTGTAAAACTGTTCCTGATCAGAATAAAAAACACTCACGCTAATACACAAGCACCCGTGTCTCGCCAAAGCTGACAAATAAAGAGACGGACAAGCCGCACTGCACGTGTGAACAGGGGAATGAGCGAGCGAGCGGGGATAGGGCGCCTCCTGCGCTTAAAAGCTTACAGCACCTGGTATTCCCAGGCGGTCTCCCATCCAAGTACTAACCAGGCCCATCCCTGTTTAGCTTCCGAGATCAGACGAGATCAGGCATGCTCAAGGTGGTGTGGCCGTAAGCGAGAGCAAGGCTCGCTGGCACCCTTCTTATTGAGAGGACAGCTCCGTCACCTCTTTTACGACGCTGCTTTTTTTCCCTTGCGTTTTTCTCTTCTTCCCACGTTCTCTCTCTTCACTGCCTTCGTCCCCGCTCTATTTCACTTCAGCCTTTCACTCTTGCTTCCTTCCAATGAGGACGGAGCTGCGGGAGATAGGGCACTATAGAGGATCGCTGTGGAGAGCTGCTGCTGTGCTTTGACATCTGAGCTCTGTGGAAAACGATCTCAATACAATTCTGAAAAACGCGACTCTCCGAACGCCAGCCGAACAAGTCTCCACAGCCGAAGCGCTGTGTCTCTTTTCAGCTGGCGATAAACCTTTCCTCGATCCTTTGCGGACTTGTAAAACTGTTCCTGATCAGAATAAAAAACGCTCACGCTAATACACAAGCACCCGTGTCTCGCCAAAGCTGACAAATAAACAGACGGACAAGCTGCACTGCACGTGTGAACTGGGGAATGAGCGAGCGAGCAGGGATAGGGCGCCTCCTGCGCTTAAAAGCTTACAGCACCTGGTATTCCCAGGCGGTCTCCCATCCAAGTACTAACCAGGCCCATCCCTGTTTAGCTTCCGAGATCAGACGAAATCAGGCGTGCTCAAGGGGGTGTGGCCGTAAACGAGAGCAAGGCTCGCTGGCACCCTTCTTATTGAGAGGACAGCTCCGTCACCTCTTTTACGACGCTGCTTTTTTTCCCTTGCGTTTTTCTCTTCTTCCCACGTTCTCTCTCTTCACTGCCTTCATCCCCGCTCTATTTCACTTCAGCCTTTCACTCTTGCTTCCTTCCAATGAGGACGGAGCTGCGGGAGAAAGGGCGCTATAGAGGATCGCTGTGGAGAGCTGCTGCTGTGCTTTGACATCTGAGCTCTGTTGAAAACGATCTCAATACAATTCTGAAAAACGCGACTCTCCGAACGCCAGCCGAACAAGTCTCCACAGCCGAAGCGCTGTGTCTCTTTTCAGCTGGCGATAAACCTTTCCTCGATCCTTTGCGGACTTGTTAAACTGTTCCTGATCAGAATAAAAAACGCTCACGCTAATACACAAGCACCCGTGTCTCGCCAAAGCTGACAAATAAACAGACGGACAAGCCGCACTGCACGTGTGAACAGGGGAATGAGCGAGCGAGCGGGGATAGGGCGCCTCCTGCGCTTAAAAGCTTAAAGCACCTGGTATTCCCAGGCGGTCTTCCATCCAAGTACTAACCAGGCCCATCCCTGTTTAGCTTCCGAGATCAGACGAGATCAGGTGTGCTCAAGGGGGTGTGGCCATAAGCGAGAGCAAGGCTCGCTGGCACCCTTCTTATTGAGAGGACAGCTCCGTCACCTCTTTTACGACGCTGCTTTTTTTCCCTTGCGTTTTTCTCTTCTTCCCACGTTCTCTCTCTTCACTGCCTTCGTCCCCGCTCTATTTCACTTCAGCCTTTCACTCTTGCTTCCTTCCAATGAGGACGGAGCTGCGGGAGAAAGGGCGCTATAGAGGATCGCTGTGGAGAGCTGCTGCTGTGCTTTGACATCTGAGCTCTGTGGAAAACGATCTCAATACAATTCTGAAAAACGCGACTCTCCGAACGCCAGCCGAACAAGTCTCCACAGCCGAAGCGCTGTGTCTCTATTCAGCTGGCGATAAACCTTCCCTCGATTCTTTGCGGACTTGTTAAACTGTTCCTGATCAGAATAAAAAACGCTCACGCTAATACACAAGCACCCGTGTCTCGCCAAAGCTGACAAATAAACAGACGGACAAGCCGCACTGCACGTGTGAACAGGGGAATGAGCGAGCGAGCGGGGATAGGGCGCCTCCTGCGCTTAAAAGCTTACAGCACCTGGTATTCCCAGGCGGTCTCCCATCCAAGTACTAACCAGGCCCATCCCTGTTTAGCTTCCGAGATCAGACGAGATCAGGCGTGCTCAAGGGGGTGTGGCCGTAAGCGAGAGCAAGGCTCGCTGGCACCCTTCTTATTGAGAGGACAGCTCCGTCACCTCTTTTACGACGCTGCTTTTTTTCCCTTGCGTTTTTCTCTTCTTCCCACGTTCTCTCTCTTCACTGCCTTCGTCCCCGCTCTATTTCACTTCAGCCTTTCACTCTTGCTTCCTTCCAATGAGGACGGAGCTGCGGGAGAAAGGGCGCTATAGAGGATCGCTGTGGAGAGCTGCTGCTGTGCTTTGACATCTGAGCTCTGTGGAAAACGATCTCAATACAATTCTGAAAAACGCGACTCTCCGAACGCCAGCCGAACAAGTCTCCACAGCCGAAGCGCTGTGTCTCTATTCAGCTGGCGATAAACCTTCCCTCGATTCTTTGCGGACTTGTTAAACTGTTCCTGATCAGAATAAAAAACGCTCACGCTAATACACAAGCACCCGTGTCTCGCCAAAGCTGACAAATAAACAGACGGACAAGCCGCACTGCACGTGTGAACAGGGTAATGAGCGAGCGAGCGGGGATAGGGCGCCTCCTGCGCTTAAAAGCTTACAGCACCTGGTATTCCCAGGCGGTCTCCCATCCAAGTACTAACCAGGCCCATCCCTGTTTAGCTTCCGAGATCAGACGAGATCAGGCGTGCTCAAGGGGGTGTGGCCATAAGCGAGAGCAAGGCTCGCTGGCACCCTTCTTATTGAGAGGACAGCTCCGTCACCTCTTTTACGACGCTGCTTTTTTTCCCTTGCGTTTTTCTCTTCTTCCCACGTTCTCTCTCTTCACTGCCTTCGTCCCCGCTCTATTTCACTTCAGCCTTTCACTCTTGCTTCCTTCCAATGAGGACGGAGCTGCGGGAGAAAGGGCGCTATAGAGGATCGCTGTGGAGAGCTGCTGCTGTGCTTTGACATCTGAGCTCTGTTGAAAACGATCTCAATACAATTCTGAAAAACGCGACTCTCTGAACGCCAGCCGAACAAGTCTCCACAGCCGAAGCGCTGTGTCTCTTTTCAGCTGGCGATAAACCTTTCCTCGATCCTTTGCGGACTTGTAAAACTGTTCCTGATCAGAATAAAAAACGCTCACGCTAATACACAAGCACCCGTGTCTCGCCAAAGCTGACAAATAAACAGACGGACAAGCCGCACTGCACGTGTGAACAGGGGAATGAGCCAGCGAGCGGGGATAGGGCGCCTCCTGCGCTTAAAAGCTTACAGCACCTGGTATTCCCAGGCGGTCTCCCATCCAAGTACTAACCAGGCCCATCCCTGTTTAGCTTCCGAGATCAGACGAGATCAGGCGTGCTCAAGGGGGTGTGGCCGTAAGCGAGAGCAAGGCTCGCTGGCACCCTTCTTATTGAGAGGACAGCTACGTCACCTCTTTTACGACGCTGCTTTTTTTCCCTTGCGTTTTTCTCTTCTTCCCACGTTCTCTCTCTTCACTGCCTTCGTCCCCGCTCTATTTCACTTCAGCCTTTCACTCTTGCTTCCTTCCAATGAGGACGGAGCTGCGGGAGAAAGGGCGCTATAGAGGATCGCTGTGGAGAGCTGCTGCTGTGCTTTGACATCTGAGCTCTGTGGAAAACGATCTCAATACAATTCTGAAAAACGCGACTCTCCGAACGCCAGCCGAACAAGTCTCCACAGCCGAAGCGCTGTGTCTCTTTTCAGCTGGCGATAAACCTTTCCTCGATCCTTTGCGGACTTGTAAAACTGTTCCTGATCAGAATAAAAAACGCTCACGCTAATACACAAGCACCCGTGTCTCGCCAAAGCTGACAAATAAACAGACGGACAAGCCGCACTGCACGTGTGAACAGGGGAATGAGCGAGCGAGCGGGGATAGGGCGCCTCCTCCGCTTAAAAGCTTACAGCACCTGGTATTCCCAGGCGGTCTCCCATCCAAGTACTAACCAGGCCCATCCCTGTTTAGCTTCCGAGATCAGACGAGATCAGGCGTGCTCAAGGGGGTGTGGCCATAAGCGAGAGCAAGGCTCGCTGGCACCCTTCTTATTGAGAGGACAGCTCCGTCACCTCTTTTACGACGCTGCTTTTTTTCCCTTGCGTTTTTCTCTTCTTCCCACGTTCTCTCTCTTCACTGCCTTCGTCCCCGCTCTATTTCACTTCAGCCTTTCACTCTTGCTTCCTTCCAATGAGGACGGAGCTGCGGGAGAAAGGGCGCTATAGAGGATCGCTGTGGAGAGCTGCTGCTGTGCTTTGACATCTGAGCTCTGTGGAAAACGATCTCAATACAATTCTGAAAAACGCGACTCTCCGAACGCCAGCCGAACAAGTCTCCACAGCCGAAGCGCTGTGTCTCTTTTCAGCTGGCGATAAACCTTTCCTCGATCCTTTGCGGACTTGTAAAACTGTTCCTGATCAGAATAAAAAACGCTCACGCTAATACACAAGCACCCGTGTCTCGCCAAAGCTGACAAATAAACAGACGGACAAGCCGCACTGCACGTGTGAACAGGGGAATGAGCGAGCGAGCGGGGATAGGGCGCCTCCTGCGCTTAAAAGCTTACAGCACCTGGTATTCCCAGGCGGTCTCCCATCCAAGTACTAACCAGGCCCATCCCTGTTTAGCTTCCGAGATCAGACGAGATCAGGCGTGCTCAAGGGGGTGTGGCCGTAAGCGAGAGCAAGGCTCGCTGGCACCCTTCTTATTGAGAGGACAGCTCCGTCACCTCTTTTACGACGCTGCTTTTTTTCCCTTGCGTTTTTCTCTTCTTCCCACGTTCTCTCTCTTCACTGCCTTCGTCCCCGCTCTATTTCACTTCAGCCTTTCACTCTTGCTTCCTTCCAATGAGGACGGAGCTGCGGGAGAAAGGGCGCTATAGAGGATCGCTGTGGAGAGCTGCTGCTGTGCTTTGACATCTGAGCTCTGTTGAAAACGATCTCAATACAATTCTGAAAAACGCGACTCTCTGAACGCCAGCCGAACAAGTCTCCACAGCCGAAGCGCTGTGTCTCTTTTCAGCTGGCGATAAACCTTTCCTCGATCCTTTGCGGACTTGTAAAACTGTTCCTGATCAGAATAAAAAACGCTCACGCTAATACACAAGCACCCGTGTCTCGCCAAAGCTGACAAATAAACAGACGGACAAGCCGCACTGCACGTGTGAACAGGGGAATGAGCGAGCGAGCGGGGATAGGGCGCCTCCTGCGCTTAAAAGCTTACAGCACCTGGTATTCCCAGGCGGTCTCCCATCCAAGTACTAACCAGGCCCATCCCTGTTTAGCTTCCGAGATCAGACGAGATCAGGCGTGCTCAAGGGGGTGTGGCCGTAAGCGAGAGCAAGGCTCGCTGGCACCCTTCTTATTGAGAGGACAGCTACGTCACCTCTTTTACGACGCTGCTTTTTTTCCCTTGCGTTTTTCTCTTCTTCCCACGTTCTCTCTCTTCACTGCCTTCGTCCCCGCTCTATTTCACTTCAGCCTTTCACTCTTGCTTCCTTCCAATGAGGACGGAGCTGCGGGAGAAAGGGCGCTATAGAGGATCGCTGTGGAGAGCTGCTGCTGTGCTTTGACATCTGAGCTCTGTGGAAAACGATCTCAATACAATTCTGAAAAACGCGACTCTCCGAACGCCAGCCGAACAAGTCTCCACAGCCGAAGCGCTGTGTCTCTTTTCAGCTGGCGATAAACCTTTCCTCGATCCTTTGCGGACTTGTAAAACTGTTCCTGATCAGAATAAAAAACGCTCACGCCAATACACAAGCACCCGTGTCTCGCCAAAGCTGACAAATAAACAGACGGACAAGCCGCACTGCACGTGTGAACAGGGGAATGAGCGAGCGAGCGGGGATAGGGCGCCTCCTGCGCTTAAAAGCTTACAGCACCTGGTATTCCCAGGCGGTCTCCCATCCAAGTACTAACCAGGCCCATCCCTGTTTAGCTTCCGAGATCAGATGAGATCAGGCATGCTCAAGGGGGTGTGGCCATAAACGAGAGCAAGGCTCGCTGGCACCCTTCTTATTGAGAGGACAGCTCCGTCACCTCTTTTACGACGCTGCTTTTTTTCCCTTGCGTTTTTCTCTTCTTCCCACGTTCTCTCTCTTCACTGCCTTCGTCCCCGCTCTATTTCACTTCAGCCTTTCACTCTTGCTTCCTTCCAATGAGGACGGAGCTGCGGGAGAAAGGGCGCTATAGAGGATCGCTGTGGAGAGCTGCTGCTGTGCTTTGACATCTGAGCTCTGTGGAAAACGATCTCAATACAATTCTGAAAAACGCGACTCTCCGAACGCCAGCCAAACAAGTCTCCACAGCCGAAGCGCTGTGTCTCTTTTCAGCTGGCGATAAACCTTTCCTCGATCCTTTGCGGACTTGTAAAACTGTTCCTGATCAGAATAAAAAACGCTCACGCCAATACACAAGCACCCGTGTCTCGCCAAAGCTGACAAATAAACAGACGGACAAGCCGCACTGCACGTGTGAACAGGGGAATGAGCGAGCGAGCGGGGATAGGGCGCCTCCTGCGCTTAAAAGCTTACAGCACCTGGTATTCCCAGGCGGTCTCCCATCCAAGTACTAACCAGGCCCATCCCTGTTTAGCTTCCGAGATCAGACGAGATCAGGTGTGCTCAAGGGGGTGTGGCCATAAGCGAGAGCAAGGCTCGCTGGCACCCTTCTTATTGAGAGGACAGCTCCGTCACCTCTTTTACGACGCTGCTTTTTTTCCCTTGCGTTTTTCTCTTCTTCCCACGTTCTCTCTCTTCACTGCCTTCGTCCCCGCTCTATTTCACTTCAGCCTTTCACTCTTGCTTCCTTCCAATGAGGACGGAGCTGCGGGAGAAAGGGCGCTATAGAGGATCGCTGTGGAGAGCTGCTGCTGTGCTTTGACATCTGAGCTCTGTGGAAAACGATCTCAATACAATTCTGAAAAACGCGACTCTCCGAACGCCAGCCGAACAAGTCTCCACAGCCGAAGCGCTGTGTCTCTTTTCAGCTGGCGATAAACCTTTCCTCGATCCTTTGCGGACTTGTTAAACTGTTCATGATCAGAATAAAAAACGCTCACACTAATACACAAGCACCCGTGTCTCGCCAAAGCTGACAAATAAACAGACGGACAAGCCGCACTGCACGTGTGAACAGGGGAATGAGCGAGCGAGCGGGGATAGGGCGCCTCCTGCGCTTAAAAGCTTACAGCACCTGGTATACCCAGGCGGTCTCCCATCCAAGTACTAACCAGGCCCATCCCTGTTTAGCTTCCGAGATCAGATGAGATCAGGCGTGCTCAAGGGGGTGTGGCCGTAAGCGAGAGCAAGGCTCGCTCGCACCCTTCTTATTGAGAGGACAGCTCCGTCACCTCTTTTACGACGCTGCTTTTTTTCCCTTGCGTTTTTCTCTTCTTCCCACTCTCTCTCTTTCACTGCCTTCGTCCCCGCTCTATTTCACTTCAGCCTTTCACTTTTGCTTCCTTCCAATGAGGACGGAGCTGCGGGAGAAAGGGCGCTATAGAGGATCACTGTGGAGAGCTGCTGTTGTGCTTTGACATCTGAGCTCTGTGGAAAACGATCTCAATACAATTCTGAAAAACGCGACTCTCCGAACGCCAGCCGAACAAGTATCCACAGCCGAAGCGCTGTGTCTCTTTTCAGCTGGCGATAAACCTTTCCTCGATCCTTTGCGGACTTGTAAAACTGTTCCTGATCAGAATAAAAAACGCTCACGCTAATACACAAGCACCCGTGTCTCGCCAAAGCTGACAAATAAACAGACGGACAAGCCGCACTGCACGTGTGAACAGGGGAATGAGCGAGCGAGCGGGGATAGGGCGCCTCCTCCGCTTAAAAGCTTACAGCACCTGGTATTCCCAGGCGGTCTCCCATCCAAGTACTAACCAGGCCCATCCCTGTTTAGCTTCCGAGATCAGACGAGATCAGGCGTGCTCAAGGGGGTGTGGCCGTAAGCGAGAGCACGGCTCGCTGGCACCCTTCTTATTGAGAGGACAGCTCCGTCACCTCTTTTACGACGCTGCTTTTTTTCCCTTGCGTTTTTCTCTTCTTCCCACGTTCTCTCTCTTCACTGCCTTCGTCCCCGCTCTATTTCACTTCAGCCTTTCACTCTTGCTTCCTTCCAATGAGGACGGAGCTGCGGGAGAAAGGGCGCTATAGAGGATCGCTGTGGAGAGCTGCTGCTGTGCTTTGACATCTGAGCTCTGTGGAAAACGATCTCAATACAATTCTGAAAAACGCGACTCTCCGAACGCCAGCCGAACAAGTCTCCACAGCCGAAGCGCTGTGTCTCTTTTCAGCTGGCGATAAACCTTTCCTCGATCCTTTGCGGACTTGTTAAACTGTTCATGATCAGAATAAAAAACGCTCACGCTAATACACAAGCACCCGTGTCTCGCCAAAGCTGACAAATAAACAGACGGACAAGCCGCACTGCACGTGTGAACAGGGGAATGAGCGAGCGAGCGGGGATAGGGCGCCTCCTGCGCTTAAAAGCTTACAGCACCTGGTATTCCCAGGCGGTCTCCCATCCAAGTACTAACCAGGCCCATCCCTGTTTAGCTTCCGAGATCAGACGAGATCAGGCGTGCTCAAGGGGGTGTGGCCATAAGCGAGAGCAAGGCTCGCTGGCACCCTTCTTATTGAGAGGACAGCTCCGTCACCTCTTTTACGACGCTGCTTTTTTTCCCTTGCGTTTTTCTCTTCTTCCCACGTTCTCTCTCTTCACTGCCTTCGTCCCCGCTCTATTTCACTTCAGCCTTTCACTCTTGCTTCTGCTGCTGCTGTGCTTTGACATCTGAGCTCTGTGGAAAACGATCTCAATACAATTCTGAAAAACGCGACTCTCCGAACGCCAGCCGAACAAGTCTCCACAGCCGAAGCGCTGTGTCTCTTTTCAGCTGGCGATAAACCTTTCCTCGATCCTTTGCGGACTTGTAAAACTGTTCCTGATCAGAATAAAAAACGCTCACGCTAATACACAAGCACCTGTGTCTCGCCAAAGCTGAAAAATAAACAGACGGACAAGCCGCACTGCACGTGTGAACAGGGGAATGAGCCAGCGAGCGGGGATAGGGCTCCTCCTGCGCTTAAAAGCTTACAACACCTGGTATTCCCAGGCGGTCTCCCATCCAAGTACTAACCAGGCCCATCCCTGTTTAGCTTCCGAGATCAGACGAGATCAGGCGTGCTCAAGGGGGTGTGGCCGTAAGCGAGAGCAAGGCTCGCTGGCACCCTTCTTATTGAGAGGACAGCTCCGTCACCTCTTTTACGACGCTGCTTTTTTTCTCTTGCGTTTTTCTCTTCTTCCCACGTTCTCTCTCTTCACTGCCTTCGTCCCCGCTCTATTTCACTTCAGCCTTTCACTCTTGCTTCCTTCCAATGAGGACGGAGCTGCGGGAGAAAGGGCGCTATAGAGGATCGCTGTGGAGAGCTGCTGCTGTGCTTTGACATCTGAGCTCTGTGGAAAACGATCTCAATACAATTCTGAAAAACGCGACTCTCCGAACGCCAGCCGAACAAGTCTCCACAGCCGAAGCGCTGTGTCTCTTTTCAGCTGGCGATAAACCTTTCCTCGATCCTTTGCGGACATGTAAAACTGTTCCTGATCAGAATAAAAAACGCTCACGCTAATACACAAGCACCCGTGTCTCGCCAAAGCTGACAAATAAACAGACGGACAAGCCGCACTGCACGTGTGAACAGGGGAATGAGCGAGCGAGCGGGGATAGGGCGCCTCCTGCGCTTAAAAGCTTACAGCACCTGGTATTCCCAGGCGGTCTCCCATCCAAGTACTAACCAGGCCCATCCCTGTTTAGCTTCCGAGATCAGACGAGATCAGGCGTGCTCAAGGGGGTGTGGCCATAAGCGAGAGCAAGGCTCGCTGGCACCCTTCTTATTGAGAGGACAGCTCCGTCACCTCTTTTACGACGCTGCTTTTTTTCCCTTGCGTTTTTCTCTTCTTCCCACGTTCTCTCTCTTCACTGCCTTCGTCCCCGCTCTATTTCACTTCAGCCTTTCACTCTTGCTTCCTTCCAATGAGGACGGAGCTGCGGGAGAAAGGGCGCTATAGAGGATCGCTGTGGAGAGCTGCTGCTGTGCTTTGACATCTGAGCTCTGTTGAAAACGATCTCAATACAATTCTGAAAAACGCGACTCTCTGAACGCCAGCCGAACAAGTCTCCACAGCCGAAGCGCTGTGTCTCTTTTCAGCTGGCGATAAACCTTTCCTCGATCCTTTGCGGACTTGTAAAACTGTTCCTGATCAGAATAAAAAACGCTCACGCTAATACACAAGCACCCGTGTCTCGCCAAAGCTGACAAATAAACAGACGGACAAGCCGCACTGCACGTGTGAACAGGGGAATGAGCCAGCGAGCGGGGATAGGGCGCCTCCTGCGCTTAAAAGCTTACAGCACCTGGTATTCCCAGGCGGTCTCCCATCCAAGTACTAACCAGGCCCATCCCTGTTTAGCTTCCGAGATCAGACGAGATCAGGCGTGCTCAAGGGGGTGTGGCCGTAAGCGAGAGCAAGGCTCGCTGGCACCCTTCTTATTGAGAGGACAGCTACGTCACCTCTTTTACGACGCTGCTTTTTTTCCCTTGCGTTTTTCTCTTCTTCCCACGTTCTCTCTCTTCACTGCCTTCGTCCCCGCTCTATTTCACTTCAGCCTTTCACTCTTGCTTCCTTCCAATGAGGACGGAGCTGCGGGAGAAAGGGCGCTATAGAGGATCGCTGTGGAGAGCTGCTGCTGTGCTTTGACATCTGAGCTCTGTGGAAAACGATCTCAATACAATTCTGAAAAACGCGACTCTCCGAACGCCAGCCGAACAAGTCTCCACAGCCGAAGCGCTGTGTCTCTTTTCAGCTGGCGATAAACCTTTCCTCGATCCTTTGCGGACTTGTAAAACTGTTCCTGATCAGAATAAAAAACGCTCACGCTAATACACAAGCACCCGTGTCTCGCCAAAGCTGACAAATAAACAGACGGACAAGCCGCACTGCACGTGTGAACAGGGGAATGAGCGAGCGAGCGGGGATAGGGCGCCTCCTCCGCTTAAAAGCTTACAGCACCTGGTATTCCCAGGCGGTCTCCCATCCAAGTACTAACCAGGCCCATCCCTGTTTAGCTTCCGAGATCAGACGAGATCAGGCGTGCTCAAGGGGGTGTGGCCATAAGCGAGAGCAAGGCTCGCTGGCACCCTTCTTATTGAGAGGACAGCTCCGTCACCTCTTTTACGACGCTGCTTTTTTTCCCTTGCGTTTTTCTCTTCTTCCCACGTTCTCTCTCTTCACTGCCTTCGTCCCCGCTCTATTTCACTTCAGCCTTTCACTCTTGCTTCCTTCCAATGAGGACGGAGCTGCGGGAGAAAGGGCGCTATAGAGGATCGCTGTGGAGAGCTGCTGCTGTGCTTTGACATCTGAGCTCTGTGGAAAACGATCTCAATACAATTCTGAAAAACGCAACTCTCCGAACGCCAGCCGAACAAGTCTCCACAGCCGAAGCGCTGTGTCTCTTTTCAGCTGGCGATAAACCTTTCCTCGATCCTTTGCGGACTTGTAAAACTGTTCCTGATCAGAATAAAAAACGCTCACGCTAATACACAAGCACCCGTGTCTCGCCAAAGCTGACAAATAAACAGACGGACAAGCCGCACTGCACGTGTGAACAGGGGAATGAGCGAGCGAGCGGGGATAGGGCGCCTCCTGCGCTTAAAAGCTTACAGCACCTGGTATTCCCAGGCGGTCTCCCATCCAAGTACTAACCAGGCCCATCCCTGTTTAGCTTCCGAGATCAGACGAGATCAGGCGTGCTCAAGGGGGTGTGGCCGTAAGCGAGAGCAAGGCTCGCTGGCACCCTTCTTATTGAGAGGACAGCTCCGTCACCTCTTTTACGACGCTGCTTTTTTTCCCTTGCGTTTTTCTCTTCTTCCCACGTTCTCTCTCTTCACTGCCTTCGTCCCCGCTCTATTTCACTTCAGCCTTTCACTCTTGCTTCCTTCCAATGAGGACGGAGCTGCGGGAGAAAGGGCGCTATAGAGGATCGCTGTGGAGAGCTGCTGCTGTGCTTTGACATCTGAGCTCTGTTGAAAACGATCTCAATACAATTCTGAAAAACGCGACTCTCTGAACGCCAGCCGAACAAGTCTCCACAGCCGAAGCGCTGTGTCTCTTTTCAGCTGGCGATAAACCTTTCCTCGATCCTTTGCGGACTTGTAAAACTGTTCCTGATCAGAATAAAAAACGCTCACGCTAATACACAAGCACCCGTGTCTCGCCAAAGCTGACAAATAAACAGACGGACAAGCCGCACTGCACGTGTGAACAGGGGAATGAGCGAGCGAGCGGGGATAGGGCGCCTCCTGCGCTTAAAAGCTTACAGCACCTGGTATTCCCAGGCGGTCTCCCATCCAAGTACTAACCAGGCCCATCCCTGTTTAGCTTCCGAGATCAGACGAGATCAGGCGTGCTCAAGGGGGTGTGGCCGTAAGCGAGAGCAAGGCTCGCTGGCACCCTTCTTATTGAGAGGACAGCTACGTCACCTCTTTTACGACGCTGCTTTTTTTCCCTTGCGTTTTTCTCTTCTTCCCACGTTCTCTCTCTTCACTGCCTTCGTCCCCGCTCTATTTCACTTCAGCCTTTCACTCTTGCTTCCTTCCAATGAGGACGGAGCTGCGGGAGAAAGGGCGCTATAGAGGATCGCTGTGGAGAGCTGCTGCTGTGCTTTGACATCTGAGCTCTGTGGAAAACGATCTCAATACAATTCTGAAAAACGCGACTCTCCGAACGCCAGCCGAACAAGTCTCCACAGCCGAAGCGCTGTGTCTCTTTTCAGCTGGCGATAAACCTTTCCTCGATCCTTTGCGGACTTGTAAAACTGTTCCTGATCAGAATAAAAAACGCTCACGCCAATACACAAGCACCCGTGTCTCGCCAAAGCTGACAAATAAACAGACGGACAAGCCGCACTGCACGTGTGAACAGGGGAATGAGCGAGCGAGCGGGGATAGGGCGCCTCCTGCGCTTAAAAGCTTACAGCACCTGGTATTCCCAGGCGGTCTCCCATCCAAGTACTAACCAGGCCCATCCCTGTTTAGCTTCCGAGATCAGATGAGATCAGGCATGCTCAAGGGGGTGTGGCCATAAACGAGAGCAAGGCTCGCTGGCACCCTTCTTATTGAGAGGACAGCTCCGTCACCTCTTTTACGACGCTGCTTTTTTTCCCTTGCGTTTTTCTCTTCTTCCCACGTTCTCTCTCTTCACTGCCTTCGTCCCCGCTCAATTTCACTTCAGCCTTTCACTCTTGCTTCCTTCCAATGAGGACGGAGCTGCGGGAGAAAGGGCGCTATAGAGGATCGCTGTAGAGAGCTGCTGCTGTGCTTTGACATCTGAGCTCTGTGGAAAACGATCTCAATACAATTCTGAAAAACGCGACTCTCCGAACGCCAGCCGAACAAGTCTCCACAGCCGAAGCGCTGTGTCTCTTTTCAGCTGGCGATAAACCTTTCCTCGATCCTTTGCGGACTTGTAAAACTGTTCATGATCAGAATAAAAAACGCTCACGCTAATACACAAGCACCCGTGTCTCGCCAAAGCTGACAAATAAACAGACGGACAAGCCGCACTGCACGTGTGAACAGGGGAGTGAGCGAGCGAGCGGGGATAGGGCGCCTCCTGCGCTTAAAAGCTTTCTGAATTCTGAGTACGTACGGGATCCTCGGCCTTGCGCTTATAACAAAGTCCAAGTCCCTTTGCAGACAACAGCAGTTGTCACATGATTGTCTCTGAGGATGTGCGACAATGGCCAAGGAGAGCCCCGATCTGAGCTTGCGCTCACTTTTTGACCAAGACACAGGTGTGTGCTGATTGGTTGAGAGTTTGGCGGGCATTGGAGACCCACGTGGTATTACCACGCCCTGCGTGAGATATGAGTCACTTACTCTTAACACTTTGGAATGCAGTCCAGATGTCCATTTGGCACTCCCTAGACAGATAGGCGCCAATGGATGACCATTGATCATGATAGCCAGGCTTAGCTAAGTGCATCCCCATCTGGGAGCTGTCCCTTATCAAAAGAAAACATCTTAAATCAGCCTGCATGAATACTTTCTCTGTGGCTGCACCACAGAGATGGAAGGTGAGATGGGGCCTCATTTAGGACAGCATACCACCGCTTAATTCTGTCTTATTAACAAGCATTGCCGCTACAACGGCATCTCTCCTGTCAAACTTCCTCCTGACTTGTTTGACAGGATCTGGGCCGTGGTGAACAGTGGGAAAGACGCCCTGTGGAGAGTGAGGAACATGGGGCTGTTCAAAGGCATCGAGGTCCCAGTCAAGGCAGCAGGTAGCCTGGCCCTGTTCATCACCCAAGAGAACTATTACCTCAGAGATCTGTGGAGAGAAAGGAGGGAGGAAGCAGAAAATCTGTGGGAAATAGAGAGCATAGGTCAATATCTCAAGAAACTGTGAAAAACATTATCATGTTTAAGTAAAGAATGTGATTTACACCAGAAAAAAAGAAATTGTTGCTATGTAACTGGTACCGTGTCAAAATGTAATGAGATGTGATCATATATACTGTTTTAAGTATGTATATTAATGTAAAGCTTTCTAATTTGTGATGTCCTGTATTTATTTGTGAAAAGAAAATAAAGTTCTTAAAAAATCGATTCACCCAGGGCGAGGCTCGGCCATTGCACTCCGGCTGTGCTGACCCCTGCGAATTCCCCAAATGTGGGAATCTCGACTGCATTATTTCTGGTAGTGGGGGACTGCGTTCGCGCTCTCCCCTGATGTGCTTGGTCCAATATCGGATACGGAAGAGTTACGACACCACGTGCTGCGATAGGATCCCAGTTCGAAAGGAGTCGATGCCACTGCTGGTTCCCGGTTTCTTTTAGTTAGAGGTCTGGAGAAGCATTTCAAGCTGGTTACACTACTCCTTCCGGACATTCATTCCCTTTTCAAAGTCAGTCGTTTTGCTGTAGTCTGCATTATTTAGGCTGATTATCGAGGTTAGCCTTTATTTGGTCATGGGGGCCTCGGTACTGTATGCTAATTCTCAAGACAGTTTCACCCGTTTTCTGATTGCTAGGTTCTGTACCAGTGCAGACATGTCAAACAGTGAATGGCTGTACCTCTATTGTATCCGTGCTCAATGAATGAAATCAGTAATAAATGAATATATGTATAGTTATACGATAAACAAGTGGTTTATCGACTCATCTTCATTTGCAGATTTAGAGGCAGCTTCGATATTCGTTTAACAAACGTTTTTTTTTTTTATATGGGTCACACACATGCCATAGCAACAAAACATCTCTAGAGATGAGGCTATAGATCACCTTTCCATCCTCCAGGTTTTCCTCCCAAAGCCTACGGCACCAACGGTGACCCCTGCTGGCCGAGAAAGCTTGCAGCACGTGGTATTCCCAGGAAGTCTCCCATCCAAGTACTAACCAGGCCCAACCCTGCTTAGCTTCCAAGATCAGACAAGATTGGGCACATTCAGGGTGGTGTGGCCGCAAGCGAAAGTCGTGGCGCCTAACTCGCTACTTGAAGCTGTGTGTGGCTGGGGCTCTGTGCCCCCCGAGTTGGACTGAAGGATCGTTCTTGTGCAACTCTTTGGAAAGGAGCCTCTTTCCAAATCGCATTGCGTACCTGGATGTTGGCGAATGTGCTCCCTTGTGTTGGCTTGTCCCGCACTGGAGGAGAACAAACAAACTGCTCGGAGGAGCACAAGGCAAGTCTTCACAAGACAAAAACCTCCAGTGCACAGCACTCAAAACATTTCTGGGCTGTCGCGTGTTTATTTCAGCACATAAAGCGCACCAGTCCAACACGTCGGCCGGGCGCGCGGCGCCTCCGCCCTCTTGTGGCCTTGCGGCGTCAGAGCGAGAGGCTCCTTCTCGCTGCCTTTCCGCTGTGTTGCAGAGCCCCGAGAGGGAACCTGGAGCGCACACTTTGTGGGGGGCGGGGGACCGCGTTCGCGCTCTGCCCCCGGTCTCTTGCGCGAGTACTAAATCTCACGGCGCCAGCCAGCGGCCAGGAGACAAGTACAATATCGCGGGACAGGGGGGCCTCGTCATTGATTGTTACATATGAGACGGGGATTAGGAGGAGACCCCGACTGATTGGTAAAGGGGAACACTAACACCAGAGTGACACCCCCGGCGTCTCTTTTTGAGAGACGCCCTGGGATTTCTTAATGGCCAAGGAGGGTCGGGACCTCGGTTTTATGCCTCCCCCGAAGGACGGCGCCTGTTTGTGCAGCAGAGTGTCGCCATCAGGAAAGCCACACAGACCGCAGGGTGAGCGCTCCCTACTCCCAGTCACACCTCTTGCAGGAGCAGCAGCAACCTGAGCTTTTCCGGGGTGAATCTCCCATCCGGGTGCCGGCTAGGCTCACACCTGCTGGGCTGCCATGGGTGAGCCCAGTCGAGAGTCGCAGGTTGAGATCTAGTCACCGGGGAGAAACGATACAAGCAAAGGATTACTCGGCTCCCAGCACTTGAAAAGACAGACAAATGACTTGTTCCCGCCGGAGCTGAATGTACCTGAATGTTGTAGTGGTTTGATGGGTTTACTGAGACAATTATTAATTGTAGCAGTAATCACGAGGTTGTTCGTTGGGGCTTTTAGAAAATCAATCGTCAGAACAACTAACAACGCACACACGCGGGTTCAATACACGGGATACATTTATTAATATAAACTGTGCACCAAACATATACTAGTCTGCCAGGATACGAGTGGCAGACCTTACTGTGAGGGTTATCAATATACAAGGTATATAATCTCGAAGAGATGCAAACACAAAGAGATACACAACAGAGAATATATGTCAATATATATCGTTCGGTTACCAAATCGCTAATCAGTGTTATTACCCACTGTTACTCTAAACTCGGAAGTAAATACATTACTCATGAATTAAATTGATAACAACTTGTGTTGAGGTACAATTGAATTCTCGAGCCGCAATGTAGAACATGGGGTTTACTTATCCACTGTGTATGGTTTTGGAATCTCCCGGCACGAACACCAAACCAGCTGACAGGCTCTGTTGCAGCCTCTGTTGCAGCGGTTGTCCAATGGGCGTTGTGTCGGCGTTCTCTGGCTACCGGCCAACCAGTCAAGGTGCAGCTCGGAGTAGGACGGGCGGAGGAATCTGACTGCGGCGCGCAGGGCAGTCGTTGCTCCGAGGGGATCTACCAGCAGTCCGGCTGGCTAGTAGAAAGTCTCTATGCACAGATGTGACCGCGAGTCCTCACAAGTCACTCTTTTGCCTGGGAAGAAGCTGGTTCGTTCCCGGTCCAGCGCTGCTTCTGAATAAGCTATTCAGGTTGTCGACGAGGGTCCAACTGTAGGCTGCCGTTGAGCAAGCGGAGCATTCACGTTGGTAGAATTCTGAGTACGTACGGGATCCTAGGCCTCGCGCTTAGAACAAAGTCCAAGTCCTTTTGCAGACAACAGCAGTTGTCACGTGATTGTCTCTGAGGATGCACGAAAATGGCCAAGGAGAGCCCAGATCTGAGCTTGCGCTCCCTTTTTGGCCAAGACCCAGATGTGTGCTGATTGGTTGAGAGTTTGGCGGGCATTGGAGACCCACATGGTTTTACCACGCCCTGCCAGTCCCTGATTGGTTGGTCAAGATGAGATATAAGTCACTTACTCTTGACACTTAGGAATGCAGTCCAGATGTCCATTCGGCACTCCCTAGACTGATAGGCGCCAATGAATGACCATTGATCATGATAGCCAGGCTTAGCTAAGTGCATCCCTGTCTGGGAGCTTGTTCCTTATCAAAACAAAACATCTTAAATCAGCCTGCATGAATACTTTCTCTGTGGCTGCACCACAGAGATGGAGGGTGAGATGGGGCCTCCTTTAGGACAGCATACCAACACTTAATTCTGTCTTATTAACAAGCATTGCCGCTACAATAGCAATTCAAATACAACAGCCACACTGCTGAAACCATATGTTTTACACACCAGACAGGCCCCCTAACCTCATACAACCTTGCTGTGGCTGTGACCCCTTTCTTTATTTTTTTATGATGTTTTCAATATGGCACCATTAGACAGGCCGTACATGGTGATAGGAGGGTGCTATTCACGAGTCAATAGCTCTTCAAGCACAACAGCCACAGTGCTGCAACCAGGTGTTTTACACACCAGACAGGCCCCCTAACCTTATACAATCTTGTTGTGGCTGTGTCCCTTTTCTTTATTTTTTTATGATGTTTTCAATATGGCACCATTAGACAGGCCGTACATGGTGATAGGAGGGTGCTATTCACGAGTCAATAGCTCTTCAAGCACAACAGCCACAGTGCTGCAAACAGGTGTTTTACACATCAGACAGCTCCCCTAACCTTATACAACCTTGCTTTGAGATGTGGAACATTTCTTTATTTTTTAATGATTTTTTTACTGTAATCAAGTGTTGTGCTCATTAATAATAATAATAATAATTGCTTACACTTATATAGCGCTTT
This sequence comes from Lepisosteus platostomus, assembly GCF_059453375.1. Taxonomy (NCBI): domain Eukaryota; kingdom Metazoa; phylum Chordata; class Actinopteri; order Semionotiformes; family Lepisosteidae; genus Lepisosteus; species Lepisosteus platostomus. Next base: position 56,178,938 of record NC_142615.1, read on the forward strand.
TCTGGACACTCCACTCAAAGCACTTTACAGGTAATGGGGACTCCCCTCCACCACCACCAATGTGCAGCATCCACCTGGATGATGCGACGGCAGCCATAGTGCACCAGAACACTCACCACTATCAGTGAGGAGGAGAGAAGAGAAATGTAGCCAATTCAAAGAGGGGAATTATTAGGAGGCCATGATTGGTAAGGGCCAATGGGGAAATTTGGGGATATTGTCAGTATCACTATACTGGGGCATTAGGACCCACATGGACCACAGGGTGAGCGCCCCCTGCTGGCCCCACTAAGGAACTAAGGAACCTTAGTTTTTCCCGGGAGGTCTACCATCCAGGTACTGACCAGGCTCACACCTGCTTAGCTTCAGTGGGTTGCCAGTTGTGAGTTGCAGGGTGATATGGCTGCTGGCCATAATCAGCAGCCTTCAGTACTGAAGCAGGTGTGAGCCTGGTCAGTACCTGGATGGGAGACCTCCTGGGAAAAACTAAGGTTGCTTCTGGAAGAGGTGCTAGTGGGGCCAGCACAACCATTAGGCAGGCCTCCTGACCTTTCACAGTCATGCTTTGTTGTGTGAAACTTTAATTATCTTTTTAGGATTTTTTGAACATGGCAACTTCCACCGAGATGGGTGGGGGGTGTCGGGGTGCTCTTCAATAGCTTTTTCATCTATACACACAAACGGATGTAACCAAGACACTCAGAACCTGTCACGCAGGGGCTGACTGCTGAGGATAGGGATCCAATGCGGTGCCCTTGGTAGGGTTGGCGCGAGACGCAGGCATAGTCGGAGTAAACAGGCAGGGGTCCGAGTCCGGGAAGGCGTATGTCGAAGAAAACTCAGTCTTCACTCAGGTTGGGAGATTGTCAACAGAGATCTTTAATACAATCAGCTGAAGGGGAGCATATCACAGAGAAAGGGTTTCCCCTAGCACTCAAGACATGCTCACTGGACTGAAGTTATACTGTCCTTTTTTATACATTAAAAGTAGGCAATACTTTAACATATCAAAGGAACATACAGGGAAAGGGGCAGTGTCAGAAGTCAAACAAACAGGACAGGGGGGTGCCATTTGGCATCCTTCAATCTGTTTCAATTTTCTCTGGTTGAATGGGTGTGAGGAATCACAGGCTTTAGTTTGCACCTAAGACAGTGGTCTTAGGTGCGAACAGAAAACCTTTCCCACGCATAGTCACTGTCCTGACCTTTTGACTCGGTCTTCCACACGTAGCACAGGCGTAGGCACAGAATCGACAGGCGAAAGTGTAGTCGAGGGACTGGCAGGGGTCGGAGTCCGGGAAGGCGTAGAAGTTGCGTCGGTGTGGATTCAGAAGGCAGAGGCGTAAACGAAAAGTCAGGCTGGGGTCAGGATCCGAGAAAGCGTAAAACAGGCGAAGGTACAAAATCGAGTGGCTAAAGCGGGGTCGAGGTCCAGGGGAGAAGTCGTAGTAAGGCAAAGGTGTAGTTAGTACGTAAGCTCCGGGAGAGAATCTCAATCGTGAGCAATGACCGGGGGGCAGATGAAGGTTTAAGCAGAGGCCTGATTGACACGTGCACGTTTGGTACGGGGAGAGCTCGTAGGAATGCGGGAGCACTTGCCTGCGTGAGGGAGATTCGTGGCAAAACCAACAGAATCAACCTGAACTCACAGAAAAACAAGAATGCCCCCGAGACACCTGCACCCCCCTCGGACCACTCTGGTATCAACACCCCCAAACCCATCCATACCAGCTAACAAGACTCAGAATCGGTGCAACCCTCCAACCTGGACCAAGAGCAGGATGGGACAAGAACCTGCACCACACTACGCACCCCTCATCCAGACCAGCAGGACAGCCAGACCACAGACAGCACCATCATGTAACCCCCCTGTTCATTCCAACAGAAAAGCCGAACTGACCCCCACCAGCATGGCGACGCTGCAGCTCTGGTCACACCAGCAGGCCCAATGGGCTCAGAGCTGGGGGACATACAGATGCAGCCATTCAAAATGCGTGGGCGATACTGCATTATTTTCCGGTACGCTGTACGCAGTCTACCGCAAGTTACCGGTAAATACCGCGAGTTACCGGTAAATACTGCTAGTTACCGTAAATTCTCCTATAATATGACAAGCAAAATAATAGTATCCGGAATTTCGGCAAGGTGGAGCTAATAAAGCTCAACCTCTCATGTTTGAGCTGTGGCCATCAAAGTCTTTAACGAAGATATTACTAATAGTATTAATAATGAATGACCTTGGACAAGCTGTAAGTGTAAACTCAAAGTATTGCCCTGGTCAACATTCTTTTTTTCATTGACCGTCTTTGTAAAAGTAACACCACAGCATTTCGCAATCACGCATTTGTTTCCAATCATGCAAAGTACAGTAATTTTTGAGAATCGATTCACCATGCCTTTCACATGCTCATAAAAGAGATTGATTTAGGAACATAAACATATTACTGTATGAAAACTGTACTGTATACAGTATGTATATGTATATTTAATGTCTTAACTGTGCCCGTTTAAGTATTGAATATTCATATCTAATTTTACCACTGAAGGGAAATCTTAGTAGCTGAGCATAAAAAGAATAGGAGCATACTGCAACGCGTGTGAAGGCCATAAACGATATTAATTTTGGAACATAAACATACAGTATATGGCTGGTCTCAGTACTTTAAAGAAAACATACACGAAACATGGTTTCATTATGACCAGAATCGGTCTTGAGATATTTTTAACTTGATTTACAGTATTTGAGAGGTATGTCTTAACACCGATACTACAGTGCTTAAGTACTGCTCACGTATATGTTTCTAGGTTTATATTATGCATTTCATACGATCAAATTACTTTTGAGCAACTAATAAGAAGCGCGAAACGGTATGCGTTTTAGTTTCGTTTTGTGCTGGGACCCGTGGATTGATTAGAGATATCAAGTACATACAAGTCATTTTTTAAATGTTGTAGTTCGTCTTGAAAAAATGTTACGAGTACATCATCTATCAACAATTACACAGGTTCTGTTTCCATATTGCGGATTTTGGTTACGTAATATTATTTTCTAGATTTCACGTTGTGAATATATGATTTGGGCAAACAGAGACGCAAAGAAGTACATTATTGGTTGTTGTTTTTTTTTTTGCAGTTTTATCTAGAACAAGCGATGCTTAAACCTTTGTCTGATTCTTGTGAAACTACCCACACGACAGTTACAGTACCTAGGAGTTGACTTCAGTGATGTCACTGATGGGATGTTTCTAAAAATCCATGGTCTGTGATTGAAACCTGTAAAACCGGTTTAATTCGTCACAGCCAGCACTCTTCAGGTGTGAGGGTCTTCTGCTCAGAATGAAACGCTAAAATGTTTGTGTATATTCTAATGGTAGTGGGGGCAGGGTGTGTGGGAACAGCTTTGGTTGAAATTGCATTGGAGATCTATGTTCTTCACACCTGAAACATTTTCTCTGAAAGCATTTTCTCTGAAAGCATTTTCTTCGCAGTTTAACCGATCTTGTTACAGCATGTTACAGTTTACTATTATTAACCATATTAATTTTAAGTGCTTAATGTAAAATCTTGTAAAAATATATTTTCATTGTTCAAATATACATTAAGTCTGACTATCATATAATAAGTTAAATACAAAACTAAAGAAAAAATAGGGTTAAATATAATTTTAAATATTTTGCTAACAATGTTAACTGTTTATGAATAATAAAATGTATTAACTAAGGAGTAGGATGGCACAGTTGTTAGTATGTTTTTTGTTTTGTTTCTTTTTCATAAATACAACAGTAGTACCTGATGTCTCAGTGGCTTTCAAAATTAAATTATGCATGCAAACCTGTGAACTAGAAAGATAACTAAGATATCCATCCATTTATAATGGTGGCAAAGTGGTTAGCATTGCTATCTTGCAGCACTGGGGTCCTAGGTTCAATTCCTGCCATCCTGTGTGTGTGGGGTTTACATGTTCTCTCTGGTTTTTCTCCATATGTGTGATATGACTCCCTCTCGCACTCCAAAACATACTGGTAAGTTAATTGGTTTATGGGAAAACTGGCCCTGGTGTGTGTGTGTTTGTGTCTGTCTGTCCTGTGATGGACTGGCGCTATGTCCAGGGTGTATTCTGCCTTGTGTCCGTTGCTTACTGGGATAGGCTCCAAATCCTCTGTACTGGATAAAGAGATTAGAAATGGAAGTAAAGGCACTGTGCTGATGGAACTATACACGGTGTTAGAAACCCACTATGAAATGGCAGCATCTCACTGAGAATAAAATATTTTATAGTGCTGGCTTAAGGAAACAGCCTTTCCACCTCTCTTGCACATCAGTATCCATACCTAGTTATTTAAACAAATTGCCTCTAATTATAAACATCTTAATATGCTGGCTCTGTGGATCCGCATCAGCTATGTTTGCCCATTCCTTCAATTCATGTGCATCCAACACACAGTTCAACGCTAGCAACTACACAAAATCTAAAATATGAGCTCTACTTGCCACTTACAATACCAACAGTACCAGCTAACTTTAGTAGTGACATTTTCATGGATCTTTTTAACAATAAAATTTACAACATCAGACTTCAGACACAATTAAACAGGCCTCAAAAAAGTCTGGTACAAACATTTTCAGCATGGAATAAACCGTTACTTTAATGGTATAAACCTTAAATGGATTCATATTCTCAATAAGATTTGGTGCTCAGTAACATGACTTAGAAAATGACAGAAGACATACGTATCATGCTTATCCTTCTATTTTTCATAATCGTAAACTCCTTAAGGCAGTTACATTTTCTCTGTTCTGACCTGGAGTTACAGAGAAATTTAAATTCTAATAAGAGATTTGTAATGAGGAAAGTCATATCAATCACTCATACAGTACCAGGATTTGCAATTACAATACAAATACTTTCTTTCTATATGTGTTTATTTTGCAGTTTGAGTCTATGGCATTCCTTTGGGGGTCTATACTCCAAGGCATGACTTTTTTATGGGAACATGACATTTTTTTAAACATATATTTTTGTGGTAGTAGGGCGCAAAACATCAGTATTTACTGCTATTAATCACTGTACGATTTATAGTTGAAATCTGAGCCTAGATATAAAGTTAGATATAAAGTTAAAATCTCGACAAAGCAATGTAGGAAATACAGAGAAAATAAATCCTTTCTGACATCTAAAATCAGTTTCGATCAAGGTCTCTAAAACGAACAAAAAAAGAGGATTTTCGGAGGGCAATTACGCTGTGTTTATATAGAATAAGTGATTTATGAGCAATCTAATTTCTTGTTCGTTTAAAACAGTGAAATGTCAGCTGCAAAAGATCGCACCAGAAACAACACTCTCTCTGCCTGTCATAGACGTTCAGGAAAGGCTGAATGAAGTCATGTCAAGTACAATAATTCGGTGATCAATAATAACAGTTGTATTATATCCATGGAAATATATTCATTATATGCCAGCGAACCTCACCGTGCCAGGCCACCACTGCGTCACAACACACAGCTGCCAGTGCACCTCTACATACCCGACCACCACTGCATCACACAGCTGCCAGCGCACCTCACCGTGCCAGGCCACCACTGCGTCACATAGCTGCAAGCGCACCTCACCATGCCAGGCCACCACTGCATCATAGAGCTGCCAGGGCACCTCACCGTGTCAGGCCACCACTGCGTAACACCACATAGCTGCCAGCGCACCTCACCATGCCAGGCCATCACTGAGTCAGAGATTAAATAAAACCTCACTCGCACCAAATAAATTTATATTTCTAAATATCACAACATGATCGAATTTAAGTCATTTTAATAACAATGAATAGTCACCTAGGCGTTACAATATAAAAATTTATATTGATTTAAATAACGTTTTGATTTAAATCGCAAATGCGGGTTTAAATATATGTGTTTTTTGATTCACAATCAGACAAATGCAACATAAATTGATATCTTTGTCTTCTAAGTATCTTAATAAACTTTCAGCATAGCTTTCTCCCCGTTTAGATTTATTTTGGGATCAAACGTGGAAAGATTAGATTGTAATCGTTTTTATTTTTTAAATACATTTTAGAAAAGTGTAATCTATACTAAAAAGCTGTACACCACCTGCTATAAAGATACATATTGTAATACTTTCGGGTTCGAATAGGACAGACACAAGAACTTAGACTTGCGGAGTTAAAGCAAGTAAAGCCTTGATTTTATATATCACCTTTAAAAGTGGCATCTCAAAGCAAAGTAAATACCCAACACTGATTGTACCCATCTGTCATGCTAATAAAGCAGCTTGAATTGAATTGAGAGGGGGGGGGGGTATATTTGCTTTGTGTATAAAGTACATTGTGAATGTTTTCACAGCCTTCACTTTGTCGTTTTTATGCCATTTTTTGACCACACACGAATATTCCTATGTCCGTATCTTCACAAGGGAATCAGTGCGAATTTTAATACTAATTAAATGACCGCGGGCACTTTCCACCCCCTCTACATTCTCAGAGTAGAACAGACTAACCTTCTAATGAAAGACGGTCCACCCCCCACGGACAGGAAAAGTGCCCACAGGCACTTAAACTTAATATGGTCAGTAACAGTAAACAGTAACATGGTCAGAAGGAGCACGTACAAACGTTTCCGAAATAACCACATGTAAGACTGATGCTTAAAATGTTTAGGGAGAAAGTGGAATACTGGTGTGTATTTTTTCTTTAAACTACCAATACCAGCCATATACAGTCTGTAACGTAGGGATTTCTATATGTCTTTATTTAGTGGTTACATTAGTGACAAAGGCTAAACTTTTAGCTTCAGTAACGTGTACATATCTCCCCTTTTTATAAAACGACATGGTTGAAAACTGTTCCAGAGCCACTGTTGTTTCATCAGTGAAAAGTACATCATGAAATGCCTCTCCCTGTTCAATCCACTGGAAAAAAGAAAAGGAGCATAAAGCTTCTGATGGTCATAAACGATATTCATTAAGGAGCAGCATCAGAGGTATGTTTTTAACTGCACTGCATTGGAGAGAATACCATAGTGTGTTTTTTTTTTTTACTCCCTGGTGGAAACTGGCTTCCAGAAGAATCAGTATGGCTCAGAGATTAAATAAAACTTCACTCACACCAAACAAATGTATATTTCTAAATACCACAACATGATCGAATTTAAGTCATTTTAATAACAATGAATAGTCACCTATGCGTTACAATATAAACATTTATATTGATTTAAATCGCGTTTAAATCACCTTTATTTAAAACCCATAAATAAAGCTGATACTGTTTAGACTTTTAATTATTTAAAACTGTATTAAAGCAGCACGATACACAATGCAACGTAAATCGCTATCTTTGTCTTCTGTGTAATAATGTTCACCTCTCTGTCCAGCAAATTTACAATAGTAATAATAATGAACTTTATTGTATATGGCGCCTTTAAAGGTGGCTCCTCAAAGCGCTTTACAGGTTAAAAACAATACTGTTAGGCTGGGAAAACGTTTTTTTTTTAAGAAATACAAAATGAGATATAATGATATGTTCCGGCTTAGACATTAACGAAGAGCATAACGCGTGTACTGTATACACTGCAAGTACAACCCCCCTCTCTGCAGGAGTGCTGGCTGTGACGAACTGAACCGGTTTCACGGGTATTTTCAAAGTAGGAGGCGAGATTTCCAGCGAAAGACACCTCCCCCCCCTCAAAAACCCAGTAAGTACAGTACTTACTAGTTAAAGGCTAGGCTCCTCAATGAAATCGCTTTAACATGCTAATGCGTTGCTGTAACAGTCCGGGCGTGGCAAGCCTCTAATTTCAACCCGACTACGGCGAAAGGAACCCTTCTTTCATTAGAAGACAATGAACATATTTTAGCCCTGAATGAATTAATAGCAAACATGGTTTACATAAAAGACATTTTTCCAAGAAAGTTTAGCCTTTGTCACTAATGAAACCACTAAATAAAGACATAAATATAAAAATCTTAAGATTTTTAAAATACATGACTTTGCTAAAATTTTTTTGAAAATAAAAACAATTACAACCGCCAGGGGAGAGAGAGAACAGGGGAGGGATGTTGGTTTTGCATAAGGGGCGGGGCTATGGGAATTTGGTCTGTTTGGGAATGTGTAGTTACATGTTCTGGCTGTTTGTGAATTATCGTTGTTGAGTATGGAGTGTTGAGGTATTGATTTTGTGTAATGCTTTATGTTGAAAATTGAGGTGGATTTTGTTTATGATAAACAGGATAAACTGGGATGGGAGGAAGGTTTGGTTTTGCATAAGGGGCGGGATTATGATAATTTGAGGAATTTGCGAGAGTAAAATTGTTTGATATATTTGATTTTGTATTGTGGTTGTTATCTATGTTTTTGGTTGGTATTATGTTTATATGGTTGTTTTTGTTGGTTGGTTGTTATTATGGTTATTAATAATACGATCTATAGTTGAAATCTGAGCCTAAATAAAAAGAAAAAGCAAGTGATTAGGTTTATGAGCAATCTAATTACTTATTCGTTTAAAACGCAATATAAAATAAAGTTTATTATTAATTTGCTGGACAGAGCGGTGAACATTATTATGCATAAGACAAAGATAACGATCCTGATCAGTTTAGAAATCTGTGTACACTGTAAGGTTTTTACTTCTTAAACTTTTAAAATACACGTTTTGAATAGAAAGAAATCCTCTTCCTGGTACAGTATGTATAGCAAACCAGCACGTCTTTTTTTCTCCAATCAGAGGGGTGTCAGATGGTGTCAGCCAATCACCATTCTGAAGCCCTACCATAATCTCTGGTATGGGGAGACCCCAGAATTCTGTCCCATAGTTTAGACAGATGATAGATACTTTTATTGATCCCGTGAGGGAAATAAAGTAAATCATTTTCATTTTAGGAAATTATTAAACGCTCGGTTAAAAGCAAAGGAGATTGTCTGTTATAGTGGACATAAAAACAAGAGTTCGCTGGCATTATATCCTGGAAGACACAGACCGGTGCCAGACCAGTAAAATGCCTGATGAACTAGGGATTGGACAGTTTCCAAGTGCTTGTACAATCGATGGAAATGTTCAAATAAATGTGCAAAAGAAAGAAACAAAATAATCATTTATTTCTTTATCATATTGGGTAGCTAATGTCCTCTCTTTGCTAGTTAGTGGCTGTGTTTCTGCGTTGGGTAGCAACGGGTGACTGTTCTCAGGCGGAAGATGTAAACAGCTTTATGTTCGTGTTAAATAATTTTTTTAAATTAAAATTCATTCCATACAGCAATCGCATATTTGGGTACCGTTTCATAAAACTTTCATGCTTAAAATGTTTAGGGAGAAATGGAAAACTGGTGTGTATTTTTTCTTTCAACTACCAAGACCAGCCATACACAGTACAGTTTACATACATACAGTAATGTTTATGTTCCTAAATTAATATCATTCATGACCTTCAGATGCGTTATGCTCCTCTTCTTTTTATGCTCAGCTACTAAAATTTCCCTTTAGTGGTAAAATCCATATAAATATTCAAAACTAAGCGGATTAAAATGTGCACAGTAAAGACATTAAATGATTAAATCTTTGCACTACCAACCAATGCACCACGAGTGCCCCTGTCGGTCATTTTGGCCAGCCAATCACTTACCGCGGTGCCCTCCGGTGCCCTGCGGTGGCTTGTGGGTAGGTTACTGTACCGCGGGTTTTTACCGCGCATTTTGAATGGCTGCATCTGTACTTAATTGGCTTTATGATTTGGTATTGATTTTGTATTGTTGTATTATTAACTTTGTGCTTTCTGTGTTTTTATCGTATTGTGGACTTATTTTTTAAACAAATGCTTACAAAGGCAGACACGGCACACATCTGTTTATACCAGCGGTGAATTGTACATTTTTATTAAGTACAATCTACTGTGCATTTTTGGGAGTATAACAGATTCGATATAAAGTGGCAAAAATCTAAAAGGGGAAAATACCCAAGACTGCGTGTAAAGCCCTTGTTGTGGCTGTTGTTTTATTTTTAGATAAAAATGGCGTAGTGTGCACGAAATGTTGCAGAAACACAATCTAATATTTTAATAACTGTTATTTTAATAATTTGATAAGTATGAGGCCCCAGATCCAAATCTTCGGTTCTGATTTTTTAAACATGATATCTTCCCTTCCTCTCGATGTGAGCAATTGTTTTTTTTTCACATTGCGATCCAAAGAGCCTCAGACGCACAGTCTAACAGTAACCAAACCAGAATGGATTCTGCTGGGAGCCGGACTGAGCTCATTCTCACTCCCTGTGTTGAAAACAGAATTATCTCTTCCCCGAACATCGTCTACAGATCACTTGTGTGCTTTTAACCTTCTCGCAGCTACAGGCGAGACTGAAGCTGGAGATGTGAAGGCACCCGCTGGTGCATCTTCTCCAAATTTCACTTCTCTTTTTTTTTAAAGTAGATATAGCCCTGAAAAAAGCATTAGCTTTATCAGTTTTTACATTAATCGATTTTGAAACAAATATTATATTTTTATTGCAATTTACATAATAATAATAATTATTATTATTATCATCATCACTTACACTTATATAGCGCTTTTCTGGATACTCCACTCAAAGTGCTTTACAGGTAATGGGGAATCCCACTACCGCCACCAATGTGCAGCCCCACCTTGATGATGCAACGGCAGCCATACTGTGGCCAAAATGCTCACCACACATCAACAATCAGTGGGGAGGAGAGCAGAGTAATGAAGCCAGTCCATAGATGGGGATTATTAGGAGGCCATGACTGGTAAGGGCCATTGGAAAATTGGGCCAGGATGCTGGGGTTACACCCCTACTCTTTCAAGAGATGACCTGGGATTTTTAAAGGCCAGAGAGAGTCAGGACCTCAGTTTTACTTATCAGCCGACGGACGGCACCTGTTTACAGTTTAGTGTCCCCGTCATTATACTGGGGCATTAGGACCCACATGGACCACAGGGTGAGCGCCCAGCGACAGAAACCAGATGGTACTGTGTGTCGGGCTCGGCTGCAAGCAGGACAATGATGTCACGGGGACAAAGTAGAAAAAATCAGAACGGTTCTGTAAAAGACCTGTGTCAGCTGTCGGTTCGCAGTCTGGACTCTAAATCCATCGATCTGATTTCAAATCTCTCTAACACCTGAGCTGTGGCTTCTTTTGAGTAGTTATTCAGGAGAACATTATGTTAATCGTATAGATGAATCGTTTAATATATTCAGGTGGATAGCTACTTCAGCATGCATATCTGCAAAGAAACAAGTAATACTGTAGGTTTATTCCATGCTGAAAAGAGAAGAGAGAAAACAAACCTGAAGAAGTTTTCATAGTTGAAACGTTGTGTTTTCTCTCTTCTCTTTCAGCATGGAATAAACCTATTACTTGTTCCTTTAATATATTGTTCGGTTGAATTCAAAATGCTTTACTACTACAAGAGAGGATTATAGTGTGGAGGATGAGACAAATTTATGATTTCTTGGAAGAAAATGGTTTTACTTTGCATTCGAAATGAATCAAAACTTTTGCGTGACACACAAGCCCTTTGTCTTTTTTAAAGACATCATATTTTTAAACAGACAAGTATAGAAAAAGTTTTTTTTTTTACTTAGAAATTTTGGATGGGGGTGATGCATTACTAGTAGTGGCACTGAGGTCACTATGGTGCTGTTGAGCACCATAAGGTTAGGGCCAGTGGTGTAATGTATAATGCATCTGACTTTGGATCAGAAGATTGTAGGTTTGACTCCTGTCTGACTCATGTTGCTTTTAAACCAGTAGTAGATTTTCTTTATGTAAATTAACTGCAGCTGAAAGCTATAGAAAACACATTGGCTAAATTGCAATGAACTGTCGAACTGTTTTGCACGAAGCTGCGGACTACTTAACACGGTACTGTCTGAAGATCAGCTCCTGCTCTGAGCTCAATAGCAATGCAAAACTGTGCGTAACAAAGCTGGCGAGCAGCTGAACTTGTGCTAAATAGTCTGTTCGGTGATGAGGGTTCAGTACTGGCGTTGTTCTAATTAGCACGAACTGCACAGGCTGAATCAGACAATTTCAAATAGTCTGATCAGTGTAGGACAAGTTAATGAAGAATTATTACTTTGTCTGTCTCTTGTTTGTATATAAATGAATGTCTCTGACAACTTAATGTTAGTTTTTAATTTAGTTTTACGATGTTGGTCAGGCGTTGACATATGCACAAACACACGAAATGTCTCACTCCTGATTCAGCTCATGAAGCAATACGAGTGAAGCAATTCCTCCTGCTTCTCGTACAACCATATCAGAACAGAAGCCCGTGTCACCCCGCTCTGATTCAAGAGCGACTCACATCTTGACAGGGTGCTTGGCATGAAGGGGGGGTACTGTCACGCCCTCTGCAGCCAGAGGGCGCTCCTTCTCTGTCCTGTCCCTAGTTTCCAGCCTGCTGTCCTTCCTGTCCCTCTCTTTCCCTTGGGCTATATATTTCCGGGTCTTGCACTCTGTCGTTGCTCAGCATTGACGTTTGGATGTCCTGAGACCCGCCTAGCACCAGGGCGCCCCACGTCCGCTCCCTGAGGGCATAGGTTTCTATATGGCATTCCTGAACTCTTTGCACTAATGAGCCCGGGCCTTTTTCCCGTCTCGCCGCTACGCATATGGGTCTTTTTCCACTCTCCTACTCCCCATGGTTAGTCCCTTTGGACGTCCGTGACAGGTGCCCCTTTGGAATGGTTTTCAGAAAATGTGAGAAAAGGAAAGTTATGTACAGTAAGCTCTCACACACAGCTCTCAAACACAGCATTAGAGATTGGAATCTGATTGTAAAAAAAACTGCCCGTCTCCCCGCCATTTAACGTTGCTGTTGTTTTTATTTTACATATTGTTAGCATTTTAATGAATTGTTAAAAGATTTATACACAAATCGCTAAATACGAAACGTAAAAACCCAACTGTAAGCAATTGACCATTCATATTCCTGAATTTTAAATACCTATGTTTATCTGTCTCCAAGTGCCTGGTGCAGCTATTTTGAAAGCATACCTCAAGGAGGACTTTACACGCAGTCTGGGGTATTTTCTCCTTTTACATTTTTGCGATTTTATATCGAACCTCGTATACTCCCAAAAGTGCACAGTAGCTTGTACTGTGTGCCCTGTTTGCCTTTGTAAGCATTTGTTTAAAAAATAAGTTCACAATATGATAAAAACAGAGAAAGCACAAACTTAATAATATAACGATTCAAAATCAAAACCAAATCATAAAGAAAAAGAGTCAATTTCCACCTGCACTGATATCCCTTCAAATGTTTTATAAGAACTATTGACGTTTATAGAGTAGAAGCCTGGTCCATTTCTTCTACTAAACGAGACTATGGGAGTGAGTATTTTGATGTCGAACTGGGATTTAAATAAAGAGGAACACTACACTACATTGGGCTACGCGTGTGACAAAACGTTTATTTTAGACTTCTCGATAGCTCAGTTGCTAGCTCTTAAAACTGTAGAAAAAGCAGTGAGTATGTCTTATGTCCCTGGTCTGAATCCAGTTTGAAGGGTGGTGTTTTCTTGTTCCTTAATCAAAAAGTGAATTGCGAATTTGTCTTTCACTTTGACGTTCACCCGAAAGCTCAGTATACAAAGAAGTAGAGGCTCCTGTTCTGAATAATCCTCACGTCTGATTGTTTTGCTCAGACCTTTAAAATGTACACTGTGGACTATTTGCTCTTCCTAACACAATTAAAAAGCCGCCGGCAAACTTATCGATCGGGAGTTTAGTTCAGTGATAGCGCGCGCTTAAGTTTTCTATCGCCGGCATCTCTGTATTCTTTTTAAACGCGATATTTTTTATTCTTCGTGTGTGAATTTCAGGGAGACTCATAAACCCTTTCTCTGTTTTTAAGATACATTATTTTAAACCAGACATAATGAAAGACGTAGTAATTAGACACACGTACAAAACACATGAATCTAATTGAAGAAACTTTTGACCGGGGCGATGTATTACTAGTAGCGGCTCTGAACTCAATGTGGTGCTGTATAGGAATGCAATACAAACGCCAATGGCACAATGGATAACGTGTCTGATTACGGATCAGAAGACTTTAGATTTCTACTCCTTCCTGGTTCGTGAAGAAGCTTTTAAACCACACTACTCAACACTGACATCGAAGTGTGTGCGGTCCTACACAACCTTACTATCGACTAGATGAGTCTTCTGTTCTATCTCCGATTCTTTCCGCACATTCCTGCTATTTCACCACCGTTATTGTAGGATAACAGCCACAGACACGAGAAGATATACTATTCCGAACAAATGTCTTAAATAATCAAGTTGAAAAGGGTGACAATAAGTTTTTGTTTCTTTAACGTAACCTAACTTTTGCCTGTAAAGTTCACATTATTTTCTGTAGCCGCAAATCCCCAATATTTCTGCTTTCTCCCGAGAAACACAAGCATGGAGTCAAATCATATTAAATAACACAACACATCTATTAATTTAACACCCAGATGTGACAGAACACATGTAAGACTTACACACAGCTTTTAATATGATATAGTGAATTTGCAGGTATCCTGGGGAGGGAAGAGAACTGATATTAAGGAAATACATATTTAAAGGGGATGTAAGTCTTAAATGTGTTTTGTCACATCTGGGTGTTAACTGAATAATTTTCTAGCATTATTTATTGTGTTTTGACTCTATACTTGTGTTTCTCAGGAGAAGGCAGAAATATTGATGTTTACATTTATATTCACATTCCCGGTGATATTGACATAGGTACTCAACTATTTACTTGTAGTTTGACTAGTGTCAAAAGTTGAAAATCTCTGAAAACATCAAGATGGCTAACGACGTGCAAAGAAACTCAATCACATTTAGAGAAGGTAATGTTTAGATCGGATTAATTCGAAGTGTGTCTCTGGGTGCATTTGATCTACGAACGTTGTGTTTAACTGAAGCACACCCTGACTGAGTGTGCCATAGAAACTGACACATGTCATATTTTTCCACATTCACAGATTTTTGGCTAAAGTAAAAAAAAAATCGTTGTCATTTTCTTGCCAGCTGGCAGTAATTCTTTTGAACTGATAACAAAGACAAGCATTTTAGCTTTCGCGATGTGTGGAGTTCTTGAAAAACAAGTTGTGCCAAAAACGAAATAAACACCTCCATTAAACTTAATGCAGAAGCATGTTGTCTATAACAATAAACGATGCAAGAAGACAGGAAGAAAGGCACCGCTGGGATTTAAACCAAGGATCTCCTGTTTATTAAAGAGGCGCTTTAACCATCTAAGCCACGACACCAGCAGAACTCTCTTCTTTTACTGCCACTTGGACACACCGCTCTGAGACACCTGCGTTCAGTAAGCCCTGAGTCTGCTGGCTGAGCAAAGCTGCCTCCTTTACACGGAACAGGAGCCCCGACTGTAAGAGAAATGAAGAGAAATGGCTTTTATTGGGCACTTTTCATGTCCAATGCTCTTGACATCTCCCAAGGGCGGCAGAGTTCATTTACCACACTTTTCCTTTCTTTCTTCTTTCTGTACTCTTTGATGAAACAAAACGAGAAATCATGTAAGGGAAAATGTCTTTTTTCATGGAGAAAACATGCACAAGGAAATGTGTTTAGAAGAAGTGAGTTAACATGAAAAGTGACCTAATTTACCGGAGCAAATGCTCACCTAGCAAGATCTGCTTTACTACAAGAGAGACGTAGAGTGAAAGACGTGATCATTTCACGCCGTTGTGGAACGAAACGCTTTTGTCTTGGAATTCTAAATCAATTAGAAATTCAGAGCGACACATAAAGGCTTTGTCTGCTTAAAAATGATGATTTTTTAAAACTAAAAAAAAATGTAGAAAACACGTTTCTCACTTAGAAATTTAAGATGGGGGTGGGGTATTACTGGTAGCGGCACTGAACTCACCATGGTGCAATTAATTTACGTGACGGGCTAGTGGTTTAATGGATAACGCGTCTGATTTCGGTTTATAAGATTGTCGATTCGACTTCTACCGGGGCTGTGTGATTCAAATCAGGCTCCTCAGAAATAGATGTCTGTTATGTAAATGAAGCCAACCTGAAAGCAAACGTTGGGTCTGGGTTCCTTTCTTTCCTGCATGAAATAGCAAATCGTTACAAAAAAAAAAAAAACACCAACTAATGTCCAATAGTCCAATAGTTAGTCATTTAAGTAAACATGAATATACTGTAAGGTCTTGGTACATGGGAGTGGATTTCAACCACAATTAAAAGAAGGGCAAATTATAATTACAGGCTTCAGACACTTTTTCATACAAAAGTGACCAAACACTCCCTAACTTTCAGGTTTGCTTGAACCTGTAACAGAAAAGCGGTTTGAAACTTCCATTCTCTGATGTCACTGTCTCTAAAGTCGGACGTGATGTTTCGCGGATGTGCAGTGTGCCTTTTCTCTTGTCGTGTTCAAGATGAAATGCTGCATAAGCTCCTGACTGGGTGTTCTGTACTGTTCTGTTATTTCGTTCGGATTACCTAGGTGGTGTACAGCTAAAACCCGACTGCATGGTGTAAATTCCGAGTTCGACACCAGCAGCACCTGCAAACACATCAGCTGACCTCAACGTGATTTGAACACGCAACCTTCTGATCTGGAATCAGACGCACTACCATTGCACCACAAGGTCACTTGCGACAAGTGCTTTTAATTCACCCAAAGAGAAAAATCAGCGTCCCTGAAAAATATTGTTTTCATTCTCTCCTGTGAGGAGCGCCGCTCTTCCAACGAGGGTCTCTTCTTCCCAGACCACAGATTATTCATCCCGCCTGGCTCTCTCACAGAGAGCAGACACACCGTCTCCACTAATGTGTTTACTACATCTATAGATCTGACCCCCTACAGCCCCGATATTCCTGGACAGGATATTTACCACCAGCCTGGTGAACTTCTCATCTTGACCTCTCCCAGGAGGAGCACAATTAACACAGAATCCTCTCTCCATTTAGCAAATAACACAAAACACTGTTTACCTGTCAAGACAGAAAACCAGGCTGCTCCAGGTGAGGCTTAAACTCACAACCTTGGCATGAGTCCACTGAATATGTCATTTTACATGGCCTGAACCAGGAAAGAGGTTGGAAGTCAAGAAGTTATGGTTTTGTTTTAATACTTGCCTACTCTTTTAATTTTTTGGTCAAATCTTTTATTTGGGAGTACTTTCAGTGGATGTTAATCTTTGTCCCGATGCATGATTCTGGGCCATGGTGTGTCTTGAATAATGTTCTTATAGGCTTCAGTTTGGAAAAGTGCGGTCTTCAGAAGCTACCGAAACCGCTAATGGTTACATAACACTTAATGCAAAAGCAACGTTCGGGTTTGAAAAAAAATATTACTTGCTATGAATACAAACACTGTTACAGGAGGCGTGTTAGGGCTATTTTAGCTTAGATCATCAATTCATCTTACATTTCTTCTCCATCTATATCAACAGCGTCATCGCTACTGAGCACTAAAGGCAGGTCCTGGCAATACAATCTTCTTTAGAAAACATTTTTAAAACTATTTC
Source organism: Lepisosteus platostomus (assembly GCF_059453375.1). NCBI lineage: Eukaryota > Metazoa > Chordata > Actinopteri > Semionotiformes > Lepisosteidae > Lepisosteus > Lepisosteus platostomus. The sequence goes on from NC_142615.1 coordinate 56,196,467, forward strand.
CACTACCATACATAAAGTAAACGATACCGATTGCACGCAACTAATAAAATCTCTTATCCAGGGACGTTGTAGCTAGATGCAAATTCCAATCGAAAATGTATCAGCTTTAAAATTTTCTTTTGGATCCACAGGACGATCAGCATGAGTCTCAAAATATACCTGTGTTTGATTGTACAGCATAGATTGTACAGCATGTATGTTTACATTTATGTTAAAATTAAGGTAAATATATCAAAATATCAACATCCAACTTCACAGTGCTAACGTACTGTAACAGTGCTTGTCAAATTCTCAAACAAATCTGCGTTATATTTCTAAACTCTTTTAGCAGAGGACGCAACAGGAGTATAAATGATATCTCCCGCCAGCCATTCAAAGATACTTTTTCAAGGGTGAATATGGATTTCTGGGGAGTTGCGGTGTTGATCACTATTGGACTTCCCCGGTCTCAAGTGTTGTTGTTGGACACGGGCAAAAGACTCGCATTTTCTGCAAATATGAAGAGGGTTAAGGTTTCGGCTTTAGCGGAGACAGTGTTTACATTGACAATAATAAGAAGATCGCCCCTGGGTGGGTTTGAACCACCAATCTTTCAGTTAACAGCCAAACGTGCTCGCCGATTGCGCCACAGAGACTGATGAGAGAGGCTTTTCTCCATTCGCACCTTTCCGGTCAAAAAATAAACATTGCTTGCATTTTCTTGCCAGTCGGCAATATTCCTACTGCTCTGATAGCCAAGAATTACATTTCATTTTTCACAAGCTGTATGAATTTCTTGAAAAACAAGTTGTTGCAGAAAGGAAATGCATTCATGCTTTAAACTAAATCAAGCCCTATGCGGTTGTCCAAGATGGTAGTTTCTGCACAAAAAGACAGGAAGAAAGGCACAGCTGGGATGTGGAGCCAGGATCTCCAGTTAACGAGACAGGTACTTAAACCGACTCAGCTACGGTGCCGGCAGAATTCTCCTCTTTTATAGCCGCTTGGACACACCGCTCTGAGCCATCTGCATTCACGAAGCCCTGAGTCTGCCGGCTGAGCAAGCTGCCTCCTTTACACGGAACAGGAGCCCTGACCATAAGAGAAACGAAGAGAAATGGCTTTTATTGGGCACTTTTCATGTCCAATGCGCTTGACATCTCCCAAGGGGGACAGAGTTCATTAACGACACTTTTCCTTTCTTTCTTCTTTCTGTACACTTTGATGAAACAAAACGAGAAATCATGTAAGGGAAAATGTCTTTTTTCATGGAGAAAACATGCACCGGGAAATGTTGTGTTTAGAAGAAGTGAGTTAACATGAAAAGTGACCTAATTTACCGGAGGAAATGCTCACCAAGCAAGATCTGCTTTACTACTAGAGAGAAGTAGAGTGAAAGACGTGATCATTTCACGCCGCTGTGGAACGAAACGCTATTGTCTTGGAATTCTAAATCAATTAGAAATTCAGAGCGATACATAAAGGCTTTGTCTGCTTAAAAGTGATGATTTTTTAAAACTAAAAAAAAATGTAGAAAACACGTTTCTCACTTAGAAATTTAAGATGGGGGTGGGGTATTACTAGTAGCGGCACTGAACTCACCATGGTGCAATTAATTTACGTGACGGGCTAGTGGTTTAATGGATAACGCGTCTGATTTCGGTTTATATGATTGTCGATTCGACTTCTACCGGGGGTTGTGTGATTCAAATCAGGCTCCTCAGAAATAGATGTCCGTTATGTAAATGAACCCCACCTGAAAGCAAACGTTGGGTCTGGGTTCCTTTCTTTCCTGCATGAAATAGCAAATCGTTACAAAAAAAAAAACACCAACTAATGTCCAATAGTCCAATAGTTAGTCATTTAAGTAAACATGAATATACTGTAAGGTCTTGGTACATGGGAGTGGATTTCAACCACAATTAAAAAAGGGCAAATTATAATTACAGGCTTCAGACACTTTTTCATACAAAAGTGACCAAACACTTTCTAACTTTCAGGTTTGCTTGAACCTGTAAAAAAAAACAAGGTCTGAAACTTCCATTCTCTGATATCACTGTCTCTAAAGTCGGACATGATGTCGCTACCGTTGCACCACGAGGTCACTCGCCACATGTGCTTTTAATTCCCCCAAAGAGAATAACAGTAATGCTAGAATAACAGTAGTATTAAAACTACTACTACTACTGTTAATTCTCTAACAGTAACACTATAATTATATTTAATATTAACATGAATATGAACATTAAAACTAAAACTATCAGTAGCGCTATCATCATTAATACTCACATGAACACTAGCATTAAAACAACCAGTTGTACTCTCATTAATATTAATATGAATACACTAGTATTAGTATTTGTTGCTACCCATGACGTCACATCACTCTTTGTGACGAACGCGATACACCTAGACGCGCACAGTGACATGGCGCCTGTCCCCGTGGTTACCATACTTATGATTTATAAACACTGGAAAAAATACATGTAAACTGTTACTTACATACATTTATCAACTTGGAATATATTTTTTTAGCTCTAGGATACAGTTACCTAAATAATAATAAGAATAATCATTGTTTAATTTCGGTTTGAACATTTTTTACACTAAACGCACTACAGTAATTGATCGATACAGTCTTTATTGACTGTTTTCTAGATATTTAGAACAGGATCAAAACCAGAAAAAGAATCAGTACTCACCAATCGGTGAAGCTAATTGTTTATTCTACGGTTTTTTAATTGAATTAATTGGTTTTCGATAGATAAGTGATCAATAACTCTCCTCCGTGCGCACCCTGTGCCTCCCGCGGTCTTGCTCTCTGATCCAGGCGCTCAGGCTGGTGTCTGTGATGTCACAGCGCTCTTTGTAACAGAGCAGAGCGCGTCTCCGCTGGAGGAGACTCCTGTCTGGAGCCTGGGGGGCTTTTCTTACAGATATAACATCCCCCCCAAAAAAGAACACACCGGGCTGTGAAGAGAAGCGAATCATAACAGTTGTAAAAGGAGAGCGACAAACCAAGGAATGAAATTCATTAAACAGGAAAAAAAATAGTTTACTTCACAGATTAATGTGTTACAAGGCGTACCCGTGTGGAGCAGTAGAGAACGAGCACAAGTCCCTGTAATAAGTGCTTTTAAATGTTTTAAACGAATCATCAGAGTATAGAAGCCAGGAGGTTTTATTTCCAGCCTGCTCTCAGTTCCATAGGTAGTCTGATTACCTGTTACAATAATTCATCTAATTGTAAATTTATAAGACTGTGAGACACCTGTGAGAGACATATGAGAGCTGGTGATTCCCTGGGCTGGTGTGGAATCACACACAGACAGGCCTTCTTCTGTGTGATCTGAGTCCCACTGCTGAGAGCTACAGACTGGTCAACTGGTCACTACTGTAGACACGACCATCGGCCCATTGGCTACTAATAATCAATATACAGTGTACTGACCAAAGTGTCACTACTTGTGTTTATTACATAAAAAGATAATTCCACACTCACGTGTGTTATAAAACATTTATAAAACATGTTTGGAGACTGACATACAGTAAAGAAAGTAATACTGAAGGGCTGGAGGTCCTGGAAAGGGTTAATAGAAGCTTCTTGCTTCTGACCTGGAACAGAGTCCACAGCTGACAGATCAGTGAGTCTTGAGCCCAGTTCACAGAGAGGAGAACCAGGAGCTCTTCTCTGTCTCTAAGTGGCTGTGAGGAAGGAGAAAATGGGGAGATGTAACCTGAGTCCAGGCTGTTCTGCCTGATATTATTCATGTAACAGCACTGATTGTCTGAATGTCCTCTGGTTCTGGATTGACGGATAAAAAGAAGTATGGAGCTTCCTTCCGATTGTCTCTGAGCTGTGAATCTGACTGAGAAGAGAATAATGATTTTTTATTCTGCCTCTGATAATTTTTCTGTTTGCCAAGTGGTGTTACATCCCCTTCAGAAACTCTGCACAGACTGTCAGAGTGAGAGAAAAGTAGAGAGATGGACAGATAAGAGCACACGCAGCGAGAGATACATACGTCTTGATTTACTTTGAACCAAGTGTTCATTTCCTTTGTGGAACAAGTTGTTTCTGAACTTCAAGAAATTCATACAACTTATATAAAATATAAGTCTTGCAAATCAGGACAGAAGAAATACCGCAAGAAAATGTCAGTGATTTTTCTCCTTTTAACGAAAAGTGGAGAAAAACAACGGCAGTGCATCTCCGTCGGCTTGATTTAGCTTAATACAAGTATTCACTTCATTTTCTGTGGATTACAGACTGCGAAAGATGAAATAAAGTTATTGGTTATTCATGGTCAGTGCAGAAGAAATACTGCCGGCTGGCAGGAAAATGTCAGTATTTTATAATTCTTTAACTACAAACGTGTGAACAGCAAAAAGCAACGGGAGTGTGTCTCTGTGCAGCTGTTAAATGAAGGGCTGGTGGTTCAAACCCACTAAGGGACGAGCTTCAGACTGTTCCGCTGTAACCATAATCTCTGCTAAAGCTTGATGGGATTTCTTCGCAAGCCCTCTTGAAATTTGCAGGAAATATCTATTTTACTCATGTGGAACTACAAGTAAACAATTAAGTACCTGTCAATGTCCAAGAAAACCATTTTCACGTGTGGAATTTTATCTTCAACTGGCTGTCAGGAGAATTCATTTATACACCCGTTGTATCCTTAGCAAAGTATCTTTTTTACATAACACGCTTTCGAGAAACAAACTGTGTATCTAGCTTTGTTAAATTAAAATCGGCACATCCCAGTTGGCAAAAGAAGTAGAATATACGACTATTAAACGCATACTTTAGACGTATAAATGTGCTCCGTAACTGGTCTACAATGAAATTCTAGTATACGTATATTGTTATATGTCAATTAGACATCTATGATTATATATAAATGGTTGGAGTTCTATTATACGGATAAATTTAGAGGACTAATATACATATATAGTTAAAGGTCTATTATACATCAAATAAATATTTTATAGGTGTAGAAACTAGTAAATAAAGCCAATGATTTGTTTTAGAAATTTATTCTTAAAATATACAATTATTCACACCTGAAAAATATGTAGTTCAAATTATACATTATATACAATATTGTAATCAACAAATGGCTAATCATCATAAAAACACAACTAGTAAATTTCAGTTACAAATTCTAGTAAAATGGCAATATATATTGTAATGACAAACAAACTAATCACATGATCCCGCTAATATTTAACTCAAAACCACATTTCGATTCAAATATAAATTTTAACATTTACAACTTCTATATTTCCACGAAAATATAATTAATGTAGCACAAACGCTACTTTCTAAAAAAGACAGAATGAAACTGTTTGTTTTGTGTTTCATGGTGATCCTCCTCTCGATACTAATGCAATGTTTAATATGATCCCTCGAGAAACAAAAAGGAGTCCATTTCCGCCTGGAATGATTGATGCCCCATCAAACATTTTGTAATATCCCCGGAAGTTTATACAGTAGAATCCTGGTTCGTGGCTTAAATTCAAGGTAAACAAGACTAAGGAAACGAGTTGGAAACTTGATGTCGAACTGGGATTTAAATCACCCGGAACATTTCACTACATTGGGCAGTATGTGCCAAGGAGCATTTGACAACCCTTTGATAGCTCAGTTGGTAGCGCGGAGGACTGTAGTGGAGTCAGCAGGGAATCCTTAGGTCGCTGGTTCGGTTCCGGCTCGAAGGAAGGTGCTTTTTGTGTACTTTAATCAAAGAGTAAAAAGAGCGAATCTTTTTCTCTCAGACATTGATCAAAAGCTCAATAAACGACGAAGCAGAGGCTCCTGTTCCAAAGTCAGCCCACGTCTGATTGTCTTGTTTTGGCCAATATCTGATCTTTGAATTAAGGGAATACTCTGTTTGCTTTGTAATTAAAAAAAAAACATACAGTACAAATGTCAATTTCATTTTGGTTTCAAGATCGCAATTTAGTGTGAAACATAAAAGCCAGCTGGATAAGCTTTATTAATTTCCCTCACGGGATCAATAAAGTATCTATCTATCTACGTCATTTACAATGGCCTTTCAACTAATAGCCCGTGCAGGGATCAAACCCTAGCTGTTGGTACACTACGAGTTGCGTAAGGCTCTGTAACGCGCAGATGAGAAACTAACTTCTGCTTCTTCATTATATACACAGTGAGCTATATATATGCGAGCTTACTGCCTCCTACGGGCTCTGTATTTGTTAGCGATACAAGACCGGCCGTGGAGAAATGAAGTGAGGAGGGTGTGTACGTTAAAAGGCTCGTAGCGTCCCTGGAAGGGCTCAAACCACCACCCTTTTGGTTAACAACTGAGCCACAAAGACGCATGTACAGCTTAACACTTCTCGGTCTCAGTGAAAGTGATACACTCCGTAAAATTTCCAGAGATTAATTTATTTTAAAAGGAAAATCACCAACAGCGGCCGAGATCTACTGGAGTTTTTTCATTCTATACTGCGATTTCTGAGGTACCCTGTGAAAATACGAGTTTTGACGAGAAGGGATGGACATATAAGGTCAAAAGGCTTGGGGAATTGAACTTTAAGGTGAAGACTGCGGGTTCAGTAGCAGCAGAACCTGATCAGTATCAGTTGACTCCGATATACTTTGAAAATGAACTTGGGGATTTAGAGTCAGACGTGCTACCGTTGCACCATGGGGTACTTAATTTAAAAAAATAGAAAAAACAATCAGTGTTCCTGGATCTGTAATTGAGAACAACACCTGCACAAGAGCTGCGCAGGAAGAATAAAATGTGGTCTGGGAAGAAAAGACTCTCTTCGGAAGAGCTGCGCACTTCACATGAGATTTTTTTTTTGTGAAGCTGATTTGTCTCCTTTGGGGAATTCAAAGGCACGGACAGCCGTGACTTCGTGGCGCAACGGTAGCGCGTCTGACTCCAGATCAGAAGGCTGCGTGTTCAAATCACGTCGAGGTCAGCTGTTACTTTTTCAGGTTCTGCTGGTCCTGAACACGGAATTCACACCATGCAGTTGAGTTCTATCTGTACACCACATAGATTAGTACATAGAGCAGTACAGGACACGCAGTGTGGAGCTCACAGAGGCTTACAGTCTCCAGCATTGGAGTGAAGGGGAAAAAAAGAACTTTGTATTTTTTTAAGAGAAAAGGCACAGTTCACATCTGCTTAACATCACGTCCAACTTTAGAGACAGCTACATCAGATAATGGAATCCCGGAAGTTTCAGATAACTTTTTTTAATACAGGTTCAAGCAAACCTGAAAGTTAATGAGTTTCCGGACACTTTTGTTTTATTAAAAAGTGTCTGAAGCCTGAAAATGTAATTTGAAAAAAAAAAACCGCTATTGGACATTAGCAGGTGCTTTTTGTAACGATTTGCTATTTCATGCTGGAAAACAAAGGAAACAGACCCAACGTTTGCTTTCAGGTGCGGTTCATTACATAATATACATCTATTACTGAGGAGCTTGAATAAAATTTACACAAGCCAGGTAGAAGTCGAACCTACAATCCTATGATCCGAAATCAGACGCGTTGTTTATTAAACCGCTGGGATTTCACATACCCTGAATTTCCCCATAGTGTGCTCAGCGCCGCTACTAGTAATGCACCGCTCCGTCTAAAATTTCAAAGTGAGAAACATGTGTTTTCTGATTTTTTATGAGTTTTAAAATATAATCTCTTTAAATCAGACAAGGGGTTTATGTTTCGCACTGAAATTCCAATTGACTGAGAATTCAAAGAAATACTGTTTTCTTTCACAACACCGTATAATTATCACATCCACCAGACTCTCCAACCTCTCCAGACCTTGCTGGTTGAGCAATTGCTCCGATAAATTAGGTCACGTATCATGTTAAATCATTTCTTCTCAACACAACATTTCCTGGTGCACGTTTTCTCTATGAAAAAAATACATTTTTCCCTTGCACGATTTCTCGTTTTTTTATCAAAGCTAGTGTCGCAAAAGAACTCTGTCGCCCTTGGGAGATATCAAACGCATTGGGCATGAAAATGCCAGATAAAAGCCAGTTCTCTTCGTTTCTCAGTGTCGGGGCTGCTATGTAAAAGAGGCAATTTGTTCTGAGCGCAGGTTCAGCGCTTACTGAACGCAGATGTCTCAGAGCGGTGTGTCCAAGCGGCTGTAAAAGGGGATGGTTGTCCTGTCACCGTAGCCTAGTTGGTTAAAGCGCTTCTCTGTTAAACAAAAGAACCGAGATTCAAATCCCAGCCGTGTCTTTCTTCCTATCTTGTAGTACAGAACGTATCATTTCGGGCAATCACAAAGGGCTTGATTTCGTTAAATGCATGTGTTCATTTCCTTTCTGGAAAACTTGTTTTTGATTAAATTCACACAGCTTGCGAAAACTGAAATTCAATTCTTGGTTATCAGTGCAGAAGAAATATTACCGTCTGGCAAAATAAACGGTAAGAGAGCTTTTTTTTTTAACCGAAAACGTGGCGCAATCGGTTAGCGCATTTGGCTTTTAACTGAAAGGTTGGTGGTTCGAGTCCACCCAGGGATGGGATTCTTCTGCAGTATAAACGTTGTCTTAAGTCAATTGGATTTCTCAGCGAAACCATAACCATTTTAATATATGCAGGAAATGCGAGTGTTTAACACGTGTCAGGGTCACCGGGAAATGTCCAATAATGCCCAACATTGCAACTCCCCAGAAAAAATTATCGTCGAATCTTCATTTATACTCCAGTTGAATCCTCTGCTGAAATATTTTAAAAATACAATGCAGGTTTGTTTGATAACTTGACAAGCATTGTTACGATAGCACTGTGCAGTTGGATTTTGATATTTTGACATATTTACCTTAATTTTAAACATACATACTATACAGTCTATTGTAATTTTAAAATAAGTTAGCTGAGGATGTAAAGGGGTGAAAGGGAAAGGTCAGAGGGTATAGTAAAAACAAGGATTAGGTTAGGATTGGTGGAGGTGGTAGGGGTGTTGATGGTTTTTCTCTGTAGAGGATGATTGAGTTTTTTATCCTTCTCTGAAGTGAGAAATTGGAAGAGTTGGGAGTTGAGGGATCTGATGAGGTTAGTTATAAAAGGAAGTTGATGTGGAGCTGTTAGCCGTAAAACTTCCTAAAGTCTTTAAACTGCAGTAAGCAAAGATAAAGGAAATTATCTTTGCTTACAGCCCTGTCTTTCTCACACCTGAAGAAGGCTCCACGGCCAACACGTTATGTTTCCTTTCTTCTCTTTTCAGCATGGAATAATCCTTTACTTTTTCCTATGCAGCCTACGCATGCTGACACAGCTACCCACCTGATATATAACATTCCTATAATCACAACTATGAATGTCCACTGTGGGTATTTTTTCCATTATTATTTATTTTGGCATTGAAGCATATTTTATGTAATACTGAAGTGTCATAATCACTGAAAAACATATTTTTTCATTTAGAAAGAATTAAAAAAATATAAATCACTATGAATTACATTTAACCTGTTCTGATCTAGGTTTTCTATATACTTTAACATGCCATGTTCAGAATGTCACAACGCAGAAATGCAACAGTGAAGTTTTGTAATTACAAATGTTCGTGATGAGTGATTTTGTCTCTCTTACCTTAGTGTCAGAATACTAAGATGTTTTGGTAACGAGGAAGGAGGGAAAAAGTAATTCAGCAGAAGGGGTGCTATTTTGTTGACTATAAATCCTCACATGCCATGTTCAGAGGGTCATATTAAAAAAATGGTACAGTAAATTTTCTTATGCTTCATGATTTTCATAATTTGTTACATTGTGTCTCACACCTTTGTGTCAGAATTCTGAGATGTTTTTTTCTAAACAGGGGCCATCACAATACAACAGAAAGAGCAATTAGCTTTTCCCTATAAATTCTCTCATGCCACATTCAGAGGGTCATATTTTAAAAATGGTACAGCAACATTTCCTGAAGTTCAGGATTTTGAGAGTCTGTTACACTGTGTCTCACACCTCAGTGGCAGAATTATGAGACGATTTTATAATCAGGAGGGAGGGTCATAGCAATAAGCAGAAAGTGTCATCACCCTTTGCTCATTCTCCGTTAACCATATATTCTCATATGCCATGTTCTAAATGTCCCATTTTAAACTGCTATAATAACATTTCTTGCAAAATGCAAGATTTTGAGACTTTGAGAATTCACGTTTTGCCTTTGTCTTATTTACTTGTTGTCTAACATGCCAGTTTGTGTTATTGTGAGTTTTGAAAATTGGTTTTCGATTTTCTGAAATGTGTTTCATACAAAAATGCAATTTGGATAATCATTACTTACATATTCCCCTTTACTGGGGATATGTGCAGTAATCAACTCGGATTAGTATTTTTAAAAATGACTATAGAGAGCCATCTACAGGCGAAAGGCGGCATAACATCACAGCAGCAGCACTTAAGGTGGAACGAAAAACGCGAATAAGAAGCTGGCGAATAAGCAGCCAACTTCAGCCTCGTTAATGCAGCAGGATTGGGTGAGGTAGAAAAATATTTCTTCCTCTGAATCCTAACATTTTTGTAGGTGTTCTAGGACTTCTCGCCTCAGATAAAGCTGCCAATACATCACTTTTTTCTACTCCATCAATATCAGCAGTGTTATCAGTACTGAGCCCTAAGTGTAGGTCCTGTCATCATATAAAAACTTGAACGTATCGACTGCATTCACCTGAAAAAATCTGATAAAATTGAAAAATACATTGGAAACAAATTTGCACTGTTTTTTTTTTTTCAGATCCAGAAGAGAATCATCATGAGACTCAAAACAGACCTGTTTTTAATTCTTTCCAGGAGGAAAGATTATTCAGATGCAAACATGGGTCCAAAATCAATGTACTCACCTATCGCTGTTGCTTCTTCAAATCCTTCAACTGAACGTCGATATTGAGGGATGATTTCATACAAATTTTGGTTTTCTTTTAAAGCAAATTTTATTAAAATATGAGCCTCTATTATAGTTGTCTTGGATGTTTCGCAAGGTATAATAGACCCCCTTGTGCCCTCTGCTAAAATATTATAAAATACAACAATCTTTATATATATATAGAACAGCATTTATGGTTACATCTATATTAAAATTAAGATAAATATACAAAAGTATTGAAATACAAATGTACAGTCCTAACATAATCATGCTGTCCAACTGTCTTTTTTGCTTTTCAAGTTCTCCAACAAATCTGTGTTGTAATTTTAAATATTTTAACTAAGGGTGCAACGAGAGTATAAATGAATTCTCCCGCCAACCATTTGAAGGTCAAAGTCCGTGACTGAATACGATTCCCTTGAATGTTGGCCATGACTGGTCATTCCCAGTGATAATGACTAATGTACTCACTTGTTTACTTGTTGTAGTTCGTCACACAAAAAAACTGCATTTCCTGCAAATATCAAGTGGGTTAAGGTTTTACTAAGAAATCCAATTAAGTAGAATAATGAGAAATGGGCTCGAACCACTAACCTTTCAATTAACAGCTCCCAGAGACTCACGTGCATCCCTTTTCTCCATTTGCAAGCTTTTTGTAAAAAAAAATACTTTATTCTTGCCGGCCTGTGATATTTGTTTTGCACTGATAAGCAAGATCTGTGTTTCATCTTTCGCAAGCTGTATGAATTTCATGAAAAGCAAGTTGTTCTAGAAAGAAAATGAAAACTTGCATTTAACAAAATCAAGCCGCACGTGATCATCCATAGTGATACATTCTATAAGACAAGACAGGAAGAAAGACACCACTGGGATTTGAACTCAAGATCTCCTGTTTAATAGGAAAACGCATTAACCAAATCAGCCAAAGTGCTGTCAGAGTATTAACATCATGTCTGATGTCAGTGATTGCAGCTGACTATCGCTGGAGGACAGTTCACTGTGAACAACTCAGCCTGCATAATGAGGGGAAGAGACCGGCCTCTGTGATGCACTATAGAGTTACACTAACCTTCTGCCCTACTGTTCTCTGCTGCATTCTACCCTAGCAGATAAATATTGGTTTCCATGCGTGTAAGGTTTCTTTTTTTTGTCAAATATTTTCAAGCATATTTTTGCTGTTGAAAATAAGTGGTTTGTGGTTTTGAGTGTTGTGTTCCTCTTCCCTTAGTGTCACCCAAAGTGATACATTGTGCTTTGGCAATTCTTCAGGCTATAGTGTTAAGAGGAGCTCAGTTGAATTAGTTTGCATAGATAAAGTATTTATTTTCCTTTTAATCCTTTAAAGCATATTACATTGTCAATACATTGTATCTTTCTTCTTACTAATTGTCATCATTTTTTTTCTGGCTTGATCTCGTAATCAGATATTTCAGAATCTTCCTTAAAAACTAGTAAAAGAAGTGGGACAGATTCATGCACATTAAAAAATATGAAAGGGTAGCAGGACACAGTAACCACCAAACATCTCGTAGATTATGAATGTGCCTAAAATATTTCAGTACTTTAGAGGGTTCTGCCAGTTTAGATGTTGTACTGTGCCTGTCTGATTTATCAAATGTGTCATTTAAATCTCCCGTCATTTCTATATCAGTCTCGCAGTAAAGATTGCAATTCATCCCAAAATGCCAAGTTTCCCACTGATGATACGTACAAAGAAATTAATGTACATTTTCCCCTAAAATCAACCAATTTAAAATCAAATGCATCCCTCCTCATCTGCTGTTGGAGAGAAAAATGTCAGAATAAATACAGGTTTTAGAAGTCAGGAGCATTGATAGTCCTATTTTAAAATTATGCTAAAATGCTCAATATATTAAAAAAGTTCTATAAAATGCAAAAAAAATTAAAACATATTAAAACAAGGTAAAAAGAAATGATACACAGTTATAAAGATCAGGAATTATCAATTTGAAGTTACAATCCACTTACAATATGCCAAAAATGGCAAGGATATGTAAAACAGGTGTATACATTTTTTTTTTAAATAAAACAAGTTAAAAATAAATACTAAATACTTTTAAAATTCAGGAATGTGATTGGTCAGATGCTTATGATGAGTGTTGTTGGTGTTTCGTGTGATTTAGCGAAATGAAAAAATATTCAAATTTAAAACGGCAAGAGCTCGTATGAAAAAAATAGTTCGTAAGTATCTTTGTTGTAACAGCTGCGCCAGAACTAGTGTATTCATATACATCAGAAAAGTACCTGAACTTGACTGGTTTATATTCAGTTATGTGCATTGGGAACAAAAGGGAGACTTACATGGATTTTATTAGGTTTTAGGAATCAGAAAATGTATTTTTACACGTTTATGCCTACGAGCAGAAATAACTTCCTGCTTTCAGCGCTTTAATTGTTTCCGCTTGTAATCTCGAACAGAGAAACCCAGTACTGACTCAGTTCCTGGGATTTAAGAGGGATGTATGAAGACAGTAAAGGGGAGTTTTTTTTCCCGCTGTAGAAGGCGGTGTGACGAGTCTGGAGGGAGGAGACGCGCATTCCGCACGGGGAGCGCAGAGCAATGAGTTTCACCTGCAGCTCGCCGAGTCCTGTCCTATATAACCGCTGACACACACAGCGTCTTCAGCCAGTGTTGGGGATGCACTATATCAATAGTTTTTTTTTTATGCAGAAGCTGGGATTCTTTTGCTTTTATAATAATAATAATAATAATAATAATTAGTGGATTATTGGAGTTAGTGGTTACTATGCTGAACTGGCGCGAATGGCGCTTCTATTTCTTCTGTCTGCTCAAACACTGCTGGGCAAAGTTTAAATTAAAACCCTTTTTCTGAAACATTGAGTGTGAGGGGTAACAGGTGGAGTTTAAAGCCAAATAAAGGGCTGTATTGGATTAGGTAGTAGATTGCGTGAGTGACGAGTAACGAGCTCGATCAGACCCAAACTCCATACGTGCGGTAAAGAGAAGAGTACAGATGCAGCCATTCAAAATGGGTGGGGTATTCCGCAGCATACCCCGGTAGGCGTGTCGCGGTGTCACGCAGTATCACGCGGTTAATCGCGTCATTTGATGCCATGCCGGAAACTATCCGCGTCACCTTGTAAAACCGCCGGGGGGAGCTTAACCTCTCATGTACAGCATTTGAGCTTTTAATTTTGAACTGTGTATTACAGCATGTTAATCATCAGTCATTAAAATGTTCGTATATTTTATTAAAGCAAGATTGCTCAGTTGGACAAAAATACACAACCTACCTTTATCAGAAATATTTATGCATCAAAGCCTTTACCGAAGATGTTACTAATAGTATTAATAATGAATGATTTTGGACAAGCTGTATACTCAAAGTATAATTTCTTTAGCACATTTGTACAAGCACTTGGAATCTGTCCAAGCCATACTTTGTCAGGCATTTTGTTTTACTTCAACGGGCATAAAAACTCCCTTGCTTTTAACAGGGCGTTTCATAATTTCTAACTACGAAAATGATTTAAAATGCGACACCTATCATTCAACTAGAGCTCAAAATATCACAAGGATCCTCAAGAGCACAGCAAAGACTGTATTAAAAGATACTTGTATGTATCAACGCTTTCTTTTCCGTATACCAGATTTTATGGAATCACTTCAGAAGGGTGTCAGCCAGTCAGATTCCAGGAATCGGTACTTTAAAGGAAAAATACACACTGGTATTCCATTTCTCCCTAACGATTTTAAGCATCCAAGTATTTAACTAGCATGTGAAATAGCATGTGAAAAAGTGGTAGTTTTAAGCTTTTCTGCTAATATAATATGGAATCGCGTATCAAAAAAATTGAATAACGATATGATTATATTCGTGTACTGCGACAGGGCTGTGTAGGGCTGTTTCGCCTCTCTCTTCATGTGACTTCCCTTGTAGCCTACTGGTCTACGTGCCCGATTACCAACTCACGGGTTGTGTGTTCAAATCCAGCTGGTGCTGGACTTTTCTCTTAACAAACATTACTTCAAAAAAATAGAATAGCGATAGTATGGACAGTCAATTGACTTTTTTTTTATTTCAAAATATCACAACATGATCGATTCTAAGTCATTTTTGATAACAATGAATAGTCACCTTCTTGCCTTCTTGCTTCTGCTTCCTGCTTCTATTGTGTGTGTGTGTAATAGAGTAAATTTTTATAGAGAAATGGAGGCTGGACAGTATGCGTTACAATATAAACATTTATATTGATTTAAATCGCAAACGTGTGTTTAATTGTGTTTTTTTTATCATAATCAGGCTAATGCAACATAAATTGATACAGTATCTTTGTCTTCTAAGTATCTTAATAAACTTTCAGCATAACTTTCTACCCATTTAGATTTATATCTCTTGGGATTTTGGGATCAAACGTGGAAGGATTAGATTGTAATCATTTTTATTTTTCAAGTACGTTTTAGAAAAGTGTAATCTATACCTGCCCAGACTGAACGCCTTCCTATACCCCGCCTTTCATTCCTGTAATGCTCTTCCCCACGCACCCCAGCCGGGCGCTCTTCGGCCTCTGCCTGGGGCGAATGTATATTTTGATATTTACACCCGGCGCGGCACCGAGGGAGCGTCTGCATTTAAAACTTAGTTTTTAAAATTAGTCAAGCAATATGAAGCATCTCCTTTTACTTTTAAGTCCCTTAAATACATTGAGCACAGCTTTCTCACCACTTAAGATTGCTTTTTGATACCATCCTTACACAAAGCAGAAACTTTCCGATGACATACAGTACAAGTGGAAAGATTACAGATTTTAATCGTCTTTAATTTTGTTACGTTATACGTTTCATCTAAACAAACACCACAAAACTATTCTCGATTGTACGTCTGAATGTTATGTTACACCTACAGTAGTTCACTGCTTTAAATACATCGAATTAAGAAAGTTATGTGTAGCACTTTAGATCTTTTTTCTGAACCAGGGAAAATCTGATCATGTTTCTCTATAACAATAATAAACTTTATTTAACATTTCACCTTTAAAAGTGGCATCTCAAAGCAATAAAGTAGATGGAAAAACAGTTAAAAGGGACCAAAGTAAATACCAGACAAACGCAAATGCGTTTTTAATAAAATGCTTTTATTCATTCAGCAGAGAGTGAGAGGGACATCCAGCAGAGAGAGACACACACACACCGGTTTTCATTGACAAAAAGTAATTGTTTTTTTTACATTTTTTTTACATGTTTTGTTTGTGGACAGACTGTCCACAAATGTGAGACTCTTTCTCAGACTTACATTCCCGAATGTCCTCCGCCCTGGTCAACAATCCTAGGAAGAACACGAAACAGCCTGTTAATGAAATTGTTACAATTTTGTTCGGTCAGTTCTTCCTCACAGAATTTATAGATCGCATCGATCAGTTCCTGCTTTGTGACGGGCTTAGCAGTTTTCCGAACGTAGTCTTTCAACGAATGCCAAACCATCTCTATCGGATTTAGATCTGGTGATTCGGCTGGAGTTTTCACCCAGTTCACTCCTTCTGCTATAAGCCTCGCCCTTGCTGCTGTGTGTTTCGGATCGTTGTCTTGAAAGAGACGGTGCCTTGATCCAAACTGCTCCCTGATATATGGGGCGGCATGGTGTGTGACCACGACTTCCTCGAAGAATACACGGTCCATAATTCCTTCGAAAATAAGTGGTCCCGGGCCTCTTCTAGATATACCCCCCCAGACGTGAACCTTCAGTGGATGTTTGGGCTTTGGCTTGTCCACATGTCTCCCCTTTTTGCAAAATGCCATTGTTGAAAACTGTTCCAGAGCCACTGTTGTTTCGTCGGTAAAAAGTACATCCTGAAATGCCTCCCCCTGTTCAATCCATTGGAGCGCTTGCTTGAGTCTTTCCTCTTTGTTTTTTAGTCTTATCATGGGGCATGTGTTGGTTTTTCTGTATCTCCATCCAAGCCTCCTGCGTACTCTTCTTATCGATGTCGGGCTAATGGTCGCACCGAGGTCAGCCCAGAGCCGTCTTTGGACTTGCATCGCCGGTAGCTCATCATTTTCATCAGTCAGTTTGTCGATAGCTCGCACAATAGGACTTGAAAAAAAAGAGATCAACAGTTAGTTTTAAAAATAATGTGCGTAGTTGTATTTACATGCAAGAAAGGTATTTTTAGAAATGTATTTACCTTTGAATCGTCCTCGGTTTAGATTCTCTTTGCCTCCTCTCCCCTTTATAATGCCTTCTCACTGTGCTTTCAGAAACGAAGATGTCCATCAAAGCCAACTGCTGTACAATGTCCCGTGTTGACTTCCCGTTTCTTTTCATCTTCATTATTTGGTGTGAGAGAGTCTTCGTGATTTTGGTCATTGTCCATCTCCTTACCAAAGCGATACAGTGGTGCAGCTTGAATTCTGTACCTATATACTGTATGATATGGTACAGATAAAACTTACACTATACCGATGAGCTAATGCCAGGGAAAGACACTCCTATTTTATTTAAAACACAATACGCCAGGAAATGTGTCTGATGCATTAGCAAGTTAAAACAATTGGGTCGAAAACCTGGGCGTAACACCATTTCCTTTTTCTGATCACTCGCTTTCTGGATACACATCTCACCTGTCCTGTTCTTTGTTTTCCTGGTTTGCTGATTAAGCCTGCTGCGGTCCACTCCTACCCTCACACCTAAAGAATACTATTTTAAATTTCTTGGCGCAGTTCATTAACCATTGTATGTGCTGTCTGTGCCCAAAATGCAATTTTAAAAAAAGTCAAAAACCGCGCTCAAAATGCAATTTAGAGCTCTCTGGCAAGAGGAGACACCCAAATCAATGTAACATGCCACAGTTTGTGCATGAACAGGGTTATACTGCCTATTCCCTTTGATACCCGATTTAAAAAAATAAAATAAAAAATGTTTTGAATCCCCGGCAGAACCAGGCATCCATATGAATCAAGTAACAGGTTTATTCCATGCTGAAAAAAAGAAGAAAGGAAACACATTCCATAAGAATTGACTGAGCTCCTATTTTTTTTATGCTCAGCTACTAAGATTTCCCTTCAGTGGTAAAATTCAATATCTACAACGGGCACAGTAAAGACGTTTACTGTACTGTAAGTCTTTCTACGACAGACCAACGGACTACGAGTGCCCCTGTCGGTCAACCAATCACATACCGCGGTACCCCGCATCATCATGCGTCACGATGCGCGACGCCGTAGCCAATTACTTCCGGTACGTGTCTGTACCGCGCACTTTGAATGGCTGCATCTGTACCTCCTTGTGATGCATCAAGAATACACAAAACTACGGAAGCCCGTTTCCGCCAGGAAGTGGAAAAAAAACGCGCTATGGTATCTCATATTTGCGATTTCGAAATTAACCCCATTTAATTCTGTCCTTTTGTTATTGTAATGGATTCAGGTTCTAGGGCTTGTGCACTTGCCGCTCCCGCCCTAGTTCGTGCCTCACTGTATAGGCTTGAACCCAGGTCTTGCCAACTAAGTTACGGCAGCGTGGGGAGTCTGGTGAGGGCCACAACTTCCCGGGGTGTGAGCGCCAGCCGCGGCCGGGTATCAGACTGGTTGTCCGGCCAGCTGGCTTATATTCTACACAAGCCAGCACGTGTGAGCTTTAAGAGAAGCAGGACGCTGGTACCTGAAATGGACTGGCAGTGGCAGGCCGACTTGGTGAACATGAGAGACTACAGTGAGTTCAACGATGGTTTCTGTTACATCTCCTCACATATAGACATGTTATAAGTCTGGAGGTGTCGTGACAAGTGATTTCCGAAATATATTTCAAGAGGGTCGTACTCCTAAAATGCTACAAACTGATGACAGAAAAGAATTTCTTAACAGGACCTTCCAAAATTTTCTCAAATGTGAGAATATTGAACAATTCATTATGGCCAGTGATGTGAAGGTTAGTGTAATAGAGAGGTTTAACAGAACTTTTTCCACAGCACGTTTTATTTCATGTATGAGCTGATCGATATTGCAGTAGTACCCTCTAGGTAAGGTACATGTTCATCAGCGATTAGACTATATGGACAGAAAATCTTCATCTTGATCAAACGTGTTTAGCGTATGCGGATAGTGCAGCTCGACCAGACCCACTTCCCAGCCCCTGTCCAGGTCAATCGCCTTTGCCAGATGCTCTGTGAAGCACGCGCT
Source organism: Lepisosteus platostomus (assembly GCF_059453375.1). Taxonomy (NCBI): domain Eukaryota; kingdom Metazoa; phylum Chordata; class Actinopteri; order Semionotiformes; family Lepisosteidae; genus Lepisosteus; species Lepisosteus platostomus. The sequence goes on from NC_142615.1 coordinate 56,215,473, forward strand.
GGTGTTCTTTGGAAACATCTTTGAGGATGAATTACTGGCCAGCGTAACCTAGAAGACATTGGGGTTCATTTTTCAGCACCTCTATATTTCTTTGACCTCGGAAGCCTTTACCCAACTATTGAATTTATCGCTCTATCTGCGCCACTTTACCAAAATCTGTTTGTTTTTTTCATGCCCCCTGGCTGCTTTAATCTTTTGGATGCGAAAGACGCTCTCAGAATTGGGGTTTATCTTCTGTAGCTGTTCTGTGTAGAAAGAGCCCTTAATGTCATCGCCTGCGTAGTCCTGCAGTTTGTAATAGAGTCTCAGAGCCGTGGTCCGCTCTTTGACAATGAAAATTTCATCTGTGAAGGTCTGTTCATACCCCTTCTCAAACATTCCCTTTTATTTTGGACACCCGCACATGATCACCTACATTAAATGAAAACTTTGACGGTTTTCGCTTAAAGTGTTCGCCATAGACGGTTCTCCACATCTCAAGGGAGTTATCAGTCGTAACAGAAGCCGTGGGTCGTTTAATAGTCATGTGGTAACTATGATTATAAAAGTAAATAAGATCAGACAGATCGATATATCGAAAGGTGTTTTTGTGTGTCAGGTACCTCCACATTTTTGTTTTAATAGTTTGGTTAAACCTCTCTATCACACTACTGCTCTGTGGGGGAAGGAGGGACATCCACCCTATAACAACACCATTGGTTGAAAAGGGGGTGGGACATGGGGTTTTAAAGTTTTGACAGACGCTGCACACCACAGTGGGGCAGACTTGAGTTTTAGTAGCTCTCAGTTACCAGCATTGGCTAGCAAGGTGCCCGGTACGTTGATTTCGGCCATTGCCCCTGTGAACACATCCCAATCTTTTAGCTTCTTACCGGCCTCAACTGATTGCTGTTGTGTGAGAGCCCTGACAAGATCAATCATGTGAGAGCCCTCAACGGGTGCCCCCTTGTACACAAATTTTCTTTAATTCCCGGCTATTAACGGTTTATTGTGTGCCACAGTCTTTAACAATATCTCGGCATTTCTCTGGAACCACTGAGACGCACTGTCTAAAATATACCCAAAGTCAGCGTCGGTCGATGACGGCTGTTTTGGTAATGCGTGTGATAGATCGGCGGGTGCATTTTCGGGTCGTACAACAGTTAAAGTCCCCTCTTCAGAAACTTCCTGGCATACTAATGTCAAATACCGTTGAAACAGCTGATTATATAATTTCACGTTTTCATATTCAGGCAGATGCGAGTTCTAAAAAATGTCTCTCATTTCGTCATCCAACCTGCGGGTTGTTATTTTTCTCACATCGGTTTCTTTGCCGGACCAGTCTAGGAGTCGATCGAGCTGTTTTTGAGGTACAAGGTACATTTTTTTTCATTGTGGTCCATTATCGGTGTTGTAGAAGCTCCGTAATCAATGGTACTACAATACTCAACAGTGTCCCGATAAAACTGCCGGACTGGTTCACCAAGAGTCTCTTTCTTTTAAGAGAAAGACCCCTTTGACTCAAAGTCTTTAAAAGCTTATGCTTTCTCTTCAGGGTCCCAAACTGCTTAGCAGGCTTAGCTATTCCCTGTACAAGATCATCTGACGCCCCACAGAGAATAGCTTTCCGGTGACTGGGGCTGGCTTTTACCAGAAAATGTAAGTGTCAGGTTTCTCCGAATGCGTGAAGACATGACGACGGCCCGAACGTGTTTTTTTGACTGAGTCTGTGGTTGCGAGATCACCGACTTTTAGATTCTTTAAATACATAAGCCACGGGTACATCTGGGGGGAAAAGACCTGTTCACAAGCGATAGTCATCTGGGGTGTCGGCATTTAAATCCACCAACAAGTAACCGAAAGGTTTTTTAGTAGCGTCATCAAACGCTTCCAAAAAAATCGGGCTTTACCGGGATACATATGCCGTGACAGGGTTGTAATCTGTAGTTTATCTCTAGGGTTTTTAAACAGCACCATGTACTTTGTATTTAACGCTATGGTTCTACTTTTCCGGCCTTGACAAAACACATTTTGGAATATATACATGATGCTGAGGTTTCGGTGGTGTACGTATTTTGTAAAAGCTTTTTCTATCTCATTATTTTCACACGCAGACTCCATCAAATCATCAACTATAATCAAATTTACTCTATCCGGTGGCAGTAGCTGGTCGTCGGAAAACGACGTCGGTAGCCCTTCTATAAACTGAATGTATGGAAATTTCACAAGCAACTCAGCGTATAGAGGTTGCCAGCAGCTGTAACACCAGACTATGTTTTCGGGTTTACGAGTCATAACGGTATCACTGTTCTCCAAGAGCTGTTTTATAAAATAACTTTTACCGCAATTCGAGGGTCAGGACAAAATGCATGAAAAAGGGTGTTTTAACCTGACATCCATCGTGTTAATATCCATAGGGCAACGATGTCAAATTTTCTTGCAGCACCCGCTTGTCGTACACCACCTTCTGGGTTTTCTTTAAGGTCCGGGTCTCACTGCGCCAATCCTTTTTAACACGCACGATCATCGGCTGTTGAATAGAAATGTGTTTAAATTCCCGGCACTCTGCAAAAGGGTTAACGCCATAGTCAAAAACCAAGTCCCGCAGACTCTCAAAGTTAACTTTTTCACAATTGTTCACATTGAGCGTAATGCCTTTCACCTTTAAACAGGCTTTCCCACCAGACAGCTTGTACCCGTACGACTTGGGTCCTGTTGATACAAACTCGGTGATGTGTTGTCCAGCATCGATTTCGCTGGTTAGCTCACCCAAATAGTCACCCAGCCCCGGATTCCACTCACCCTCCCGGCTCACAAAGATAACGGAATCTGTGTCGTGGTACAGACAGCGGCCTTGCAAAGCATTTAGCAGATTGTATAACTCCCAGCGGGCAAAGGCGGTTGTAAAGCTAGCGATGAAAATGTTAGTGTTTGAATGGCCTATATAGTGGTGTTTAGTGTTTAGTGTGTTTCCACATAACACAGGCTGTGTTTTCATTGATAAACTTGCAGGCTGACACCTCATGATATGGCGTAAATAAGTACCTGAACAATTCATCGGGGTTTCTCACAATGGTGGTCTGTGGTAAATTGTCTCTTTGTCCATACTTCCCCCACAAACTGTTCAAGGCAATTTTTGAAAGCTGTCTTTTGGCCGGATTCTTTTTAATGTTGCCGGGGTCCAGCCGGACACCCTCTTTTTCATAATATTCGCTGATATATCTTTGTTGTTTCGCGACATCTGTACACCCCTCTGGAAACCCCGAAGCTTCCTGTTTCCCTTTCAGATGCAGTTTGATGTAGTCTGTAAAAAGATCATGTGAGGCCTTTTCGAAATGCCTAATTTCATAAATTTTACCCACTCTATACCCCAGATCTAAGGCCATAATTCAGGGGCGCACCAGACACCAGTCAAGGCGCGATCTTCATCACCGTGCTCACAGGGGGTGGTCTGTTTTGTTTCACCACATGTACGACAGTGTTGACAGTTTTTTTGTCAATTTTGGTTGGAAGAACTGGAAAGTACAAACATCTGGGTGGGTAAACTTTCACCTTTGCTAAACCGAAATATTGTTTTAAATCTCCAAAGTTTTTATAAATTATTCGGGGGTGCCCCAGTGGGTATTTTTTAGTTTTGTTCACAAATGGATACAGACTGGTGAAATCATAGTAATGGATTTTTTCACCGGGCTGCGCTGTGTAATGCAAACAAATCTCATTTGTTCTCCCCCCCAAAAAGCGACTCACGCGGTTGCAGAGGCCTCTGGTAACTGTGCAGCTGTTAGAAATTTACCCAAGTCTCCATTTTCAACAAGCATGTCTCTGAACTCGTGCTCCCACAAAACACGCACGTTAAAACCTCTCATTTTGAGAAAATTAATTTTCACCATCGTCTTTCTGTACAACCAACCAAAAGTAGTGTTTGTCAGCGGATTAAAATCGTTTTTACAATAACAAACGCTACAACCGTGAAAAAAGCAACCGTTGAACTCAAAGGCTGTCGGCACTCCGTCAATTACAGCATAACCATCCAGAAAATATGGGCCAACCTTGAACTCACCGGCCGTGGTTAACGCGTGTTGGATTTTAATGGGCTCTGTGTGTTCGATGTACATAAGCCATTGAATGCTGGGTGTAGAAAATCGTTTTTGCTGGCGGTGGTAATTTTCATGGGGTAGCAACGCAATCGTCTCTTCCTGTAAAAACATAAGTCTGAACATGGCCATGCAGACACTAGCGATGGTCACAAACTGAAAGGGGTCGATGCAGACAACGCAGGCGGCCCCTGACTCAGTCACGCGTGTCTGTCTGGTCATATTCATGACCTCGTCCCGAAACCTGATACAGCCTTCTCTTAGAATTGCCACATCCAACTGGCAGTAACGTTTCAACTCTCTCTGTAAGTTAAATACACTTCCCCTGCATTCTTCTTACCAAACCAAAAACTCGGCTTTCTTGCTCGGCAGCATGTAGTTAACGCCGTAAAGTTCTGGCGGCGGCATCGGTCCGACATAATTTTGGTTTTCTGAAGTGTTCATCAAGTGTGGAAAATTCCCCTTAGCCCCAGGGAACCCCATGGCGGCCGGCAGTTTGCTTAATTTCATAGGTAGAACGTTTAAAGAATCGATAAATCTGATGTTCAGAGCTTTTACAGTCATACACATTATCTTGCCACCCTGATTAATTAGTTCAACGTCCATCTTTTCAGCTAACAACTGTCTGATCACTAGGTAATTGTCATATCCCTTGCCATTGTGCGATATGAACGTATGATTTTTAAAACGTCTATCAATAAATTTACACACAAAATCCTTTAGACAAGTTTCACCTTAAAATTCCCAGCTTCGTTTGTCAATATGAAGGGCATGGACGTAATTTGGTATGTGTGTCCCTGTTTCTTGCATGCATTCAAAGTCGAAAAAAATGTATTTGTTTGAAATTTTGGGGTTGTCCAAAGGCGGTATGTAGCACAAATCTGTGTCTGGGGTGTCGATCACGTTGTTACAACGCGAGCAGTTTCTCTTTACATTTGTGACTTGCGAGGTTATAAACCCGACATTTCTCACAAAAGACCCTGCGCTCACACTTACTCACACCCGTCGCTGCATTCCGCAAGTGTCTTGCCAACCCCTGAGAGCTACGACAAAAGACCTTACAGGCCGGGCAATTCTGAATTTCGGCATCAATTTTGCAACACTGGGGATCTAAACAGGTTTTACAAGCTTTAACACAGGCGTGTGCGTTCTTGTGGCTATACGCCACATGGCAGTTAGTGCAAAAATACGCCGCCCCCACAAAAGCTTTAATATTTAAAACCCCATAAAAATGCTCTTCATGCAGTAGAACAAAAAGTATTTTAGAAATTTGGTGGTGTGGGTCCCGTTGTAAAATATTTCCAATCACCCTGGTCGTGGTACAAAATTTTAATGACCACCTTTAAATGTTTTTCAAAAGCGGTAATGTCTGACAAACTAATTTTCCGATTCTCTGGAAAACCCAACTCTTTGTGCATTCGTTTAGCGGGCACCCCCCTGCATATTCCTAACTATCGTCACCACTAAGCGGTGGCTGTCATTGGTGAGAACCTCTGTGTGGCTCTGTAAGAGGTCCGAGATGTGGCTTAAAAAATCGGCAGCATTTAATTCTCCGGGGTGTCTCCTGCGTGAGAACAAGGGCTTGTTAAAACCACCCGCAGTCAAACGCAGCTGTACAAAATCATTCGCCCCGATGTTTGGAGAAAGTTCATCCAATATTCTCTGGACTGCACCATGCACAGCGTCTATAGCCTGTACATACGAGGTTATTCTGTCGAGATTAACAAAACGAAATTCTTCATGGTGCTCTGTTGCTCTAAAATTATTATAAGACCTGTTATAACTACGTATACGGTCCAGGAAAACTAAGGGGTCTCTTTTCGCCCCTGCACCGCTACCAACCTGATTCAGATCGTTCAGTACAACCGGTTCTCGGTTACCGACATCCTGTTCTGCTACAACAACCTCGGGCCTTAAGTTATTTTCTACCACGGCATTCTCATTGCGTGGTTCGGGCGGCCCTTGGGAAATCTGATGCCTCTCTCTGAATCTTTGACGACGCAACAAACATGCTTTTGCCAGTTTAATTCTTTTATTTATGTACAAACGCTTGCTGTTGGCAAGCGCTCGGTCTTTTAAACACTTTTTAGACCGCATGTTTAGTCATTTATCACCGGGGTTTTGCACCAATGAAGCATGAAATATCATCATCATGGTCTGAAATCCTGAGCTTAGAGCTGCATCTTCTGTAGAAATTATATCTAAGAGGTTAGCGGTGAAAACCTGGATCTGTTTTGGAAACAAGGTTTGTACACCGGCTAAAACCGCTCTTAGATGCTCTAAAGCTCGTTTTTTGGCCACCTCATTACTGATCGCCGTTGATAGTGACTGTGTAATACCGCGCACTGAATCTAGCACATCACCCAACACTAAGTCTTTAGGGGCGTTATGATTTCTCTCCACAGGCTTGACACGTCTGGCTTTGGTCAGGGTCTTAACAACCGTCTCCGATGCAGTCACCACCTTAGGGTCCGACATTTCAGTCACATTTGTTTCGCCGCTCGTCGATACAGCGGCTGTGTGAAAAAAAAAGACTTTTTATTACCTCGCCAATGCTCCACATCTCAAAATCAGAAAACTACACGGTGTTAAAAATAAAAGACTTTTCAACACAACAATCAATGAAATCTAAACTGTCAAAATCAGAAAACTACGATAACTATGATAAAAACGCCACACATGTGGCGCATCCTTACACACAGGGCTGCAGGTGAATGGAACAAGTTACACGGACATGTTGTTACACCGGTTTCCTTTACGGCTGTGGTGGCGCTACTGGGTCAAGCGGCGTGGTTAACAGCCTATAGACCCGCGCACAGACCAGTCGCTTTTAACTTTAAAAGCTAAGCAGTTTTAAAATAAGGTTTTTTAACACTCCCAAACAGAAAAAACACTGGGGGGTTCTACAGTGTGTATTCCAAAATACAGCGTCTTTTGCTCAGAACCTGTGGTAACACCATCCCGCTGATTACGCAGGCAAATTTTTTTGCCCTGCTAGATCAGATCGCCCAGTGTGGTTCGCATGGCTTTAGACACGGGGAGCGGAAGGGGTTTATGAATGCTTTTTCAGATGCCGCAAAGTTTCTCAGCAATGTTGGGGTGGTGGTTACGTGTACCGAACTAATTTTCCGCACCAACATTTAATTGTTGAATGCAAACAGGAGCCAGTAACGCGTGTGTGCTGCGTTGTTTCAGTGTTTGAAAACCCCCTGTTGAAATAAAGCGGTTCACATTTCACATACTTGCAAACTGGAGTCTGTAACTTGTGTAAAAAGTGCTGCTGCGCTGTTTCTGTGTTTGAAAACCCCCTGTTGAAGTAAAGCGGTTCACATTTCACATGGTGTTTGTCCTGCGAATTCTTTCCGTGAGACTTTACGCAGTCAGTGTGTGTGTGTGTGCTTGCACCCCTGCTGCTTTTGAGACTCAGCTTGTGCAGCGTATAAGCAGCCTGGCCGGACAACCACTCGGCCACCCGGCCACGGCTAGCGCCGCTCACACCCCGGGATCTCGCGGCCCGCACCAGACTCCCTGCTCCGCCGTAACTACCCGATTTCCTAGGGTTATAATAGAGCGCACTCAACCCCACGGCAGACATGGTCCCCTTACAAACCAATACACACTTTCACACACCTAAAGCGAGGGATGCACTGCCTTGGGGCTTTGGGACCCTGAGGCTCCGGACCGACCGGCCGGGGGGGAGGCGGGAGTTCCAAAAACGACACACCATTGGCTTCTGAGGGGGTGGGACATGCACAAATAACAACACGCCATTGGCTGGCAAGGGGGTGGGACAGCCAACCACCGCAGACGACCATTGGCTGGAAAAGGGGGCGTGGTACCTGTCAAAAGTTTGACGAAAGGTGTCGCTTTATACTACTAACAGGTCTGTTTTGAGTCTCATGATGATTCTCTTCTGGATCTGAAAAAAAACAAGCAAATTTGTTTTCGATGTATTTTTCAATTTGATCAGATTTTTTCAGGTGAATGCAGTCGATACATTCAAGTTTTTATATGATGACAGGACCTACACTTAGGGCTCAGTACTGATAACACTGCTGATATTGATAGAGTCGAAATAAGTGATGTATTGGCAGCTTTATCTGAGGCGAGAAGTCCTAGATCACCTACAAAAATGTTAGGATTCAGAGGAAGAAATATTTTTCTACCTCACCCAATCCTATTGCATTAACGAGGCTGAAGTTGGCTGCTTATTCGCCAGCTTCTTATTCGCGTTTTTTGTTCCACCTTAAATGCTGCTGCTGTGATGTTATGCCGCCTTTCGCCTGTAGATGGCTCTCTATAGTAATTTTTAAAAATACTAATCCGAGTTGATTACTGCACATATCCCCAGTAAAGGGGAATATGTAAGTAATGATTATCCAAATTGCATTTTTGTATGAAACACATTTCAGAAAATCGAAAACCAATTTTCAAAACTCACAATAACACAAACTGGCATGTTAGACAACAAGTAAATAAGACAAAGGCAAAACGTGAATTCTCAAAATCTTGCATTTTGCAAGAAATGTTATTATAGCAGTTTACAATGGGACATTTAGAACATGGCATATGTGAATATATGGTTAACGGAGGATGAGCAAAGGGTGATGACACTTTCTGCTTATTGCTATGACCCTCCCTCCTGATTATAAAATCGTCTCACAATTCTGCCACTGAGGTGTGAGACACAATGTAACAGACTCTCAAAATCCTGAACTTCAGGAAATGTTGCTGTACCATTTTTAAAATATGACCCTCTGAATATGACATGAGAGAATTCATAGGGAAAAGCTAATTGCTCTTTCTGTTGTATTGCGATGGCCCCTGTTTAGAAAAAAACATCTCAGAATTCTGACACAAAGGTGTGAGACACAATGTAACAAATTATGAAAATCATGAAGTATAAGAAAATTTACTGTACCATTTTTTTAATATGACCCTCTGAACATGGCATGTGAGGATTTATAGTCAACAAAATAGCACCTTTTCTGCTGATTTACTTTTTCCCTCCTTCCTCGTTACCAAAACATCTTAGTATTCTGACACTATGGTAAGAGACACAAAATCACAAATCACAAATCCATGTGAGGATTTATAGTCAATAAAATAGCACCCCTTCTGCTGAATTACTTTTTCCCTCCTTCCTCGTTACCAAAACATCTTAGTATTCTGACACTAAGGTAAGAGAAGATTTGTAATTACAAAACTTCTCTGTTGCATTTCTGCGTTGTGACATTCTGAACATGGCATGTTAAAGTATATAGAAAACCTAGATCAGAACAGGTTAAATGTAATTCATAGTGATTTATATTTTTTTAATTCTTTCTAAATGAAAAAATATGTTTTTCAGTGATTATGACACTTCGCTATTACATAAAATATGCTTCAATGCCAAAATAAATAATAATGAAAAAAATACCCACAGTGGACATTCATAGTTGCGATTATAGGAATGTTATATATCAGGTGAGTAGCTGTGTCAGCATGCGTAGGCTGCAAAGGAAAAAGTAAAGGATAATTCCATGCTGAAAAGAGAAGAAAGGAAACATAACATGTTGGCTGTGGAGCCTTCTTCAGGTGTGAGAAAGACAGGTCAGTAAGCAAAGATAATTTCTTTATCTTTGCTTACTGCAGTTTATCTTTGATGACAACATCAAAGATGTTAGGAAGTTTTACAGCTAACAGCTCCACATCAACTTCCTTTTATAACTAACCTCATCAGATCCCTCAACTCCCAACTCTTCCAATTTCTCACTTCAGAGAAGGATAAAAAACTCAATCATCCTCTACAGAGAAAAACCATCAACACCCCTGCCACCTCCACCAATCCTAACCTTGTTTTTACTATACCCTCTGACCTTTCCCTTTCACCCCTTTGCATCCTCAGCTAACATATTTTAAAATTACAATAGACTGTATAGTATTTATGTTTAAAATTAAGGTAAATATGTCAAAATATCAAAATCCAACTGCACAGTGCTATCTTAACAATGCTTGTCAAGTCTCAAACAAACCTGCACAGTATTTTTAAAATATTTCAGCAGAGGATTCAACTGGAGTATAAATGAAGATTCGACGATAATTTGTTTTGGGTGAATATGGTTTTCTGGGGAGTTGCAATGTTGGGCATTATTGGACATTTCTCGGTGACCCTGACACGTGTTACACACTCGCATTTCCTGCAAATATTAAAATGGTTATGGTTTCGCTGAAAAATCCAATCGACTAAAGACAACGTTTACATCGCAAAAGAATCCCGTCCCTGGGTGGACTCGAACCACCAACCTTTCGGTTAACAGCCGAACGCGCTAACCGATTGCGCCACAGAGACTGGGGTGTTCTTTTCTCGAATCAGAGGTTTTCGGTTAAAACAAAATCTCTTACCGTTTATTTTGGTAATATATGGTAATATTTCTTCTGCACTGTTAACCAATAATTGAATTTCATTTTTTGCAAGCTGTGTGAATTTCATCAAAAACAAGTTTTCCAGAAAGGAAATGAACACATGCATTTAACGAAATCAAGCCCTTTGTGATTGCCCGAAATGGTACGTTCTGTACTACAAGATAGGAAGAAAGACACGGCTGGGATTTGAATCTCGGTTCTTTTGTTTAATAGAGAAGCGCTTTAACCAACTAGGCTACGGTGACAGGACACCCATCACCTTTTACAGCCGCTTGGACACACCGCTCTGAGACATCTGCGTTCAGTAAGCGTTTAACCTGAGCTCAGAGCAAATTGCCTCTTTTACATAGCAGCCCCGACACTGAGAAACGAAGAGAACTGGCTTTTATCTGGCATTTCCATGTCCAATGCGTTTGATATCTCCCAAGGGCGACAGAGTTCTTTTGCCACACTATTTCTTCTTCTTTTTTATTTCTGTACGCTTTGATAAAAAACGAGAAATCATGCAAGGGAAAAATGTCTTTTTTTTCATAGAGAAAACGTGCACCAGGAAATGTTGTGTTGAGAAGAAATGATTTAACATGATACGTGACCTAATTTATCGGAGCAATTGCTCAACCATCAAGGTCTGGAGAGGTTGGAGAGTCTGGTGGATGTGATAATTATACGGTGTTGTGAAAGAAAACAGTCTTTCTTTGAATTCTCAGTCAATCGGAATTTCAGTGCGAAACATAAACCCCTTGTCTGATTTAAAGAGATTATATTTTAAAACTCATAAAAAATCAGAAAACACATGTTTCTCACTTTGAAATTTTAGACGGAGCGGTGCATTACTAGTAGCGACGCTGAGCATCCTATGGGGGAATTCAGGTCATGTGAAATGCCAGCGGTTTAATAAACAACGCGTCTGGTTTCGGATCATAAGATTGTAGGTTTGACTTCTACCTGGCTCGTGTAAATTTTTTTCAAGCTCCTCAGTAATAATGTATATTATGTAATGAACCGCACCTGAAAGCAAACGTTGGGTCTGTTTCCTTTGTTTTCCAGCATGAAATAGCAAATCGTTACAAAAAGCAGCTGCTAATGTCCAATAGCGTTTTTTTTTTTTTCAAATTACATTTTCAGGCTTCAGACACTTTTTAATAAAACAAAAGTGTCCGGAAACACATTAACTTTCAGGTTTGCTTGAACCTGTATTAAAAAAAAGTTATCTGAAACTTCCGGGATTCCATTATCTGATGTAGCTGTCTCTAAAGTTGGACGTGATGTTAAGCAGATGTGAACTGTGCCTTTTCACTTAAAAAAAAAAAAACAAAGTTCTTTTTTTCCCCTTCACTCCAATGCTGGAGACTGTAAGCCTCTGTGAGCTCCACACTGCGTGTCCTGTACTGCTCTATTTTGTTTAGATTATCTATGTGGTGTACAGATAGAACTCAACTGCATGGTGTGAATTCCGTGTTCAGGACCAGCAGAACCTGAAAAAGTAACAGCTGACCTCGACATGATTTGAACACACAGCCTCCTGATCTGGCGTCAGACACGCTACCATTGGGCCATGAAGTCACGGCTGTCTGTGCCTTTGAATTCCCCAAAGGAGACAAATGAGCTTCACAAAGAAAAATCTGTGAAGAGCGCAGCTCTTCCGAAGAGAGCCTTTTCTTCCCAGACCACATTTTATTCTTCCTGCGCAGCTCTTGTGTAGGTGTTGTTCTCAATTACAGATCCAGGAACACTGATTGTTTTTTCTATTTTTTTTAAATTAAGTACCCCATGGTGTAACGGTAGCACGTCTGACTCTAAATCCCCAAGTTCATTTTCAAAGTATATCGGAGTCAACTGATACTGATCAGGTTCTGCTGCTACTGAACCCGCAGTCTTCACCTTAAAGTTCAATTCCCCAAGCCTTTTGACCTTATATGTCCATCCCTTCTCGTCAAAACTCGTATTTTCACAGGGTACCCTTCAGAAATCGCAGTATAGAATGAAAAAACTCCAGTAGATCTCGGCCGCTGTTTGTGATTTTCCTTTTAAAATAAATGAATCTCTGGAAATTTTACGGAGTGTATCACTTTCACTGAGACCGAGAAGTATTAAGCTGTACATGCGTCTTTGTGGCTCAGTTGTTAACAAAAAGGGTGGTGGTTTGAGCCCCTCCAGGGACGCTATGAGCCTTTTAATGTACACACCCTCCTCACTTCATTTCTCCACGGCCGGTCTTGTATCGCTAACAAATACAGAGCCCGTAGGAGGCAGTAAGCTTGCATATTTTTTTTCTTATAAAATATACTTTATTCCGAAAAAAACACATCTCAAAAAGAAAACATCTCACACATGTCCATTCTGCCCCACACCGCCTTGGCGAAGGGGCAGCTCCAGAACACGTGCTCCTGAGTCTCCTCGACGAAACACGTGTCCCGGGGGCAATGCGGGTTCCTGGTAAGCGAGTGTCTGTAGAGGACCTCTCTGGTAGCCAGTCTCTTGTGTACGGCCATCCAGTTGAGGTCCTTCAGTTCGTTGTCCAGTTCTTTAGGCTGCGTCCTTTCCCAGACTTGTCTGGGAACTTGCAGCCTTTCGTCAGCGACCAGATGCCCCCTCACCTCTTTGTACAGAGCTCTGTGGTTGGTGCAGAGCTCTGGCTGTTTCGTGGCCTCGTACCTCCTGCTCCACTTGACAGCGTGGGTGTAGAACTTTGGTCGCCTCTCTGCCTTGGGCCCAGTGTTTGACCACTGGACCAAGTGCCTCATCGGGATGGAGAGCCACAGCCTGACAAAGTACTGGTACTTGTGGCCGATGGGCTCCCGCAGCGCCCGACAGAGGTTGCAGTAAAAGATGCAGTCGAGTTTCAGGGGGAAATGTGGGACATCTCGACCCCCTTCCTCGACCGGCTGACACATCCGGTTTCTCGTGATGTACTCGTACCTGCCGCCCCAGACGAAGTCGAAGATCATCCCTTGCAGCGCTCGTCTGAGTCTAGCCGGCAGCGGGTACACCACCGCCAGGTAAACCAAAGCCGGCAGGACGTCTGCTTTCAACACCATCACTTTCCCTGTGTAGGACAGCGACCGCGTTTTCCACAGACCCAGCTTGGCGTTCACCCTGGCGATCCTCTCGGTCCAGTTGTTGGTCTCGTTGTCCCGGCTCTGGAAGGAAACCCCCAGTATTCTGAGGGGCTCCGTGCAGAGCTCGAGACCCTCCGGCGCCATCGTCCTGTGCTTCCAGGGCCCGAAGAACTTCAGTTTGCTCTTTCGGCGGTAGAGCTTCGACACCGAGGCTCTGGAGTATTGCTCCATGACCTGCAGGGCCCTCCTCAACCCCCTGTCTGACCTCAGGAACAGCGTTGTGTCGTCGGCGTACTGGGAGATCTTCAGGGTTTCCCCCGCGCCTCCCGGTATCTCCAGGCCGTCGATGATGGGGTCCCGTTTCACCGCCTCTGCTAAGGGCTCTGTGAAGAGAACATAGAGAAGGGGTGAAAGGGGGCAGCCCTGTCGTACTCTGGATTCCTGGGGAATGAAATCCCCCAGGATTCCGTTCACGTTCACTCTGCTGCCCACGTCAGAGTACAGAATCTGAATCCAGCGGCTGAAACTCTCTCCGAAACCGAAGCGTTCCAGCACCCTGAACAGATAGCTGTGGTTCACTCTGTCGAAGGCTTTCTCCTGGTCCAGGCTGACCACCATCATGGGCACGTTCCGGTCCTCGGCCCAGGCGATGGCGTCTCTGGTCAGCTGGAGGTTCCAGCTGACGGATCGCCCCTCCACACGTCTGGTCGCTGTGGATGATGTGGGGGAGGGTGGTTCTCAGTCTGCCGGTCAGGAGCTTGGACAGGATCTTTACGTCCACGCAGAGCATCGTGATCGGCCTCCAGTTTTTGAGGTCGGCGGCGTCTCCTCCCTTGAAGAGCAGGGAGATGACGCCCTCCCTCATGGTGTCTCCGAGTTTCCCCCGGCGGAAGATCTCCTGCACCACTTCCACCAGATCTGCCGCCAGGGTGTCCCAGAAGCAGGTGTAGAATTCCTTGGGGAGTCCGTCCGGCCCCGGCACCTTGCTATTCTCCATGGACAAGCACGCCGCCTTCAGCTCCTCGGCCGTTATCGGACCCTCCAAGTCCTCCCTCACCTCCTCCGGTACTCGTGCCTTCAGCCCCTCCAGAAAAGCATCGCCTGCCTCCACCTCCGTCTGCTTTTCTGAAAAGAGCTCCGTGTAGAAAGCGGTGGCCGCTTCTACTTTGTCGCTCTCGTCCAGCACTTCCTCTCCATCTCCCCGTCTCAGGCTGTGGATCACCCTCTTTTTCTGGGCTCCCCGGACCTGGTTGAAGAAATAGGAGGAACAGGTTTAATTATTTTCATAATGCTCCCTTTGTGCCTTGACCAGGAAAGCCTTGGCTTTCTCGGTGTGCAGTTTGCGGAGCCTCTCCTTCAGGTCCCGTGCCCGGGCTGAATTGAAGGCTCCTCCCCCGTTAGCCGAGCTGTACTCCTCCTCGAGTTGCCTCTGGAGACGTGCAGCTTCCTTCCTCTCCCTGGCCGCCTTCCGTCTGCAGTACATCTGCGCCAGGGTTCGGGTCCCGTCCTTCACCGACTCCCACCATTCCACCACGGAGCTGTAGCCGTCTCTCAGATCAACCCAGCTCACGTAGTCTTTCCGGAACAGTGCCCTGAAGTCGTCTTCCTCCAGTATCTCCCAGTTCAGCTTCCAGTACCCACGACCGAATGCCGGCAGGCTGGTGTTAGCCACCACCGTCAAGCGACCGTGGTCGGAATACCACGCCGGGGACACCGTCGCCGATTCCAGGGAGCAGGTCGTGTGCAGGAAGATGTAGTCCAGGCGGCTGCACACTCCCCGGGAGTTTTTCCAGGTCGTTCCGGCGTCGTTAGGGCGGCACCGTCTGAAGCCGTCTACCAGGGAGAACTGCTTGAGTAGCGACTCCAGCTCTGCCGAGCTAGCGTCGCTCCCCTTCTCCCGGTCGACGTTGAAGTCCCCGCCGAGCACCATCTGTCTGTTGGTGGTGCAGCAGCTGGCCAGGTCAGCAAACACTTCCTTCAGGATAGAGGGTTCTGTTGGAGCATAGACGTTAATTGCTCTCAACTTCTGCCCCCTCCAGTCGATGTCTGCGACCAGGATCTGGCCCTGCACCACCGAGAAGGAGGAAACCAGCGTCATCTCTGGGTTTCCGAGGAGAATTCCCACTCCGGAAGAGTGGACCCCTCCTACGCTCCAGCATGATTCTCCCTTCGTCCATTCCCTGGTGAATGTCAGCTTGTCGCTTTCATCCTTCAGGTGGACCTCCTGTAAGAAACAAACTGAGAAAGACTTTGAGGCCAGATCATGAAAGACTCCCCGTCTTTTCACGGGGTCTCTCAGCCCTCTCACGTTAGTTGTTAGGAAGGTTAGTTTCACAGTCATGGTTAAACTAGTGAAAGTTAAACCTCCTCTCTGTACTTACAGTTGAAACTTGGGAGTCTACATCTGGGCACTGTTTAGCCTAGATGTAACTCCTCTCGTTCGGGTCCTGGGGGGAATATGCTGGGCTCCCTCCAGGTTTCGCTGGGGACTGAAATGTAAACATGCTGGACAGGTCCAGCCCTACCATCAGTCCGGGCTCCAGGCCGGCTTCGAAATAATCCTCGTCGTCCTCGAGGATACTCTCCGCCACCGCTTCGGGAAGGCTCCTTTCTTCCCTTTCTCCGGGAGTTTCGGGGGCCTCAAGTTTCTCCTGGGCCTCGGGGGAAGGGGGCTCCAATTTCTGGGCTGCCTCTTCCTGTTGTTCCTGGGCCTCGGGGGAGGGGGTTCCAACTTCCTGTGATGCCTCTTCCTGTTGTCCCTGGGCCTCGGGGGAGGGGGTTACCTCTTCCTGGGCTGCCTCCTCCTTTTGTCCGTGGGACTGGGGGGAGGGGGGTTCCGTTTCCTGGGGAGCCTCCTCCGGTTGTTCCTGGGCCTCGAGGGAAGAAAGTTCCGTTTCCTCTAGGACGAGGAAACGGTTTTCCCTTACCACTCTTTTTTTCTGTCCTTCCGAAAGTGGGTCCACCCTGGGTCTCTTCTCCCGCTATCGCTTTCCCTTTTTGCTGGGAGTTATCCAGGACCCTTACTCCGGTCGGCCGTCTTGTCCCTCTTCCTGGCGGCCATCTTGTGGCACCGATGCGGCTGGGGGTGTGGCCTCGGCAGTTTCGGTTCTCAGCGGGGGAGGTGCGGGTACTTTGTTCTCAGCCCTCTCCCTTTGTCTGGAGACCGGTTTCTGCCTGCCGGCTTCCACCACCTGCGCAAACGAAGGTTTGCTTACCTTACATTGGCGAACGAGGTGTCCCTCGGCGCCGCATCTGTCGCACTTTTTGGCTGCCCGGCAGGTTTTTGCCAGGTGCCCGTCCTCATTGCAGTTGTGACATCTGACTATGTCACATGTGTTTGTCTTGTGGCCGGACTGTCTGCACTTGCTGCAAAAATCCGGCATCTTGGGGTAGTAGAGGTACCCCCTGTCGGCTCCGATGTTGAAGCGAGCCGGGGGGTGCTGGAAACCGTCAACGCCCTCTGGGTCCTCCTTCAGGAGGACTCGGTACTGGCGTTTGCCGTACCAGACGCCTTTGTCCCTGATCTCTGTCGGTTTTCCCACCACGGTTACATACCTCCCTAGGTACGCTGTTACCCGTTCCGCTGGTACGTAGGGATTGTATGTGCAAACCGTGATGGTCCTCTGATTCGTCTTCCTCATCGGCTCCGGCCTGTAATCAGAGAAACCAGGGTGCTTACCTTTCTCCCTGATCAGTCTCGTTGCCTTTTCGTACGATGCATCCGTAGCCATGTAGGCCTCCATGTATCTCTCTGCCTTGTTGTCCTGGAGGCAGTAGAGATCTCCGGCCACCAACTGCAAGATCCCTCGCAGGAAGGTCATAAAGAAGGCCTTTGCAGTCGGTATCGGCTCCGTCTTCTTTGTCCAGTGGAACCGGATCAATGTCCTCTTGTCTGCCATCTCTGAGGGAGAAAAAAAAAAAGGAGGGAAAGAGAGAGAGCAAAGGGAGCAGCGAGGGAGCCCTGGCCTTTGTCCTTGTGGGCAAAGCCCAGCTAGGTGCAGGCGCAGGAGGAGAGAGAGAGAGGAGAGCGGAAAGTGCTTCCGGGTCTCAAGGAAGAAAGCAAGCACCGCGGGCAGGCCACGTGTACCTGCTCCCAGCCAAGAGGCCAAGGAGGCAGAGAGAGAGAGAGCGAGAGAGAGAGGGAGCGGATAGCGCTTCCGAGCCTCGAGGTGGAAAGCAAGCACCGCGGGCAGGCCACGTGTACCTGCTCCCAGCCAAGAGGCCAAGGAGGCAGAGAGAGAGAGAGCGAGAGAGAGAGGGAGCGGATAGCGCTTCCGAGCCTCGAGGTGGAAAGCAAGCACCGCGGGCAGGCCACGTGTACCTACTCCCAGCCAAGAGGCCAAGGAGGCAGAGAGAGAGGGAGAGAGAGGGAGCGGATAGCGCTTCCGAGTCTCGAGGAAGAAAGCAAGCACCGCGGGCAGGCCACGTGTACCCACTTCCAGGCAAGAGGCCAAGGAGGCGGAGCAAGAGAAAGGGGGAGGGGAGAGGAGAGGAGAGAGCAGAGAGAGAGAACGTTGATGCCGGATTCCACCCAGCTCAGCTGCTGCTTGGCCTTAACCCCCTAGGCTCAACCTAGAGCGATACCAGCTCAAGCACTCTTCAGAATCTTCGATCGCCTTCTAGACCTTTGGAAAGACAAGAACTGGGGGCATGCCACTTGAACTTGATCTTAGCCAAAAGGCCGAGAAGGCATAGGTTTCTTTACGGCATTCCTGAACTCTTTGCACTAATGAGCCCGGGCCTTTTTCCCGTCTCGCCGCTACGCATATGGGTCTTTTTCCGCTCTCCTACTCCCCATGGCTAGTCCCTTTGGACGTCCGTGACAGGTGCCCCTTTGGAATAGTTTTCAGAAAATGTGAGAAAAGGAAAGTTATGTACAGTAAGCTCTCACACACAGCTCTCAAACACAGCATTAGAGATTGGAATCTGATTGTAAAAAAAAACTGCCCGTCTCCCTGGCATTTAACGTTGCTGTTGTTTTTATTTTACATATTGTTAGCATTTTAATGAATTGTTAAAAGATTTATACACAAATCGCTAAATACAAAACGAAAAAAACCCAACTGTATGCAATTGACCATTCATATTCCTGAATTTTAAATCCCTGTGTTTATCTGTGTCCAAGTGCCTGGTGCAGCTATTTTGAAAGCATACCTCAAGGAGGACTTTACACGCAGTCTGGGGTATTTAGCTTGTACTGTGTGCCCTGTTTGCCTTTGTAAGCATTTGTTTAAAAAATAAGTTCACAATACGATAAAAACAGAGAAAGCACAAACTTAATAATATAACGATTCAAAATCAAAACCAAATCATATGAAGAAAAAGAGTCAATTTCCGCCTGCACTGATATCCCTTCAAATGTTTTAGAAGAACTCTTGACGTTAATAGAGTAGAAGCCTGCATTTCTTCTACTAAACGAGACTATGGGGAGTGAGTATTTTGATGTCGAACTGGGATTTAAATAAAGAGGAACACTACACTACATTGGGCTACGCGTGTGACAAAACGTTTATTTTAGACCTCTCGATAGCTCAGTTGCTAGCTCTTAAAACTGTAGAAAAAACAGCGAGTATGTCTTATGTCCCTGGTCTGAATCCAGTTTGAAGGATGGTGTTTTCTTGTTCCTTAATCAAAAAGTGAAAATTGCGAATTTGTCTTTCACTTTGACGTTCACCCGAAAGCTCAGTATACAAAGAAGTAGAGGCTCCTGTTCTGAATAATTCCGCTCTGAGACACCTGCGTTAAGTTAGAGCTGAGTCGGCTGGCTGAGCATGTTGCCTCCTTTACATTCAATAGGAGCCCCGACACTAAGAGAAACGTACAGAAATGGGTTTTATCGGGAACTTTTCATGTCCAATGCACTTGACATCTCCCACGGGCGACAAAGTTCATTTAGGACACCTTTCTTTCTTTCTTCTTTCAGCAGGAGTACAATAATGGCAACAACATGTTTGGAGTTCGGCATTTCATTTAGTCTGCGGAAACATCGTATCGGAATGAACTACCTGAGATAAAAGAGTAATTGCGGCTTCAGATCGTTTTTACAGAGCATTGCGTTGTTCTGTTCATGCTGACTACACGCTTTAGATATGTCATTTACTGCAAGCGTTGCTTTTCCAGGTTTTTCTGAAATTCCTCGCATTTGAGCCAGCACTAAAATATTTCATTCCCGTCGCTGAATACATCGTGGAAACGGTATTTGCAACGGAATGCTGTCACACATGAAACCTTTTTGTTATTCGGTTCTGAAGTTTGAAAATGAAAATAAAACGGGGGTCACCTCATAGGCTTGAAAGAAGTCCAAGCAGCATAAAAACCCATGAATTCTCACAAATTGCATTGTGCTGCAACTTTCTTCTGCTGCTGTTATAAATCAGCCTTAAACATTTGAATGCATACCTTACTGCTGCTAATCACATTCACATGTTTATGAAGCTTTTTTCTGTCCGTTATGCTTTTGCTAAGCAGTTTCTCCGTTTTCCTCGTACTGTGATTGTCAGCGAGCACAACAAGACTGAAACAGTGTAAAAGCAGGCAAAAAAGACAGGGTAAAACGCCTGACTGTCGGGAGTGGGATTTGAACCCCTGCCTCTATTTGGAGAGTGAAACACAAAGCTTAAAAGACACGAAGCTGTGAATTTGCTGTTTTAAACCGCTCGACTATCCTGAAAAAATGTGTGCTGATTGCACCAGTCGCATCCAATTTTCTGTAACTTTAGGATGATTGATACGACTGGACAAACACAATTTGTGGCGTTTAGCATGACATGGAAAACGGTACCGGAGCATTCGGGTCCGGACTACCAGACTCAGAAACAGTTTTTACCCCGCACTATCAAACTATTAAACTCCCAGCCTCTCTCACTCTCTCCTCACCTCTCACCTATGATCTGAACCTCACGGTGCCTTCTTTCTTACCAAAAACCCAAACACACATTGAAAATCTACCTCTACCATACATGTCAAAAGCTCACTCCCCATCATTTCTATCCCTTTATTTCATTCTTTTGATGCATGTTTTTGCACATAACCTGTTACCTTTTTGTTGTTTTGCACGCTGCCTGTTGTTTTTTGCACATCGGCTGTTGTCTCTGTCTTTCTTTTGTTATACAATTGTATTGTTGTTGTGTTTTCTTCTTTGTACTACTTATGTCCGAGAGCTTGCTAAATAGCATTTCGTTATACCATATACCTGTGTATGAGTATAATGACAATAAACTTGAACTTGAACTTTAAACTTGAACTTGAACTTGACATAGTCTTGCAGGCAGTATATTATTTTATCGTTTACTCGTTTAAAAAAACACGGTCTTCTCGTTTCTAAGTCAGATTTTTAGTGCTTTCGAACGTTCCTTCCAACCTGGACTGACAGCTCACCCGATCTGTTTGTGATCAGACCATGGAGTCGGGGGCTATACAAAGCGCACGTTCCTTCCCCAATGCTGAGGCGATCATTCAGAAGATGGGTGTGAAGAGAAACAAGCTTTGTCGACTAAAAAACAAGGCAGGATATGCAAGAATACTAATCACTGGCGACAGTTATGTTCTCTTACTATTGAGATCCCTACATTGTGAGTTTTTTTAAGACTTTGAAACTAAAGGAAAGCGGTGACAAATGAAACAGGCACGGGTGGGGTTTGAACCCACGCTCTTCGGTTTACGAGACCGACACCTTACCACTTGGCCACCGCGCCTACTTGTAAGCATGGGAATAAGGTTGTTCAAATTATTTTTTTCTGAATCTGGTTTACATCGCCAAATGTAAACCGGAGGCAGCAACAACAATAAAAGGGATACTTGTCCTTAAACTCGGACGTGATGTTCTGCAGACATGTGCACAATGTCCTGTTTTCTTGCAGTGTAGACATTTTGCTGTTCACGCTCCGCATTCATCTGCTTTGTGCGTTGTTAGTCCGCACCTGTAACATGTAATGTCAGCCGTCCCCTGTTCTTCTATTTCTCTAGCATGACTGCGTCCTGCTGCTCGGCTTTTGTTTGTAAAGTTTGAGCGAGCACCCCGTTCAGTGTCACTTTGTCACTGTGGTCAGAAAGCATTCTTGATTCTGCTTGAGCTGCTTCATGAATTCTAGCGACTGTAAGAGCTCTTTCTAAAGTCAGCCCTTCCTCCTGCAGCAATTTATAGTCTCTTATGTGCACATTTTTCCACAAGTTGATCTCTTAACATGTCAGTTTCCAATACTCCAAAGTCACAAGATTTAGCCAGTTCTCTTAGTGCAGTCACAAAAGCATCAACAGATTCGTCCTGAGACTAAGTTCTCTGCCTACATTTATGCCGTTCTAAAACCACTTTTCTCCGCGGTGTAAAGGAAGCGTCTAAGACAGCTACAGTCTTTTTCTCCAGGGAGGTTGGCAACAATCCGCTGCACGGGAGCCCCGATACAGTGCAGTAATGTAGCACGTCTCACGGCATCCTGAGCTTCTGTAGATCCACTGGCTATTTAACAAAATCTGTACGACTCCATCCATATCTTGTATTCCGTATACAAATCCGGAGCTACGAGGTTCAGTGGAAGCGGTGGAAAAAGCTGGGCATAAGCAAAGCTTCTCGGCACGGATGCCATATCTTCCATGGCGCAAGCTAAACGAAGTTCGTTTCTACCAGCAAGAGAACTAAAATCCGCACTGCACTCGCTTTGAGTCCGTCAAGCACTCATCTCTCGTCGCCTTCAATGTTTTGTATCTTAATAAAAATACGTTTTTATATTATTTTAACTATTTTGTTAACTACACAGATCATGCCCTTACACCATATTGTAACGCTTACGGCCGACAGGCACTGTGTAAGAGCCGGCGTACCAGAGCGGGTGACGTCACCGCCCTTCCCTGTGATAGCAGGACCACAGCTACTGGGCTGTAAAGAGATCTCTCTTTAGCTCACGGGGCTAGGTCGCTGCAGAGAGACGCGGAAGTCCTGGGTTCGAGCCACCTATACTTTGGGCCGACCAGATGCGGCAAGGGCGCCCGCCTGAGCCCCCGTTGCGTTACAATATATTCCCGCCTTCTACCTTCGTAAGTTGTTGTAAATATTCTGAAGTGAGAGATAACTTTGAAGATTTACACTCTATTTAAATGTTATTTCACTTAATTTCAGTTCTCTTCACTCCCCGGGATAACTGAACTCACAATCGCATACTGAAGGCTTTACATGAATTATCTGTGATACAGCTTCTAATAAGAATGGAATGAAAGTGTATTAATAATAAATGACATTGTTTTAAATAAATGTGTATTGATAAACTTCATAATTAATTAAAGTGGTGTGACAGGAAAGCAAATTAAATATTACAATGATATTCCAAGCAACTGATGCGTAAATTCATTATGTCGCGACAATTTTATTCCCACTATAAAGGGTAATATTCTAATGTAGATCCAGTGTTCCCCTTAGTCTGCTTCTGAATGTCTTCATTTCAGTCTGTCCTCTATTTCAGTAACCTCTAGAGGGCGCAGGATTGGGTTCCTTGAAGTGAAGAACAGGTTAATTAAGGAGCTGTGGACTGATTTCTGCGGCCGAGTTCGTTGTAGTGTTAAGTTAAATAATTCTTCGATTTTAAGAAAAAAGACAGGTATGTTTTGTGTCTCATGCCGATCCTCTTCTCGATCCAAATGAAAGGTTTAATATGATCCCTCGAGAAAGAAAAGAGTCAATTTCCACCTGTAATGATTGATGGCACACCAAACATTTTGTAATATCCCCGGAAGTGTATACAGTAGAATCCTGGTTCGTAGCTTAAATTCAAGGTAACCAAGACTAAGGAAAAGAGTTGGAAACTTGATGTCTTACTGGGATTTAAATAACCTGGAACATTTCACTACATTGTGCAGTGTGTGCGAGGAAACAGCTCCTGTTATCCCTTCGATAGCTCAGATGGTAGAGCGGAGGACTGTAGTAGGAACACCTGGGAATCCTAAGGTTGCTGATTCGACTCCGGCTCGAAGGAAGGCGACTTTTGTGTACTTTAATCAAAGACAATAAATAACTATCACTCACATGTTGATCAGAAGCTCAATAAATGATGAAGCAGAGGCTCCTGTTCCGAATTCCCTTCACGTCTGATGGTCTTGTTCTGACCGAGATCAATCTAAATTGGTGGAAGGGATTTTAACTAATCTGGTCTTTGAATTCAGGGACTGCTCTATCTGCTTTGTAATTCAAAAATAGATACCAATGTCAAGTTTTTTGTAGATAAAGTGTTGTCTGTTTTCAAAAGTTAGGCACTTAATTGGCTTTATGATTTGGTATTGATTTTGTATAGTTATATTATTACATTTGTGCTTTCTCTGTTTTTATCGTATTGTGAACTTATTTTTTAATCAAATGCTTACAAAGGCAAACAGGGCACACAGTACAAGCTACTCTGCACTTTTGGGAGTATAACAGGTTCGATATAAAATCGCAAAAATGTAAAGGGGAAAATACCCCAGACTGCGTGTGAATCCCTCCTTGAGGTAGGCTGTTGTTCTATATAAATTGTTCTAGATAAATACGACGTACTGTGCACAAAATGCTGCATAAAACAACCTGATATTTTAATAATTATTATTTTATAATTTGATAAGTGTGAGGCCCCGGATTCAGTTCACGTTATCTTCAGTCCTAATTTTTTTTAAACATGAGATCTTCCCTTCCTCTAGTTGAAGTCACACGATGAGAGCGATTTTTTTTTTCCACGTTGCGATCCAAACAGTCTGACAGTGACCAAACCAGGATGGATTCTGCTGGGAGCCGGACTGAGGTCATTCTCACTCCCTGTGCTGGTACACCTTATGTAATTTTCACAATTGCGATAGACTTCTTTAAAAAAAAAGTAGATATAGCCCTGAAAAAAAGCCTTAGCTTTATCAGTTTTTACATTAATCGATTTTGAATCTAAGATCGAATTTTTAATAGGTTCAATTTATATTTAAATTGAAATATAGCATGCATACCTAATCCACCAACGGGCAGAGCAATATTTTATGGTGGATTTGTATGGGCATCTGTATGATACCACTACAGCACTGGCGCAGGTGCAAAATCCACTTTCACACGACTTTTTCAGTGCCTTCTCTCTCACATGATCCGGAGCGCAGGAGCTTATATCGTTCAAATGTTATTGATTGCTGATCGTTCAGTGGGGGTCCGGATGTGTCTGTGCGGCTGAAACCGGACGGCACCGTCCCAGTGGGCAGTGATTCGTCGAATATACGTATATATCACGGCGAAAATACGGCTATACTTATATATACGTTGTCGCGACGTATAATCAACGTCGAATTGCAACCGTAAAATCGACAACATTAATAAATGCATATATAACGTCGAAAACACATCTGACACAGTCCCTGAGGCTTTTTACTGTTAATGTCTTGTGTGCCGCAACTAGGAGTATACAGCAATCTGCATCGTGCACGAAGTAAATTATTTTTGCAGTAATTACTTTATTTACACGTGTATACTAAATATAGTAATAAATATAGTCCCACCCTACATCGACATTAAAAGAAATTAAGGAGCACAAAATGCATTACTTGAAGAATGCATATGCAAGGCAGGGGGCCAGGAGATCTGGACACTGAAAATAATAAGTTTCTGGTTCTAATTGTTAGGACAATTAGACAGGGTTTGCAAATGGTGGACAAAAATCGTCTTAATTTCCATTGTAATATTTTTTTTCTTGGAAATGTAGAAGTTGTGCATTTTAAAATTTATATTTGAATCAAAATGTGTTTTTGTTTTAGTGCGTTAATGTAATTAGTGTTTGTCATTACTATACTGTATATTGCCATGTGTTTTTTTATGATTATTGCCCATATGTTGATTGTTGATCGATTGTATACAATGTATAATTTGAAATACATATTTTTCAGGTGTGAATGTGTATTTTCTGAATAAATTTCTAAACCAAATCATTGGCTTGATTTACTAGTTTCTACACCAGTAAAACCTATCTTTGATGTATAATAGACCTCTACTCATAAACGTATAATAGACCTCTAAAGTTATCCGTATAATAGACCTCTAACCATATACGTATAATAGTCCTCTAAAGTTATCCGTATAATAGACCTCTAAATTTATCCATATAATAGAACTCCAACCATTTATGTATAATGAACATCTAATCATAGACGTATAATTGACGTATAACAATAGACGTATATTAGAATTTCATTCTAGACGAATTGCAGACCACATTTATACGTCTAAGGTATGCGTTTAAGACATATATTATACGTCTTTTGCCCACTGGGGTGTATCAGGCTCCGCTGCACAGCAGCGTAAGTATAAGTGTATAGATGAAACCTTTAATGATTTGTTCGGTTTCAATTAAAATGCTTTACTACTACAAGAGAGAAGTATAGTAAGAAGGATGGAACAAAATGATTTATTGGAAGAAAACTGTCACGCCCTCTGCAGCCAGAGGGCGCTCCTTCTCTGTCCTGTCCCTAGTTTCCGGTCTGCTGTCCTTCCTGTCCCTCTCTTTCCCTTGGGCTATATATTTCTGGGTCTTGCTCTCTGTCCTGGCTCAGCATTGATGTTCGGATGTCCTGAGACCCGCCTAGCACCAGGGCGCCCCACGTCCGCTCCCTGAGGGCATAGGTGTCTATACGGCATTCCTGAACTCTTTGCACTATGAGCCCGGGCCTTTTTCCCGTCTCGCCGCTACGCATATGGGTCTTTTTCCGCTCTCCTGCTCCCCACGGTTAGTCCCTTTGGACGTCCGTGACAGAATGCTGAGCCACCTACTGACCCCGCGAGCGGCGCTTTTTTTTTTTGTCTTGCCGCAGTTTTTTTTTTTCTTGTTCTCTGGGCTGTTTTTTTTTTCAGTTCCTCTATTCTAATCACTGGATATCACTCCGATCTTCCGTGCCTGTGAGCGGGTCCAGCACCTGGCTTTCCTCGGGTAGATCACTCCGATATCAGTGATTGAACGTTGAGCTGGCTTGCCTATTCTTATTACTGGATATCACTCCGAGCTTCTGTGTCTGGAGCGGGTTCTCGTGCCTGGCTCTTCCTGGTCTGGCTCTCTCCGATATCAGTGATAGAATGGTAAGCTTTCTGCCGTTCCTCCATTCTTTTCGCTGGATATCACTCCGGGCATCTGTGTCTGTGAGCGGACTTCGGTTTGGCTTTCCTCAGGTTGTCCACTCCGATATCAGCGTTAGAATGTGAACGTGCCATTTGCCCAGTCTGCGGTATTTTTCCCCGGGGTTTTTGTGTTTTTTTTCCTTGTTTTTTGTCTTTTTGTTTTGATTTTTTTCTTCCTGGTTTCCCCTCCTTTTTGGTCCCCCCTGCTCTCTGTGTCTCGGAACTTTGGTTCCTACCTGTTTTTGGTTCCTACCTGTCTTGTGTGGTTTGTCTCCCTGGTCTTTCCCAGGTTTTTGTCTGTTGGGTTTGTGCTTGTGTACTTTTTTGTTTTAAGTCTCTGGAGCTCTTCTCACCCCCCCTTCCTCCACCCAATAAAGGTTTATACCCCGGAGGAAGGGGTAGCTCTCAGCCGTGGATTCCCGGAGGTTTCCTTTCAGTTAAATGAGGTTTTTCCTCCCCCCCAGTGCTGTGCAGCTTATTTATTTGTTTGGGCGTCGGGAGCCGCCCATGAAAGGGGGGGTACTGTCACGCCCTCTGCAGCCAGAGGGCGCTCCTTCTCTGTCCTGTCCCTAGTTTCCGGTCTGCTGTCCTTCCTGTCCCTCTCTTTCCCTTGGGCTATATATTTCTGGGTCTTGCTCTCTGTCCTGGCTCAGCATTGATGTTCGGATGTCCTGAGACCCGCCTAGCACCAGGGCGCCCCACGTCCGCTCCCTGAGGGCATAGGTTTCTATACGGCATTCCTGAACTCTTTGCGCTATGAGCCCGGGCCTTTTTCCCGTCTCGCCGCTACGCATATGGGTCTTTTTCCGCTCTCCTGCTCCCCACGGTTAGTCCCTTTGGACGTCCGTGACAAAAACGTTTTTTATTTATAAGCTCGTGTCATCCAGCTCTAATACAAAAGCGACTCGCATCTTCAGCCCTTTTTTTGTTTGTGATCATTAATTTCTTTAGTTATAATCAACATTGAACTTTTTTAAAAATTAAATGACAATAATCAAACACGCAGACAGATTTTTTGAAAGTATTAGGAGTTGACAGGGTGCCCCTTCGGAATAGTCGTCAGAAAATGTGAGAAAAGGAAAGTTACGTACAGTAAGCTCTCATACACAGTATTCGACATTGGAATCTGATTACAAAAAAACTACCTGTCTCCCCAGCATTTATCGGTGCTGTTGTTCTCTGAGTTCTCTTAAGAAATACCAAATTATCTCCTAATTGCGACTTGCTCGCTGAATGATCTCTCAAGAAATCCCGAGTGAGATTCAACAGGTGTTTCCTGCAACAGCCACGACAAGTGTGAAGACGTTCTCTGGATTTCCCGAATATGACGTTAAATTAGTTCAAATCATTTACCAGGCTTCCCACGTACAAAAAGGCCCAAGGACTCCAGCAGTCTTACAACCACTGTCCTGTTTGTCTCACCAGACACGATCTCTATTCTGTTGTAATCCACGATGACCCCGTTCTTCAGGTGATTTATCATGTCCTTCCTCGCCTGTTGAGAGGCCATCCTGATCTCCTCTGCCGTGGCGTGCTTCATACACGCCCTCTTCAAGTGAGCAGGAAGCTGATCAAAAGTATTCAGGCACACCTTGCACACCAGGGGAATCCTTGCAGGTTTCCTTTGAAAATAAATAATATAATTTGTGTATAGAAACAAGCTAAGACTGATTTCTTAAATTATCCTTAATTTTCTCTCTCATAGTTTGAGCATAATGATTTTATTGTATTTATATCAGACTTGCTCATTGCTCCAAATGAAATAATGGCTTAATATAAAAAAGTGAACTCTTACTTGGTCTCAGTCACAGACTTTCCAATAGGAGCCATTGTGGAGTTCAAAAACTGCTGGTCCTAGAAGTGGGGAAGGAATGTTATAAGATAAATTGAATTACAACAGAAGGTCTGGCTGAGGGAACACTGGAATATATACAAATTCCAACTAGTGAGGAGTCCATATAGACACAGCTACCTTTCATATTCAGTATAAGATGGAGAGATGAATTGGCCCTGAAAATTCACTGCAATGAGAGACTGCTCCTGCCACTGTATATGAACAAACATACATGCTCATCTATATTCATTTGCAGTTACATTATTGCAATGAATCTGTATCCAAAAAAGGATGTGCTCCATCTCGTCAGTAGATTGGATTCCAAAACTGATTTGGGTCAATATACATTGCCTTAGAAGATAAGGTACAGTCTACTGTAGGGAACCATCAATTTAGAAAGCATTGGCCTTCCCTGGGGGGCAGGTAGGTGCAAAAGCTTATCATGTTGCCATAGTAGACAAAGTTCTATAAAATGTTAAATAACTTTAAAAAAAAGTTAAAATGAAAATGATTGTTAAAAACTGGGCTTTCAATAAATGACAAGTTTAATCTAATACTGCTCTGATCATGGTAGCAGGAAGGTGTGTAAATTACTCTGTACCTTCTCCCCAGGTGTCTAAAAGACTGACCATTTCCAAAGATGGCTGTTGAAAGCCACTTTCTACTAAAGTTAAAGTTCTACTAAATAATCAATGTAATCCATGTTACACCTCATTCACCTTGTTTTTTTTTATTTTAACCCTGAGATTATAGAGGTTTAATACCTATGGTACCCATATTCACCCTTTATTTAATACACCATAAATTTAATATTTATTCTTAAATACTAGAAAGAGCTCTCAATAAATTAAATGCCCCATTGAACTGGCCCTGATTATACAATGCAAGGAGAAGTCTTCTAAGCCAATACTTGTTACCAGAAAGAGGCTTTATTTCAATTGTACAATATACAAAACAATACCATTTAACACAAAGATATATTCCACACCGTGGCATGCACATGATGAGATTCTTGATATTAGATTAGAAAAAAAATATCAATGCACTGAGAGACGCTTAAGAATAAAGATGCATCTGCCTGACTGCATATTAGTTTTAAAAGGTTATCAGCAAATGTATTTAAAAGTAAAAATGTAAAGTCTTACCTCTTGATCGTAGTGGTGATTCAATATCCAGGACCTTAGTCAAGTCTCAGAGTTACTGTACCTCCTGTCTTGATTGCAGGTGAAAAGTGAAAGGTATATTGCACTCAGCAGAAAGTTACCCCGAGCAAAGACTCCACCCCTCCCAGAAAACAGGACTCCCCTTTGGCAAAGCAGTGGGTGGAGGAAGCCTTTGCTACCATTATCAAACACAAAAATCGTTATAATTTAATTTTAAAAACATGGCTAAGCATGGGTTTAAAGTATATTCAACAGTGCAGGTGCATCCAAAGAAATAGAGTTTCCCAAGCCCTCAGAAAGAATTACCATTTCCAAAGATGTCTGTTGTAATTTACACACCTTGCCCCAAGGTCCAGTCAGTCAAAAGCATCTTTATTAATAAGCCTCAGTGCCTTGGTATTTTTTACTAATCTAATATCAAGAATCTCACCATGTGCATGCTGAGCTGTGGAATATATGTATTGTTTTATATACTGTAAAATCGAAATACCACCTCTTTCTGGTTACTTATCCTTTATTGCATAATCAGGGCCAAATAAAACTAAATCAGTGTCACCTGCTGGGTTCAAAATGCCTTCAGGGGACACCAAATAGGAGGCACTGGACTATAAATACCCATCCATGTTATAACACACTTACCAAGGGTTTTTTAGTTTACTCTGAGCTTTGAGAGATTTAATACCTATGGTACCCATATTCATCCTTTATTTAAGGGAAGTACACATCCTAGACACACAGGAAACTCCCTTGCCCCAAGGGAAGACCGATACTTTGGATGGTAATGATTGAACCTGGCTTGCAACAGACATCTTTGGAAATGGTAATTCTTTCAGATGGCTTGGCAAACTATCTGCCCCAGCTAAGACGGGTACTTTGGATGTTAATGCTTGAAACTAGACATCTTTGGAAATGGTAATTCTTTCCGAGGGCTTGGATTTCTTTGGATGCACCTGCACTGTTGAATATACTTTAATATACTTTAAACCCATGCTTAACCATGTTTTTAAATTAAATTATAACAAGACAGGAGGTACAGTAACTCTGAGACTTGACTAAGGTCCTGGTTATTGAATCACCACCACGATCAAGAGGTAAGACTTTACATTTTTACTTTTAAATGCATTTGCTGATAACCTTTTAAAACAAATATGCAGTCAGGCAGATGCATCTTTATTCTTAAGCGTCTCTCAGTGCATTGATATTGTTTTTACTAATCTAATATCAAGAATCTCATCATGTGCATGCTGAGGTGTGGAATATATCTTTGTGTTAAATGGTGTTGTTTTGTATATTGTGTAATTGAAATACAGCCTCTTTCTGGTTACAAGTATTGGCTTAGAAGACTTCTCCTTGCATTGTATAATCAGGGACAGTTCAATGGGGCATTTAATTAATTGAGAGCTCTTTCTAGTAGATATGAATGCAGAATGGATACAGATTAATTGCAATAGTGTAACTGCAAATGAATATAGATGAGAATGTTCACTTTTTTATGAAACCATTATTTATTTTGGAGCAATGAGCAATACAATAAAATCATTATGCTCAAACTATGAGAGAGAAAATTAAGGATAATTTAAGAAATCAGTCTTAGCTTGTTTCTATACACAAATTATATTATTTATTTTCAAAGGAAACCCCACGAGGATTCCCCTGGTGTGCAAGATGTGCCTGAATACTTTTGATCAGCTTCCTGCTCACTTGAAGAGGGCGTGTATGAAGCACGCCACAGCAGAGGAGATCACGATGGCCTCTCAACAGGCGAGAAAGGACATGATGAATCACCTGAAGAACGGGGTCATCGTGGATTACAACAGAATAGAGATCGTGTCTGGTGAGGCAAACAGGATAGCGGTTGTAAGACTGCTAGAGTCCTTGGGCCTTTTTGTACGTGGGAAGCCTGAAGACACATTGACAAGGTGAGATATTTTTAATTTGTAAGGCTTCTGTAGTTTGAACCGTTGAACTCAAAGGCTGTCGGCACTCCGTCAATTACAGCATAACCATCCAGAAAATATGGGCCAACCTTGAACTCACCGGCCGTGGTTAACGCGTGTTGGATTTTAATGGGCTCTGTGTGTTCGATGTACATAAGCCATTGAATGCTGGGTGTAGAAAATCGTTTTTGCTGGCGGTGGTAATTTTCATGGGGTAGCAACGCAATCGTCTCTTCCTGTAAAAACATAAGTCTGAACATGGCCATGCAGACACTAGCGATGGTCACAAACTGAAAGGGGTCGATGCAGACAACGCAGGCGGCCCCTGACTCAGTCACGCGTGTCTGTCTGGTCATATTCATGACCTCGTCCCGAAACCTGATACAGCCTTCTCTTAGAATTGCCACATCCAACTGGCAGTAACGTTTCAACTCTCTCTGTAAGTTAAATACACTTCCCCTGCATTCTTCTTACCAAACCAAAAACTCGGCTTTCTTGCTCGGCAGCATGTAGTTAACGCCGTAAAGTTCTGGCGGCGGCATCGGTCCGACATAATTTTGGTTTTCTGAAGTGTTCATCAAGTGTGGAAAATTCCCCTTAGCCCCAGGGAACCCCATGGCGGCCGGCAGTTTGCTTAATTTCATAGGTAGAACGTTTAAAGAATCGATAAATCTGATGTTCAGAGCTTTTACAGTCATACACATTATCTTGCCACCCTGATTAATTAGTTCAACGTCCATCTTTTCAGCTAACAACTGTCTGATCACTAGGTAATTGTCATATCCCTTGCCATTGTGCGATATGAACGTATGATTTTTAAAACGTCTATCAATAAATTTACACACAAAATCCTTTAGACAAGTTTCACCTTAAAATTCCCAGCTTCGTTTGTCAATATGAAGGGCATGGACGTAATTTGGTATGTGTGTCCCTGTTTCTTGCATGCATTCAAAGTCGAAAAAAATGTATTTGTTTGAAATTTTGGGGTTGTCCAAAGGCGGTATGTAGCACAAATCTGTGTCTGGGGTGTCGATCACGTTGTTACAACGCGAGCAGTTTCTCTTTACATTTGTGACTTGCGAGGTTATAAACCCGACATTTCTCACAAAAGACCCTGCGCTCACACTTACTCACACCCGTCGCTGCATTCCGCAAGTGTCTTGCCAACCCCTGAGAGCTACGACAAAAGACCTTACAGGCCGGGCAATTCTGAATTTCGGCATCAATTTTGCAACACTGGGGATCTAAACAGGTTTTACAAGCTTTAACACAGGCGTGTGCGTTCTTGTGGCTATACGCCACATGGCAGTTAGTGCAAAAATACGCCGCCCCCACAAAAGCTTTAATATTTAAAACCCCATAAAAATGCTCTTCATGCAGTAGAACAAAAAGTATTTTAGAAATTTGGTGGTGTGGGTCCCGTTGTAAAATATTTCCAATCACCCTGGTCGTGGTACAAAATTTTAATGACCACCTTTAAATGTTTTTCAAAAGCGGTAATGTCTGACAAACTAATTTTCCGATTCTCTGGAAAACCCAACTCTTTGTGCATTCGTTTAGCGGGCACCCCCCTGCATATTCCTAACTATCGTCACCACTAAGCGGTGGCTGTCATTGGTGAGAACCTCTGTGTGGCTCTGTAAGAGGTCCGAGATGTGGCTTAAAAAATCGGCAGCATTTAATTCTCCGGGGTGTCTCCTGCGTGAGAACAAGGGCTTGTTAAAACCACCCGCAGTCAAACGCAGCTGTACAAAATCATTCGCCCCGATGTTTGGAGAAAGTTCATCCAATATTCTCTGGACTGCACCATGCACAGCGTCTATAGCCTGTACATACGAGGTTATTCTGTCGAGATTAACAAAACGAAATTCTTCATGGTGCTCTGTTGCTCTAAAATTATTATAAGACCTGTTATAACTACGTATACGGTCCAGGAAAACTAAGGGGTCTCTTTTCGCCCCTGCACCGCTACCAACCTGATTCAGATCGTTCAGTACAACCGGTTCTCGGTTACCGACATCCTGTTCTGCTACAACAACCTCGGGCCTTAAGTTATTTTCTACCACGGCATTCTCATTGCGTGGTTCGGGCGGCCCTTGGGAAATCTGATGCCTCTCTCTGAATCTTTGACGACGCAACAAACATGCTTTTGCCAGTTTAATTCTTTTATTTATGTACAAACGCTTGCTGTTGGCAAGCGCTCGGTCTTTTAAACACTTTTTAGACCGCATGTTTAGTCATTTATCACCGGGGTTTTGCACCAATGAAGCATGAAATATCATCATCATGGTCTGAAATCCTGAGCTTAGAGCTGCATCTTCTGTAGAAATTATATCTAAGAGGTTAGCGGTGAAAACCTGGATCTGTTTTGGAAACAAGGTTTGTACACCGGCTAAAACCGCTCTTAGATGCTCTAAAGCTCGTTTTTTGGCCACCTCATTACTGATCGCCGTTGATAGTGACTGTGTAATACCGCGCACTGAATCTAGCACATCACCCAACACTAAGTCTTTAGGGGCGTTATGATTTCTCTCCACAGGCTTGACACGTCTGGCTTTGGTCAGGGTCTTAACAACCGTCTCCGATGCAGTCACCACCTTAGGGTCCGACATTTCAGTCACATTTGTTTCGCCGCTCGTCGATACAGCGGCTGTGTGAAAAAAAAAGACTTTTTATTACCTCGCCAATGCTCCACATCTCAAAATCAGAAAACTACACGGTGTTAAAAATAAAAGACTTTTCAACACAACAATCAATGAAATCTAAACTGTCAAAATCAGAAAACTACGATAACTATGATAAAAACGCCACACATGTGGCGCATCCTTACACACAGGGCTGCAGGTGAATGGAACAAGTTACACGGACATGTTGTTACACCGGTTTCCTTTACGGCTGTGGTGGCGCTACTGGGTCAAGCGGCGTGGTTAACAGCCTATAGACCCGCGCACAGACCAGTCGCTTTTAACTTTAAAAGCTAAGCAGTTTTAAAATAAGGTTTTTTAACACTCCCAAACAGAAAAAACACTGGGGGGTTCTACAGTGTGTATTCCAAAATACAGCGTCTTTTGCTCAGAACCTGTGGTAACACCATCCCGCTGATTACGCAGGCAAATTTTTTTGCCCTGCTAGATCAGATCGCCCAGTGTGGTTCGCATGGCTTTAGACACGGGGAGCGGAAGGGGTTTATGAATGCTTTTTCAGATGCCGCAAAGTTTCTCAGCAATGTTGGGGTGGTGGTTACGTGTACCGAACTAATTTTCCGCACCAACATTTAATTGTTGAATGCAAACAGGAGCCAGTAACGCGTGTGTGCTGCGTTGTTTCAGTGTTTGAAAACCCCCTGTTGAAATAAAGCGGTTCACATTTCACATACTTGCAAACTGGAGTCTGTAACTTGTGTAAAAAGTGCTGCTGCGCTGTTTCTGTGTTTGAAAACCCCCTGTTGAAGTAAAGCGGTTCACATTTCACATGGTGTTTGTCCTGCGAATTCTTTCCGTGAGACTTTACGCAGTCAGTGTGTGTGTGTGTGCTTGCACCCCTGCTGCTTTTGAGACTCAGCTTGTGCAGCGTATAAGCAGCCTGGCCGGACAACCACTCGGCCACCCGGCCACGGCTAGCGCCGCTCACACCCCGGGATCTCGCGGCCCGCACCAGACTCCCTGCTCCGCCGTAACTACCCGATTTCCTAGGGTTATAATAGAGCGCACTCAACCCCACGGCAGACATGGTCCCCTTACAAACCAATACACACTTTCACACACCTAAAGCGAGGGATGCACTGCCTTGGGGCTTTGGGACCCTGAGGCTCCGGACCGACCGGCCGGGGGGGAGGCGGGAGTTCCAAAAACGACACACCATTGGCTTCTGAGGGGGTGGGACATGCACAAATAACAACACGCCATTGGCTGGCAAGGGGGTGGGACAGCCAACCACCGCAGACGACCATTGGCTGGAAAAGGGGGCGTGGTACCTGTCAAAAGTTTGACGAAAGGTGTCGCTTTATACTACTAACAGGTCTGTTTTGAGTCTCATGATGATTCTCTTCTGGATCTGAAAAAAAACAAGCAAATTTGTTTTCGATGTATTTTTCAATTTGATCAGATTTTTTCAGGTGAATGCAGTCGATACATTCAAGTTTTTATATGATGACAGGACCTACACTTAGGGCTCAGTACTGATAACACTGCTGATATTGATAGAGTCGAAATAAGTGATGTATTGGCAGCTTTATCTGAGGCGAGAAGTCCTAGATCACCTACAAAAATGTTAGGATTCAGAGGAAGAAATATTTTTCTACCTCACCCAATCCTATTGCATTAACGAGGCTGAAGTTGGCTGCTTATTCGCCAGCTTCTTATTCGCGTTTTTTGTTCCACCTTAAATGCTGCTGCTGTGATGTTATGCCGCCTTTCGCCTGTAGATGGCTCTCTATAGTAATTTTTAAAAATACTAATCCGAGTTGATTACTGCACATATCCCCAGTAAAGGGGAATATGTAAGTAATGATTATCCAAATTGCATTTTTGTATGAAACACATTTCAGAAAATCGAAAACCAATTTTCAAAACTCACAATAACACAAACTGGCATGTTAGACAACAAGTAAATAAGACAAAGGCAAAACGTGAATTCTCAAAATCTTGCATTTTGCAAGAAATGTTATTATAGCAGTTTACAATGGGACATTTAGAACATGGCATATGTGAATATATGGTTAACGGAGGATGAGCAAAGGGTGATGACACTTTCTGCTTATTGCTATGACCCTCCCTCCTGATTATAAAATCGTCTCACAATTCTGCCACTGAGGTGTGAGACACAATGTAACAGACTCTCAAAATCCTGAACTTCAGGAAATGTTGCTGTACCATTTTTAAAATATGACCCTCTGAATATGACATGAGAGAATTCATAGGGAAAAGCTAATTGCTCTTTCTGTTGTATTGCGATGGCCCCTGTTTAGAAAAAAACATCTCAGAATTCTGACACAAAGGTGTGAGACACAATGTAACAAATTATGAAAATCATGAAGTATAAGAAAATTTACTGTACCATTTTTTTAATATGACCCTCTGAACATGGCATGTGAGGATTTATAGTCAACAAAATAGCACCTTTTCTGCTGATTTACTTTTTCCCTCCTTCCTCGTTACCAAAACATCTTAGTATTCTGACACTATGGTAAGAGACACAAAATCACAAATCACAAATCCATGTGAGGATTTATAGTCAATAAAATAGCACCCCTTCTGCTGAATTACTTTTTCCCTCCTTCCTCGTTACCAAAACATCTTAGTATTCTGACACTAAGGTAAGAGAAGATTTGTAATTACAAAACTTCTCTGTTGCATTTCTGCGTTGTGACATTCTGAACATGGCATGTTAAAGTATATAGAAAACCTAGATCAGAACAGGTTAAATGTAATTCATAGTGATTTATATTTTTTTAATTCTTTCTAAATGAAAAAATATGTTTTTCAGTGATTATGACACTTCGCTATTACATAAAATATGCTTCAATGCCAAAATAAATAATAATGAAAAAAATACCCACAGTGGACATTCATAGTTGCGATTATAGGAATGTTATATATCAGGTGAGTAGCTGTGTCAGCATGCGTAGGCTGCAAAGGAAAAAGTAAAGGATAATTCCATGCTGAAAAGAGAAGAAAGGAAACATAACATGTTGGCTGTGGAGCCTTCTTCAGGTGTGAGAAAGACAGGTCAGTAAGCAAAGATAATTTCTTTATCTTTGCTTACTGCAGTTTATCTTTGATGACAACATCAAAGATGTTAGGAAGTTTTACAGCTAACAGCTCCACATCAACTTCCTTTTATAACTAACCTCATCAGATCCCTCAACTCCCAACTCTTCCAATTTCTCACTTCAGAGAAGGATAAAAAACTCAATCATCCTCTACAGAGAAAAACCATCAACACCCCTGCCACCTCCACCAATCCTAACCTTGTTTTTACTATACCCTCTGACCTTTCCCTTTCACCCCTTTGCATCCTCAGCTAACATATTTTAAAATTACAATAGACTGTATAGTATTTATGTTTAAAATTAAGGTAAATATGTCAAAATATCAAAATCCAACTGCACAGTGCTATCTTAACAATGCTTGTCAAGTCTCAAACAAACCTGCACAGTATTTTTAAAATATTTCAGCAGAGGATTCAACTGGAGTATAAATGAAGATTCGACGATAATTTGTTTTGGGTGAATATGGTTTTCTGGGGAGTTGCAATGTTGGGCATTATTGGACATTTCTCGGTGACCCTGACACGTGTTACACACTCGCATTTCCTGCAAATATTAAAATGGTTATGGTTTCGCTGAAAAATCCAATCGACTAAAGACAACGTTTACATCGCAAAAGAATCCCGTCCCTGGGTGGACTCGAACCACCAACCTTTCGGTTAACAGCCGAACGCGCTAACCGATTGCGCCACAGAGACTGGGGTGTTCTTTTCTCGAATCAGAGGTTTTCGGTTAAAACAAAATCTCTTACCGTTTATTTTGGTAATATATGGTAATATTTCTTCTGCACTGTTAACCAATAATTGAATTTCATTTTTTGCAAGCTGTGTGAATTTCATCAAAAACAAGTTTTCCAGAAAGGAAATGAACACATGCATTTAACGAAATCAAGCCCTTTGTGATTGCCCGAAATGGTACGTTCTGTACTACAAGATAGGAAGAAAGACACGGCTGGGATTTGAATCTCGGTTCTTTTGTTTAATAGAGAAGCGCTTTAACCAACTAGGCTACGGTGACAGGACACCCATCACCTTTTACAGCCGCTTGGACACACCGCTCTGAGACATCTGCGTTCAGTAAGCGTTTAACCTGAGCTCAGAGCAAATTGCCTCTTTTACATAGCAGCCCCGACACTGAGAAACGAAGAGAACTGGCTTTTATCTGGCATTTCCATGTCCAATGCGTTTGATATCTCCCAAGGGCGACAGAGTTCTTTTGCCACACTATTTCTTCTTCTTTTTTATTTCTGTACGCTTTGATAAAAAACGAGAAATCATGCAAGGGAAAAATGTCTTTTTTTTCATAGAGAAAACGTGCACCAGGAAATGTTGTGTTGAGAAGAAATGATTTAACATGATACGTGACCTAATTTATCGGAGCAATTGCTCAACCATCAAGGTCTGGAGAGGTTGGAGAGTCTGGTGGATGTGATAATTATACGGTGTTGTGAAAGAAAACAGTCTTTCTTTGAATTCTCAGTCAATCGGAATTTCAGTGCGAAACATAAACCCCTTGTCTGATTTAAAGAGATTATATTTTAAAACTCATAAAAAATCAGAAAACACATGTTTCTCACTTTGAAATTTTAGACGGAGCGGTGCATTACTAGTAGCGACGCTGAGCATCCTATGGGGGAATTCAGGTCATGTGAAATGCCAGCGGTTTAATAAACAACGCGTCTGGTTTCGGATCATAAGATTGTAGGTTTGACTTCTACCTGGCTCGTGTAAATTTTTTTCAAGCTCCTCAGTAATAATGTATATTATGTAATGAACCGCACCTGAAAGCAAACGTTGGGTCTGTTTCCTTTGTTTTCCAGCATGAAATAGCAAATCGTTACAAAAAGCAGCTGCTAATGTCCAATAGCGTTTTTTTTTTTTTCAAATTACATTTTCAGGCTTCAGACACTTTTTAATAAAACAAAAGTGTCCGGAAACACATTAACTTTCAGGTTTGCTTGAACCTGTATTAAAAAAAAGTTATCTGAAACTTCCGGGATTCCATTATCTGATGTAGCTGTCTCTAAAGTTGGACGTGATGTTAAGCAGATGTGAACTGTGCCTTTTCACTTAAAAAAAAAAAAACAAAGTTCTTTTTTTCCCCTTCACTCCAATGCTGGAGACTGTAAGCCTCTGTGAGCTCCACACTGCGTGTCCTGTACTGCTCTATTTTGTTTAGATTATCTATGTGGTGTACAGATAGAACTCAACTGCATGGTGTGAATTCCGTGTTCAGGACCAGCAGAACCTGAAAAAGTAACAGCTGACCTCGACATGATTTGAACACACAGCCTCCTGATCTGGCGTCAGACACGCTACCATTGGGCCATGAAGTCACGGCTGTCTGTGCCTTTGAATTCCCCAAAGGAGACAAATGAGCTTCACAAAGAAAAATCTGTGAAGAGCGCAGCTCTTCCGAAGAGAGCCTTTTCTTCCCAGACCACATTTTATTCTTCCTGCGCAGCTCTTGTGTAGGTGTTGTTCTCAATTACAGATCCAGGAACACTGATTGTTTTTTCTATTTTTTTTAAATTAAGTACCCCATGGTGTAACGGTAGCACGTCTGACTCTAAATCCCCAAGTTCATTTTCAAAGTATATCGGAGTCAACTGATACTGATCAGGTTCTGCTGCTACTGAACCCGCAGTCTTCACCTTAAAGTTCAATTCCCCAAGCCTTTTGACCTTATATGTCCATCCCTTCTCGTCAAAACTCGTATTTTCACAGGGTACCCTTCAGAAATCGCAGTATAGAATGAAAAAACTCCAGTAGATCTCGGCCGCTGTTTGTGATTTTCCTTTTAAAATAAATGAATCTCTGGAAATTTTACGGAGTGTATCACTTTCACTGAGACCGAGAAGTATTAAGCTGTACATGCGTCTTTGTGGCTCAGTTGTTAACAAAAAGGGTGGTGGTTTGAGCCCCTCCAGGGACGCTATGAGCCTTTTAATGTACACACCCTCCTCACTTCATTTCTCCACGGCCGGTCTTGTATCGCTAACAAATACAGAGCCCGTAGGAGGCAGTAAGCTTGCATATTTTTTTTCTTATAAAATATACTTTATTCCGAAAAAAACACATCTCAAAAAGAAAACATCTCACACATGTCCATTCTGCCCCACACCGCCTTGGCGAAGGGGCAGCTCCAGAACACGTGCTCCTGAGTCTCCTCGACGAAACACGTGTCCCGGGGGCAATGCGGGTTCCTGGTAAGCGAGTGTCTGTAGAGGACCTCTCTGGTAGCCAGTCTCTTGTGTACGGCCATCCAGTTGAGGTCCTTCAGTTCGTTGTCCAGTTCTTTAGGCTGCGTCCTTTCCCAGACTTGTCTGGGAACTTGCAGCCTTTCGTCAGCGACCAGATGCCCCCTCACCTCTTTGTACAGAGCTCTGTGGTTGGTGCAGAGCTCTGGCTGTTTCGTGGCCTCGTACCTCCTGCTCCACTTGACAGCGTGGGTGTAGAACTTTGGTCGCCTCTCTGCCTTGGGCCCAGTGTTTGACCACTGGACCAAGTGCCTCATCGGGATGGAGAGCCACAGCCTGACAAAGTACTGGTACTTGTGGCCGATGGGCTCCCGCAGCGCCCGACAGAGGTTGCAGTAAAAGATGCAGTCGAGTTTCAGGGGGAAATGTGGGACATCTCGACCCCCTTCCTCGACCGGCTGACACATCCGGTTTCTCGTGATGTACTCGTACCTGCCGCCCCAGACGAAGTCGAAGATCATCCCTTGCAGCGCTCGTCTGAGTCTAGCCGGCAGCGGGTACACCACCGCCAGGTAAACCAAAGCCGGCAGGACGTCTGCTTTCAACACCATCACTTTCCCTGTGTAGGACAGCGACCGCGTTTTCCACAGACCCAGCTTGGCGTTCACCCTGGCGATCCTCTCGGTCCAGTTGTTGGTCTCGTTGTCCCGGCTCTGGAAGGAAACCCCCAGTATTCTGAGGGGCTCCGTGCAGAGCTCGAGACCCTCCGGCGCCATCGTCCTGTGCTTCCAGGGCCCGAAGAACTTCAGTTTGCTCTTTCGGCGGTAGAGCTTCGACACCGAGGCTCTGGAGTATTGCTCCATGACCTGCAGGGCCCTCCTCAACCCCCTGTCTGACCTCAGGAACAGCGTTGTGTCGTCGGCGTACTGGGAGATCTTCAGGGTTTCCCCCGCGCCTCCCGGTATCTCCAGGCCGTCGATGATGGGGTCCCGTTTCACCGCCTCTGCTAAGGGCTCTGTGAAGAGAACATAGAGAAGGGGTGAAAGGGGGCAGCCCTGTCGTACTCTGGATTCCTGGGGAATGAAATCCCCCAGGATTCCGTTCACGTTCACTCTGCTGCCCACGTCAGAGTACAGAATCTGAATCCAGCGGCTGAAACTCTCTCCGAAACCGAAGCGTTCCAGCACCCTGAACAGATAGCTGTGGTTCACTCTGTCGAAGGCTTTCTCCTGGTCCAGGCTGACCACCATCATGGGCACGTTCCGGTCCTCGGCCCAGGCGATGGCGTCTCTGGTCAGCTGGAGGTTCCAGCTGACGGATCGCCCCTCCACACGTCTGGTCGCTGTGGATGATGTGGGGGAGGGTGGTTCTCAGTCTGCCGGTCAGGAGCTTGGACAGGATCTTTACGTCCACGCAGAGCATCGTGATCGGCCTCCAGTTTTTGAGGTCGGCGGCGTCTCCTCCCTTGAAGAGCAGGGAGATGACGCCCTCCCTCATGGTGTCTCCGAGTTTCCCCCGGCGGAAGATCTCCTGCACCACTTCCACCAGATCTGCCGCCAGGGTGTCCCAGAAGCAGGTGTAGAATTCCTTGGGGAGTCCGTCCGGCCCCGGCACCTTGCTATTCTCCATGGACAAGCACGCCGCCTTCAGCTCCTCGGCCGTTATCGGACCCTCCAAGTCCTCCCTCACCTCCTCCGGTACTCGTGCCTTCAGCCCCTCCAGAAAAGCATCGCCTGCCTCCACCTCCGTCTGCTTTTCTGAAAAGAGCTCCGTGTAGAAAGCGGTGGCCGCTTCTACTTTGTCGCTCTCGTCCAGCACTTCCTCTCCATCTCCCCGTCTCAGGCTGTGGATCACCCTCTTTTTCTGGGCTCCCCGGACCTGGTTGAAGAAATAGGAGGAACAGGTTTAATTATTTTCATAATGCTCCCTTTGTGCCTTGACCAGGAAAGCCTTGGCTTTCTCGGTGTGCAGTTTGCGGAGCCTCTCCTTCAGGTCCCGTGCCCGGGCTGAATTGAAGGCTCCTCCCCCGTTAGCCGAGCTGTACTCCTCCTCGAGTTGCCTCTGGAGACGTGCAGCTTCCTTCCTCTCCCTGGCCGCCTTCCGTCTGCAGTACATCTGCGCCAGGGTTCGGGTCCCGTCCTTCACCGACTCCCACCATTCCACCACGGAGCTGTAGCCGTCTCTCAGATCAACCCAGCTCACGTAGTCTTTCCGGAACAGTGCCCTGAAGTCGTCTTCCTCCAGTATCTCCCAGTTCAGCTTCCAGTACCCACGACCGAATGCCGGCAGGCTGGTGTTAGCCACCACCGTCAAGCGACCGTGGTCGGAATACCACGCCGGGGACACCGTCGCCGATTCCAGGGAGCAGGTCGTGTGCAGGAAGATGTAGTCCAGGCGGCTGCACACTCCCCGGGAGTTTTTCCAGGTCGTTCCGGCGTCGTTAGGGCGGCACCGTCTGAAGCCGTCTACCAGGGAGAACTGCTTGAGTAGCGACTCCAGCTCTGCCGAGCTAGCGTCGCTCCCCTTCTCCCGGTCGACGTTGAAGTCCCCGCCGAGCACCATCTGTCTGTTGGTGGTGCAGCAGCTGGCCAGGTCAGCAAACACTTCCTTCAGGATAGAGGGTTCTGTTGGAGCATAGACGTTAATTGCTCTCAACTTCTGCCCCCTCCAGTCGATGTCTGCGACCAGGATCTGGCCCTGCACCACCGAGAAGGAGGAAACCAGCGTCATCTCTGGGTTTCCGAGGAGAATTCCCACTCCGGAAGAGTGGACCCCTCCTACGCTCCAGCATGATTCTCCCTTCGTCCATTCCCTGGTGAATGTCAGCTTGTCGCTTTCATCCTTCAGGTGGACCTCCTGTAAGAAACAAACTGAGAAAGACTTTGAGGCCAGATCATGAAAGACTCCCCGTCTTTTCACGGGGTCTCTCAGCCCTCTCACGTTAGTTGTTAGGAAGGTTAGTTTCACAGTCATGGTTAAACTAGTGAAAGTTAAACCTCCTCTCTGTACTTACAGTTGAAACTTGGGAGTCTACATCTGGGCACTGTTTAGCCTAGATGTAACTCCTCTCGTTCGGGTCCTGGGGGGAATATGCTGGGCTCCCTCCAGGTTTCGCTGGGGACTGAAATGTAAACATGCTGGACAGGTCCAGCCCTACCATCAGTCCGGGCTCCAGGCCGGCTTCGAAATAATCCTCGTCGTCCTCGAGGATACTCTCCGCCACCGCTTCGGGAAGGCTCCTTTCTTCCCTTTCTCCGGGAGTTTCGGGGGCCTCAAGTTTCTCCTGGGCC
The DNA here is from genome assembly GCF_059453375.1 of Lepisosteus platostomus. NCBI lineage: Eukaryota > Metazoa > Chordata > Actinopteri > Semionotiformes > Lepisosteidae > Lepisosteus > Lepisosteus platostomus. The sequence goes on from NC_142615.1 coordinate 56,259,293, forward strand.
TCGGGGGAAGGGGGCTCCAATTTCTGGGCTGCCTCTTCCTGTTGTTCCTGGGCCTCGGGGGAGGGGGTTCCAACTTCCTGTGATGCCTCTTCCTGTTGTCCCTGGGCCTCGGGGGAGGGGGTTACCTCTTCCTGGGCTGCCTCCTCCTTTTGTCCGTGGGACTGGGGGGAGGGGGGTTCCGTTTCCTGGGGAGCCTCCTCCGGTTGTTCCTGGGCCTCGAGGGAAGAAAGTTCCGTTTCCTCTAGGACGAGGAAACGGTTTTCCCTTACCACTCTTTTTTTCTGTCCTTCCGAAAGTGGGTCCACCCTGGGTCTCTTCTCCCGCTATCGCTTTCCCTTTTTGCTGGGAGTTATCCAGGACCCTTACTCCGGTCGGCCGTCTTGTCCCTCTTCCTGGCGGCCATCTTGTGGCACCGATGCGGCTGGGGGTGTGGCCTCGGCAGTTTCGGTTCTCAGCGGGGGAGGTGCGGGTACTTTGTTCTCAGCCCTCTCCCTTTGTCTGGAGACCGGTTTCTGCCTGCCGGCTTCCACCACCTGCGCAAACGAAGGTTTGCTTACCTTACATTGGCGAACGAGGTGTCCCTCGGCGCCGCATCTGTCGCACTTTTTGGCTGCCCGGCAGGTTTTTGCCAGGTGCCCGTCCTCATTGCAGTTGTGACATCTGACTATGTCACATGTGTTTGTCTTGTGGCCGGACTGTCTGCACTTGCTGCAAAAATCCGGCATCTTGGGGTAGTAGAGGTACCCCCTGTCGGCTCCGATGTTGAAGCGAGCCGGGGGGTGCTGGAAACCGTCAACGCCCTCTGGGTCCTCCTTCAGGAGGACTCGGTACTGGCGTTTGCCGTACCAGACGCCTTTGTCCCTGATCTCTGTCGGTTTTCCCACCACGGTTACATACCTCCCTAGGTACGCTGTTACCCGTTCCGCTGGTACGTAGGGATTGTATGTGCAAACCGTGATGGTCCTCTGATTCGTCTTCCTCATCGGCTCCGGCCTGTAATCAGAGAAACCAGGGTGCTTACCTTTCTCCCTGATCAGTCTCGTTGCCTTTTCGTACGATGCATCCGTAGCCATGTAGGCCTCCATGTATCTCTCTGCCTTGTTGTCCTGGAGGCAGTAGAGATCTCCGGCCACCAACTGCAAGATCCCTCGCAGGAAGGTCATAAAGAAGGCCTTTGCAGTCGGTATCGGCTCCGTCTTCTTTGTCCAGTGGAACCGGATCAATGTCCTCTTGTCTGCCATCTCTGAGGGAGAAAAAAAAAAAGGAGGGAAAGAGAGAGAGCAAAGGGAGCAGCGAGGGAGCCCTGGCCTTTGTCCTTGTGGGCAAAGCCCAGCTAGGTGCAGGCGCAGGAGGAGAGAGAGAGAGGAGAGCGGAAAGTGCTTCCGGGTCTCAAGGAAGAAAGCAAGCACCGCGGGCAGGCCACGTGTACCTGCTCCCAGCCAAGAGGCCAAGGAGGCAGAGAGAGAGAGAGCGAGAGAGAGAGGGAGCGGATAGCGCTTCCGAGCCTCGAGGTGGAAAGCAAGCACCGCGGGCAGGCCACGTGTACCTGCTCCCAGCCAAGAGGCCAAGGAGGCAGAGAGAGAGAGAGCGAGAGAGAGAGGGAGCGGATAGCGCTTCCGAGCCTCGAGGTGGAAAGCAAGCACCGCGGGCAGGCCACGTGTACCTACTCCCAGCCAAGAGGCCAAGGAGGCAGAGAGAGAGGGAGAGAGAGGGAGCGGATAGCGCTTCCGAGTCTCGAGGAAGAAAGCAAGCACCGCGGGCAGGCCACGTGTACCCACTTCCAGGCAAGAGGCCAAGGAGGCGGAGCAAGAGAAAGGGGGAGGGGAGAGGAGAGGAGAGAGCAGAGAGAGAGAACGTTGATGCCGGATTCCACCCAGCTCAGCTGCTGCTTGGCCTTAACCCCCTAGGCTCAACCTAGAGCGATACCAGCTCAAGCACTCTTCAGAATCTTCGATCGCCTTCTAGACCTTTGGAAAGACAAGAACTGGGGGCATGCCACTTGAACTTGATCTTAGCCAAAAGGCCGAGAAGGCATAGGTTTCTTTACGGCATTCCTGAACTCTTTGCACTAATGAGCCCGGGCCTTTTTCCCGTCTCGCCGCTACGCATATGGGTCTTTTTCCGCTCTCCTACTCCCCATGGCTAGTCCCTTTGGACGTCCGTGACAGGTGCCCCTTTGGAATAGTTTTCAGAAAATGTGAGAAAAGGAAAGTTATGTACAGTAAGCTCTCACACACAGCTCTCAAACACAGCATTAGAGATTGGAATCTGATTGTAAAAAAAAACTGCCCGTCTCCCTGGCATTTAACGTTGCTGTTGTTTTTATTTTACATATTGTTAGCATTTTAATGAATTGTTAAAAGATTTATACACAAATCGCTAAATACAAAACGAAAAAAACCCAACTGTATGCAATTGACCATTCATATTCCTGAATTTTAAATCCCTGTGTTTATCTGTGTCCAAGTGCCTGGTGCAGCTATTTTGAAAGCATACCTCAAGGAGGACTTTACACGCAGTCTGGGGTATTTAGCTTGTACTGTGTGCCCTGTTTGCCTTTGTAAGCATTTGTTTAAAAAATAAGTTCACAATACGATAAAAACAGAGAAAGCACAAACTTAATAATATAACGATTCAAAATCAAAACCAAATCATATGAAGAAAAAGAGTCAATTTCCGCCTGCACTGATATCCCTTCAAATGTTTTAGAAGAACTCTTGACGTTAATAGAGTAGAAGCCTGCATTTCTTCTACTAAACGAGACTATGGGGAGTGAGTATTTTGATGTCGAACTGGGATTTAAATAAAGAGGAACACTACACTACATTGGGCTACGCGTGTGACAAAACGTTTATTTTAGACCTCTCGATAGCTCAGTTGCTAGCTCTTAAAACTGTAGAAAAAACAGCGAGTATGTCTTATGTCCCTGGTCTGAATCCAGTTTGAAGGATGGTGTTTTCTTGTTCCTTAATCAAAAAGTGAAAATTGCGAATTTGTCTTTCACTTTGACGTTCACCCGAAAGCTCAGTATACAAAGAAGTAGAGGCTCCTGTTCTGAATAATTCCGCTCTGAGACACCTGCGTTAAGTTAGAGCTGAGTCGGCTGGCTGAGCATGTTGCCTCCTTTACATTCAATAGGAGCCCCGACACTAAGAGAAACGTACAGAAATGGGTTTTATCGGGAACTTTTCATGTCCAATGCACTTGACATCTCCCACGGGCGACAAAGTTCATTTAGGACACCTTTCTTTCTTTCTTCTTTCAGCAGGAGTACAATAATGGCAACAACATGTTTGGAGTTCGGCATTTCATTTAGTCTGCGGAAACATCGTATCGGAATGAACTACCTGAGATAAAAGAGTAATTGCGGCTTCAGATCGTTTTTACAGAGCATTGCGTTGTTCTGTTCATGCTGACTACACGCTTTAGATATGTCATTTACTGCAAGCGTTGCTTTTCCAGGTTTTTCTGAAATTCCTCGCATTTGAGCCAGCACTAAAATATTTCATTCCCGTCGCTGAATACATCGTGGAAACGGTATTTGCAACGGAATGCTGTCACACATGAAACCTTTTTGTTATTCGGTTCTGAAGTTTGAAAATGAAAATAAAACGGGGGTCACCTCATAGGCTTGAAAGAAGTCCAAGCAGCATAAAAACCCATGAATTCTCACAAATTGCATTGTGCTGCAACTTTCTTCTGCTGCTGTTATAAATCAGCCTTAAACATTTGAATGCATACCTTACTGCTGCTAATCACATTCACATGTTTATGAAGCTTTTTTCTGTCCGTTATGCTTTTGCTAAGCAGTTTCTCCGTTTTCCTCGTACTGTGATTGTCAGCGAGCACAACAAGACTGAAACAGTGTAAAAGCAGGCAAAAAAGACAGGGTAAAACGCCTGACTGTCGGGAGTGGGATTTGAACCCCTGCCTCTATTTGGAGAGTGAAACACAAAGCTTAAAAGACACGAAGCTGTGAATTTGCTGTTTTAAACCGCTCGACTATCCTGAAAAAATGTGTGCTGATTGCACCAGTCGCATCCAATTTTCTGTAACTTTAGGATGATTGATACGACTGGACAAACACAATTTGTGGCGTTTAGCATGACATGGAAAACGGTACCGGAGCATTCGGGTCCGGACTACCAGACTCAGAAACAGTTTTTACCCCGCACTATCAAACTATTAAACTCCCAGCCTCTCTCACTCTCTCCTCACCTCTCACCTATGATCTGAACCTCACGGTGCCTTCTTTCTTACCAAAAACCCAAACACACATTGAAAATCTACCTCTACCATACATGTCAAAAGCTCACTCCCCATCATTTCTATCCCTTTATTTCATTCTTTTGATGCATGTTTTTGCACATAACCTGTTACCTTTTTGTTGTTTTGCACGCTGCCTGTTGTTTTTTGCACATCGGCTGTTGTCTCTGTCTTTCTTTTGTTATACAATTGTATTGTTGTTGTGTTTTCTTCTTTGTACTACTTATGTCCGAGAGCTTGCTAAATAGCATTTCGTTATACCATATACCTGTGTATGAGTATAATGACAATAAACTTGAACTTGAACTTTAAACTTGAACTTGAACTTGACATAGTCTTGCAGGCAGTATATTATTTTATCGTTTACTCGTTTAAAAAAACACGGTCTTCTCGTTTCTAAGTCAGATTTTTAGTGCTTTCGAACGTTCCTTCCAACCTGGACTGACAGCTCACCCGATCTGTTTGTGATCAGACCATGGAGTCGGGGGCTATACAAAGCGCACGTTCCTTCCCCAATGCTGAGGCGATCATTCAGAAGATGGGTGTGAAGAGAAACAAGCTTTGTCGACTAAAAAACAAGGCAGGATATGCAAGAATACTAATCACTGGCGACAGTTATGTTCTCTTACTATTGAGATCCCTACATTGTGAGTTTTTTTAAGACTTTGAAACTAAAGGAAAGCGGTGACAAATGAAACAGGCACGGGTGGGGTTTGAACCCACGCTCTTCGGTTTACGAGACCGACACCTTACCACTTGGCCACCGCGCCTACTTGTAAGCATGGGAATAAGGTTGTTCAAATTATTTTTTTCTGAATCTGGTTTACATCGCCAAATGTAAACCGGAGGCAGCAACAACAATAAAAGGGATACTTGTCCTTAAACTCGGACGTGATGTTCTGCAGACATGTGCACAATGTCCTGTTTTCTTGCAGTGTAGACATTTTGCTGTTCACGCTCCGCATTCATCTGCTTTGTGCGTTGTTAGTCCGCACCTGTAACATGTAATGTCAGCCGTCCCCTGTTCTTCTATTTCTCTAGCATGACTGCGTCCTGCTGCTCGGCTTTTGTTTGTAAAGTTTGAGCGAGCACCCCGTTCAGTGTCACTTTGTCACTGTGGTCAGAAAGCATTCTTGATTCTGCTTGAGCTGCTTCATGAATTCTAGCGACTGTAAGAGCTCTTTCTAAAGTCAGCCCTTCCTCCTGCAGCAATTTATAGTCTCTTATGTGCACATTTTTCCACAAGTTGATCTCTTAACATGTCAGTTTCCAATACTCCAAAGTCACAAGATTTAGCCAGTTCTCTTAGTGCAGTCACAAAAGCATCAACAGATTCGTCCTGAGACTAAGTTCTCTGCCTAAATTTATGCCGTTCTAAAACCACTTTTCTCCGCGGTGTAAAGGAAGCGTCTAAGACAGCTACAGTCTTTTTCTCCAGGGAGGTTGGCAACAATCCGCTGCACGGGAGCCCCGATACAGTGCAGTAATGTAGCACGTCTCACGGCATCCTGAGCTTCTGTAGATCCACTGGCTATTTAACAAAATCTGTACGACTCCATCCATATCTTGTATTCCGTATACAAATCCGGAGCTACGAGGTTCAGTGGAAGCGGTGGAAAAAGCTGGGCATAAGCAAAGCTTCTCGGCACGGATGCCATATCTTCCATGGCGCAAGCTAAACGAAGTTCGTTTCTACCAGCAAGAGAACTAAAATCCGCACTGCACTCGCTTTGAGTCCGTCAAGCACTCATCTCTCGTCGCCTTCAATGTTTTGTATCTTAATAAAAATACGTTTTTATATTATTTTAACTATTTTGTTAACTACACAGATCATGCCCTTACACCATATTGTAACGCTTACGGCCGACAGGCACTGTGTAAGAGCCGGCGTACCAGAGCGGGTGACGTCACCGCCCTTCCCTGTGATAGCAGGACCACAGCTACTGGGCTGTAAAGAGATCTCTCTTTAGCTCACGGGGCTAGGTCGCTGCAGAGAGACGCGGAAGTCCTGGGTTCGAGCCACCTATACTTTGGGCCGACCAGATGCGGCAAGGGCGCCCGCCTGAGCCCCCGTTGCGTTACAATATATTCCCGCCTTCTACCTTCGTAAGTTGTTGTAAATATTCTGAAGTGAGAGATAACTTTGAAGATTTACACTCTATTTAAATGTTATTTCACTTAATTTCAGTTCTCTTCACTCCCCGGGATAACTGAACTCACAATCGCATACTGAAGGCTTTACATGAATTATCTGTGATACAGCTTCTAATAAGAATGGAATGAAAGTGTATTAATAATAAATGACATTGTTTTAAATAAATGTGTATTGATAAACTTCATAATTAATTAAAGTGGTGTGACAGGAAAGCAAATTAAATATTACAATGATATTCCAAGCAACTGATGCGTAAATTCATTATGTCGCGACAATTTTATTCCCACTATAAAGGGTAATATTCTAATGTAGATCCAGTGTTCCCCTTAGTCTGCTTCTGAATGTCTTCATTTCAGTCTGTCCTCTATTTCAGTAACCTCTAGAGGGCGCAGGATTGGGTTCCTTGAAGTGAAGAACAGGTTAATTAAGGAGCTGTGGACTGATTTCTGCGGCCGAGTTCGTTGTAGTGTTAAGTTAAATAATTCTTCGATTTTAAGAAAAAAGACAGGTATGTTTTGTGTCTCATGCCGATCCTCTTCTCGATCCAAATGAAAGGTTTAATATGATCCCTCGAGAAAGAAAAGAGTCAATTTCCACCTGTAATGATTGATGGCACACCAAACATTTTGTAATATCCCCGGAAGTGTATACAGTAGAATCCTGGTTCGTAGCTTAAATTCAAGGTAACCAAGACTAAGGAAAAGAGTTGGAAACTTGATGTCTTACTGGGATTTAAATAACCTGGAACATTTCACTACATTGTGCAGTGTGTGCGAGGAAACAGCTCCTGTTATCCCTTCGATAGCTCAGATGGTAGAGCGGAGGACTGTAGTAGGAACACCTGGGAATCCTAAGGTTGCTGATTCGACTCCGGCTCGAAGGAAGGCGACTTTTGTGTACTTTAATCAAAGACAATAAATAACTATCACTCACATGTTGATCAGAAGCTCAATAAATGATGAAGCAGAGGCTCCTGTTCCGAATTCCCTTCACGTCTGATGGTCTTGTTCTGACCGAGATCAATCTAAATTGGTGGAAGGGATTTTAACTAATCTGGTCTTTGAATTCAGGGACTGCTCTATCTGCTTTGTAATTCAAAAATAGATACCAATGTCAAGTTTTTTGTAGATAAAGTGTTGTCTGTTTTCAAAAGTTAGGCACTTAATTGGCTTTATGATTTGGTATTGATTTTGTATAGTTATATTATTACATTTGTGCTTTCTCTGTTTTTATCGTATTGTGAACTTATTTTTTAATCAAATGCTTACAAAGGCAAACAGGGCACACAGTACAAGCTACTCTGCACTTTTGGGAGTATAACAGGTTCGATATAAAATCGCAAAAATGTAAAGGGGAAAATACCCCAGACTGCGTGTGAATCCCTCCTTGAGGTAGGCTGTTGTTCTATATAAATTGTTCTAGATAAATACGACGTACTGTGCACAAAATGCTGCATAAAACAACCTGATATTTTAATAATTATTATTTTATAATTTGATAAGTGTGAGGCCCCGGATTCAGTTCACGTTATCTTCAGTCCTAATTTTTTTTAAACATGAGATCTTCCCTTCCTCTAGTTGAAGTCACACGATGAGAGCGATTTTTTTTTTCCACGTTGCGATCCAAACAGTCTGACAGTGACCAAACCAGGATGGATTCTGCTGGGAGCCGGACTGAGGTCATTCTCACTCCCTGTGCTGGTACACCTTATGTAATTTTCACAATTGCGATAGACTTCTTTAAAAAAAAAGTAGATATAGCCCTGAAAAAAAGCCTTAGCTTTATCAGTTTTTACATTAATCGATTTTGAATCTAAGATCGAATTTTTAATAGGTTCAATTTATATTTAAATTGAAATATAGCATGCATACCTAATCCACCAACGGGCAGAGCAATATTTTATGGTGGATTTGTATGGGCATCTGTATGATACCACTACAGCACTGGCGCAGGTGCAAAATCCACTTTCACACGACTTTTTCAGTGCCTTCTCTCTCACATGATCCGGAGCGCAGGAGCTTATATCGTTCAAATGTTATTGATTGCTGATCGTTCAGTGGGGGTCCGGATGTGTCTGTGCGGCTGAAACCGGACGGCACCGTCCCAGTGGGCAGTGATTCGTCGAATATACGTATATATCACGGCGAAAATACGGCTATACTTATATATACGTTGTCGCGACGTATAATCAACGTCGAATTGCAACCGTAAAATCGACAACATTAATAAATGCATATATAACGTCGAAAACACATCTGACACAGTCCCTGAGGCTTTTTACTGTTAATGTCTTGTGTGCCGCAACTAGGAGTATACAGCAATCTGCATCGTGCACGAAGTAAATTATTTTTGCAGTAATTACTTTATTTACACGTGTATACTAAATATAGTAATAAATATAGTCCCACCCTACATCGACATTAAAAGAAATTAAGGAGCACAAAATGCATTACTTGAAGAATGCATATGCAAGGCAGGGGGCCAGGAGATCTGGACACTGAAAATAATAAGTTTCTGGTTCTAATTGTTAGGACAATTAGACAGGGTTTGCAAATGGTGGACAAAAATCGTCTTAATTTCCATTGTAATATTTTTTTTCTTGGAAATGTAGAAGTTGTGCATTTTAAAATTTATATTTGAATCAAAATGTGTTTTTGTTTTAGTGCGTTAATGTAATTAGTGTTTGTCATTACTATACTGTATATTGCCATGTGTTTTTTTATGATTATTGCCCATATGTTGATTGTTGATCGATTGTATACAATGTATAATTTGAAATACATATTTTTCAGGTGTGAATGTGTATTTTCTGAATAAATTTCTAAACCAAATCATTGGCTTGATTTACTAGTTTCTACACCAGTAAAACCTATCTTTGATGTATAATAGACCTCTACTCATAAACGTATAATAGACCTCTAAAGTTATCCGTATAATAGACCTCTAACCATATACGTATAATAGTCCTCTAAAGTTATCCGTATAATAGACCTCTAAATTTATCCATATAATAGAACTCCAACCATTTATGTATAATGAACATCTAATCATAGACGTATAATTGACGTATAACAATAGACGTATATTAGAATTTCATTCTAGACGAATTGCAGACCACATTTATACGTCTAAGGTATGCGTTTAAGACATATATTATACGTCTTTTGCCCACTGGGGTGTATCAGGCTCCGCTGCACAGCAGCGTAAGTATAAGTGTATAGATGAAACCTTTAATGATTTGTTCGGTTTCAATTAAAATGCTTTACTACTACAAGAGAGAAGTATAGTAAGAAGGATGGAACAAAATGATTTATTGGAAGAAAACTGTCACGCCCTCTGCAGCCAGAGGGCGCTCCTTCTCTGTCCTGTCCCTAGTTTCCGGTCTGCTGTCCTTCCTGTCCCTCTCTTTCCCTTGGGCTATATATTTCTGGGTCTTGCTCTCTGTCCTGGCTCAGCATTGATGTTCGGATGTCCTGAGACCCGCCTAGCACCAGGGCGCCCCACGTCCGCTCCCTGAGGGCATAGGTGTCTATACGGCATTCCTGAACTCTTTGCACTATGAGCCCGGGCCTTTTTCCCGTCTCGCCGCTACGCATATGGGTCTTTTTCCGCTCTCCTGCTCCCCACGGTTAGTCCCTTTGGACGTCCGTGACAGAATGCTGAGCCACCTACTGACCCCGCGAGCGGCGCTTTTTTTTTTTGTCTTGCCGCAGTTTTTTTTTTTCTTGTTCTCTGGGCTGTTTTTTTTTTCAGTTCCTCTATTCTAATCACTGGATATCACTCCGATCTTCCGTGCCTGTGAGCGGGTCCAGCACCTGGCTTTCCTCGGGTAGATCACTCCGATATCAGTGATTGAACGTTGAGCTGGCTTGCCTATTCTTATTACTGGATATCACTCCGAGCTTCTGTGTCTGGAGCGGGTTCTCGTGCCTGGCTCTTCCTGGTCTGGCTCTCTCCGATATCAGTGATAGAATGGTAAGCTTTCTGCCGTTCCTCCATTCTTTTCGCTGGATATCACTCCGGGCATCTGTGTCTGTGAGCGGACTTCGGTTTGGCTTTCCTCAGGTTGTCCACTCCGATATCAGCGTTAGAATGTGAACGTGCCATTTGCCCAGTCTGCGGTATTTTTCCCCGGGGTTTTTGTGTTTTTTTTCCTTGTTTTTTGTCTTTTTGTTTTGATTTTTTTCTTCCTGGTTTCCCCTCCTTTTTGGTCCCCCCTGCTCTCTGTGTCTCGGAACTTTGGTTCCTACCTGTTTTTGGTTCCTACCTGTCTTGTGTGGTTTGTCTCCCTGGTCTTTCCCAGGTTTTTGTCTGTTGGGTTTGTGCTTGTGTACTTTTTTGTTTTAAGTCTCTGGAGCTCTTCTCACCCCCCCTTCCTCCACCCAATAAAGGTTTATACCCCGGAGGAAGGGGTAGCTCTCAGCCGTGGATTCCCGGAGGTTTCCTTTCAGTTAAATGAGGTTTTTCCTCCCCCCCAGTGCTGTGCAGCTTATTTATTTGTTTGGGCGTCGGGAGCCGCCCATGAAAGGGGGGGTACTGTCACGCCCTCTGCAGCCAGAGGGCGCTCCTTCTCTGTCCTGTCCCTAGTTTCCGGTCTGCTGTCCTTCCTGTCCCTCTCTTTCCCTTGGGCTATATATTTCTGGGTCTTGCTCTCTGTCCTGGCTCAGCATTGATGTTCGGATGTCCTGAGACCCGCCTAGCACCAGGGCGCCCCACGTCCGCTCCCTGAGGGCATAGGTTTCTATACGGCATTCCTGAACTCTTTGCGCTATGAGCCCGGGCCTTTTTCCCGTCTCGCCGCTACGCATATGGGTCTTTTTCCGCTCTCCTGCTCCCCACGGTTAGTCCCTTTGGACGTCCGTGACAAAAACGTTTTTTATTTATAAGCTCGTGTCATCCAGCTCTAATACAAAAGCGACTCGCATCTTCAGCCCTTTTTTTGTTTGTGATCATTAATTTCTTTAGTTATAATCAACATTGAACTTTTTTAAAAATTAAATGACAATAATCAAACACGCAGACAGATTTTTTGAAAGTATTAGGAGTTGACAGGGTGCCCCTTCGGAATAGTCGTCAGAAAATGTGAGAAAAGGAAAGTTACGTACAGTAAGCTCTCATACACAGTATTCGACATTGGAATCTGATTACAAAAAAACTACCTGTCTCCCCAGCATTTATCGGTGCTGTTGTTCTCTGAGTTCTCTTAAGAAATACCAAATTATCTCCTAATTGCGACTTGCTCGCTGAATGATCTCTCAAGAAATCCCGAGTGAGATTCAACAGGTGTTTCCTGCAACAGCCACGACAAGTGTGAAGACGTTCTCTGGATTTCCCGAATATGACGTTAAATTAGTTCAAATCATTTACCAGGCTTCCCACGTACAAAAAGGCCCAAGGACTCCAGCAGTCTTACAACCACTGTCCTGTTTGTCTCACCAGACACGATCTCTATTCTGTTGTAATCCACGATGACCCCGTTCTTCAGGTGATTTATCATGTCCTTCCTCGCCTGTTGAGAGGCCATCCTGATCTCCTCTGCCGTGGCGTGCTTCATACACGCCCTCTTCAAGTGAGCAGGAAGCTGATCAAAAGTATTCAGGCACACCTTGCACACCAGGGGAATCCTTGCAGGTTTCCTTTGAAAATAAATAATATAATTTGTGTATAGAAACAAGCTAAGACTGATTTCTTAAATTATCCTTAATTTTCTCTCTCATAGTTTGAGCATAATGATTTTATTGTATTTATATCAGACTTGCTCATTGCTCCAAATGAAATAATGGCTTAATATAAAAAAGTGAACTCTTACTTGGTCTCAGTCACAGACTTTCCAATAGGAGCCATTGTGGAGTTCAAAAACTGCTGGTCCTAGAAGTGGGGAAGGAATGTTATAAGATAAATTGAATTACAACAGAAGGTCTGGCTGAGGGAACACTGGAATATATACAAATTCCAACTAGTGAGGAGTCCATATAGACACAGCTACCTTTCATATTCAGTATAAGATGGAGAGATGAATTGGCCCTGAAAATTCACTGCAATGAGAGACTGCTCCTGCCACTGTATATGAACAAACATACATGCTCATCTATATTCATTTGCAGTTACATTATTGCAATGAATCTGTATCCAAAAAAGGATGTGCTCCATCTCGTCAGTAGATTGGATTCCAAAACTGATTTGGGTCAATATACATTGCCTTAGAAGATAAGGTACAGTCTACTGTAGGGAACCATCAATTTAGAAAGCATTGGCCTTCCCTGGGGGGCAGGTAGGTGCAAAAGCTTATCATGTTGCCATAGTAGACAAAGTTCTATAAAATGTTAAATAACTTTAAAAAAAAGTTAAAATGAAAATGATTGTTAAAAACTGGGCTTTCAATAAATGACAAGTTTAATCTAATACTGCTCTGATCATGGTAGCAGGAAGGTGTGTAAATTACTCTGTACCTTCTCCCCAGGTGTCTAAAAGACTGACCATTTCCAAAGATGGCTGTTGAAAGCCACTTTCTACTAAAGTTAAAGTTCTACTAAATAATCAATGTAATCCATGTTACACCTCATTCACCTTGTTTTTTTTTATTTTAACCCTGAGATTATAGAGGTTTAATACCTATGGTACCCATATTCACCCTTTATTTAATACACCATAAATTTAATATTTATTCTTAAATACTAGAAAGAGCTCTCAATAAATTAAATGCCCCATTGAACTGGCCCTGATTATACAATGCAAGGAGAAGTCTTCTAAGCCAATACTTGTTACCAGAAAGAGGCTTTATTTCAATTGTACAATATACAAAACAATACCATTTAACACAAAGATATATTCCACACCGTGGCATGCACATGATGAGATTCTTGATATTAGATTAGAAAAAAAATATCAATGCACTGAGAGACGCTTAAGAATAAAGATGCATCTGCCTGACTGCATATTAGTTTTAAAAGGTTATCAGCAAATGTATTTAAAAGTAAAAATGTAAAGTCTTACCTCTTGATCGTAGTGGTGATTCAATATCCAGGACCTTAGTCAAGTCTCAGAGTTACTGTACCTCCTGTCTTGATTGCAGGTGAAAAGTGAAAGGTATATTGCACTCAGCAGAAAGTTACCCCGAGCAAAGACTCCACCCCTCCCAGAAAACAGGACTCCCCTTTGGCAAAGCAGTGGGTGGAGGAAGCCTTTGCTACCATTATCAAACACAAAAATCGTTATAATTTAATTTTAAAAACATGGCTAAGCATGGGTTTAAAGTATATTCAACAGTGCAGGTGCATCCAAAGAAATAGAGTTTCCCAAGCCCTCAGAAAGAATTACCATTTCCAAAGATGTCTGTTGTAATTTACACACCTTGCCCCAAGGTCCAGTCAGTCAAAAGCATCTTTATTAATAAGCCTCAGTGCCTTGGTATTTTTTACTAATCTAATATCAAGAATCTCACCATGTGCATGCTGAGCTGTGGAATATATGTATTGTTTTATATACTGTAAAATCGAAATACCACCTCTTTCTGGTTACTTATCCTTTATTGCATAATCAGGGCCAAATAAAACTAAATCAGTGTCACCTGCTGGGTTCAAAATGCCTTCAGGGGACACCAAATAGGAGGCACTGGACTATAAATACCCATCCATGTTATAACACACTTACCAAGGGTTTTTTAGTTTACTCTGAGCTTTGAGAGATTTAATACCTATGGTACCCATATTCATCCTTTATTTAAGGGAAGTACACATCCTAGACACACAGGAAACTCCCTTGCCCCAAGGGAAGACCGATACTTTGGATGGTAATGATTGAACCTGGCTTGCAACAGACATCTTTGGAAATGGTAATTCTTTCAGATGGCTTGGCAAACTATCTGCCCCAGCTAAGACGGGTACTTTGGATGTTAATGCTTGAAACTAGACATCTTTGGAAATGGTAATTCTTTCCGAGGGCTTGGATTTCTTTGGATGCACCTGCACTGTTGAATATACTTTAATATACTTTAAACCCATGCTTAACCATGTTTTTAAATTAAATTATAACAAGACAGGAGGTACAGTAACTCTGAGACTTGACTAAGGTCCTGGTTATTGAATCACCACCACGATCAAGAGGTAAGACTTTACATTTTTACTTTTAAATGCATTTGCTGATAACCTTTTAAAACAAATATGCAGTCAGGCAGATGCATCTTTATTCTTAAGCGTCTCTCAGTGCATTGATATTGTTTTTACTAATCTAATATCAAGAATCTCATCATGTGCATGCTGAGGTGTGGAATATATCTTTGTGTTAAATGGTGTTGTTTTGTATATTGTGTAATTGAAATACAGCCTCTTTCTGGTTACAAGTATTGGCTTAGAAGACTTCTCCTTGCATTGTATAATCAGGGACAGTTCAATGGGGCATTTAATTAATTGAGAGCTCTTTCTAGTAGATATGAATGCAGAATGGATACAGATTAATTGCAATAGTGTAACTGCAAATGAATATAGATGAGAATGTTCACTTTTTTATGAAACCATTATTTATTTTGGAGCAATGAGCAATACAATAAAATCATTATGCTCAAACTATGAGAGAGAAAATTAAGGATAATTTAAGAAATCAGTCTTAGCTTGTTTCTATACACAAATTATATTATTTATTTTCAAAGGAAACCCCACGAGGATTCCCCTGGTGTGCAAGATGTGCCTGAATACTTTTGATCAGCTTCCTGCTCACTTGAAGAGGGCGTGTATGAAGCACGCCACAGCAGAGGAGATCACGATGGCCTCTCAACAGGCGAGAAAGGACATGATGAATCACCTGAAGAACGGGGTCATCGTGGATTACAACAGAATAGAGATCGTGTCTGGTGAGGCAAACAGGATAGCGGTTGTAAGACTGCTAGAGTCCTTGGGCCTTTTTGTACGTGGGAAGCCTGAAGACACATTGACAAGGTGAGATATTTTTAATTTGTAAGGCTTCTGTAGTTTCTTTTTGAAATCATTGTTACAACATATTATGTAAAAGCATGTTGAAAAGAATCTACCTGTATTCCAGTGGCCCTGAGCAAGAGGCCGCTGTCCAGGAGGAAGAGATGCCAGAGGCTGCTCCAGAAACTGAAGCAGAAGCGGAGGAGGAAGGGGAAGATGGAGAACAGTAAGACTCTCTGCTCAATAGGGTTTCTAGTGCTTTATTTTTTATTTGCACGTTGTATGTATAAAAATTGATTTTGTTTCACAGAGGCAAGAAAAAATGTAGCCTTAATTGGGATGTCAGTTAATTGGTAGATATACATATTCACACGGGGCCACATCTAAAGCCATTTTCTCCCAGAAGCCAACTAAGAAAACGGAAACACTTATAATACATGTAATTGTCCATGTGTCTTATTTCTACAGGGTGTCAGTTAAAGGTAATCTAAAAGCTCTCCAAAAAAGAGTTGCCCTGGCTGGACTTTACAGAAAACACTCTCTTGATTCTCCTCTCCTGGCTGGCTTTAAACAATACCTTATCCAGGGCCTGGGAATGGTAAACTGCTCCAAGGAGGTAGGTATTTGGTACATGGTTTTACTCGGCTTAAACTTCACATACCACGGATGTTGGTTATAAAAATAATGACTTTCTCTATATATGTTTTTCAGGTTGAAAATGTCTCCAGGTTCCTGTTTTTTATGCATCCATCAGAAGTTTCCTTAAGTTTTCTGAAGGACATTTCCAAAATGCAGACATTTGTTTCCCAGTTGAAGATGACTGGGCTGTCTCACCAGACCATTGCAGGTTATATCATTAATATCAGCAGATTCCTGCTCTTCATCCTAAAAAACACTAGCCTGCAAGTGGAGGATCCCAGTCTAGCTAAGAGTTTATTAGACTTCCAGAGCAATCTAAAGGATATAAAAAAGAGAAACAACAAGAGTGTCAGACAGGAAATAACCAGAAAGAGGTACATTACTTATTAAATGTTGGTTCAACTTATACTTGCTTTTCTATTCAAACACATGAATGTTGCCTTTTGGAAGCTGATAGTATTGCTCTCTCTCCCCAAGACAAACACAGCTGCAGAGTCCTCCACCTAAACTAAGCGATTGCTTGAAGGTGTTGAGTTTTGCAAAGAAAGATGTGCAGCGGATACTGGGCAAGACACACACCTCTGCAGACATCACCACAAGTGAGCGGATTGTTGTGATGCTTTACCTGCAGGCCATTCTCCAGCTGAAGCACCTTCAGCGCCCAGGGGTGGTAAACAATATGACAGTAAGCATACAACCGAGAATTTTGATTATAGATGTTCTTTTCGAGAAATTGTATTTAATTAATATTTGTATAAAAAAAATCTTCTGAATTCAGGTCCTGGATTGTTGTGAATAGAAGTGGGCAAAACAGGGTAATAATCTTTGTCAAAGAGCGCATGGCTGCAACTCAGCGACTAGCTTCCTTTGCACTAAATGAAGAAGAGGAAAAGGTGAGTTGAAGGTTTTATTGATATTTCATTGCTAAAAACTGTCTTTAGCTTTCAATGGTATGTGAAGAATACTGCATTTAAACTGCATTTTTATTTTTTTTATTTTCTCTTTTTGTTTTACTGCTACTTCATTAACTTACGCTGTGATGCAAACTGCAGAATGGAAATGGAACATTTTTTTGTGTATGCAGGAGGAGAACCAGTTCACAATCCTACCTATGATCTGCGAAGAGTGCATGAGAAGTAAATTGAATTATATAATTATTTTGATGTATTTTCTTTTTACTTTTCTGTGGCTTGAAAACAACTATTTTATATATGTGTTTGTTTTGCAGGTACCACCTACCACTGATTACTTGCTATGTTGCAAGAAGGGCATTTGAAATGGAAATAAAGAAGCTACCTATTGATCAGAAAACTGTCCTGAATGATTATTTAGGTGTTTCAAATGGAACTGTTGAAAACCTAGCCAGAAGGCTGACAGATGAGGACATGTGCTCAGCCAGCGAACTACTTCATGTCATTGTAGAAGCAGGATCTCTGTAAGTGTCACAGTGATATCTAAATTCAGTATTTGAAAGTCAATATTTAAGATAAACATACATTTCTCATTTTTTTAAACTTCAGTTCAGGATCAGGAGAGCAATCTTCAGGCTATGGACAAGAACATACAGCTACTATACGGTAAGTTTTAATTCAATATCCCTCTTTCAGTTACCTTTTAGCCACTCTGTCTTAGATCTGAGATATTTAAGTTTTCTTTTTACAAATAGGTCCACGGTGGCAGCTGCTGCATATAGATGCCCAAAGATGGATGATGCTGCAGCCTTCCAGAAGCTGATACGTTTCCCATGACATTAGATGGCCAGCCTCCCAGAAAGAAAGAGCGCCTGACAGTGACCGGTGTTCACGATCGCCACTGTTACAATAGATGGAGAACTGAGCAGAGGAAAAGGAAGCAATAGAACATATTCGGTAAGAACAGGATTTCTTCCCTTTTTAAAGAGTAATATTTCAAGAGTCTATTACTGGATATAATAATCTTTGGGTGGATTTCTGATTTCTCACTACAGATCAATGCAATAGACGGTTACCAACAGAAAGCCAAGTGACCCATTATATAGAAAAAATGGGATGGTCAACCAATACACCAGCTGTGTCGGAGGTACTTCAGAACTGGAAGCCGCATGTAGAAGTCCAACCAAATGGCAAGGACATTGTAAATCTGGTAAAACTCCAAACCTGGAGAGGCCTGCACATCGTTGACAATCCTGTGAAAGGAAAGAAGGTTATAACTTACAGGCGTTTCCAGAAGGGAGAGGTGGTGTGTGATTACCATGGCAAGGTTATCACAAAGACAGATGGAGAAGCCCTAATGGCACAGATGGCAGAAGGAGACATGGGATATCTATTCTTTTTTGATGGACCTAAACAAAAAATGTGCATTGATTCACGTGAAGAACACTGCACCTGGCAGGACACCTGAGATTGCAGTGGGAGAAGAGCTCCTATATGATTATGGTGTCTCCAGGAAGTCGTTTAATGGAGAAGGACAATCTTTGAGTGGTTGGACGAATGATCATAAAATAAAGCTTTTATTTTAATTCGATTTCTTGATTTATTGGTACATGCCTAGGGCAATAAGCAGTCTGAGGTTTTATTTCCAAACGGCATAGATCAGTGAAGTAGTGCAACACACTGGAACATTATATTATTAGAATCTATTCTACTTAAATTATTAAGTAGGTTAGGGTTAGGTGCAGGAACACTGTATTTAGGATGTGTTTGTAGTGATTCTGTGTTTCTAGCTTCAACACAGTGATATATATATATATGCTCAGTGATTTATTGGTACATGCCAGGGCAATAATCAGAATGAGGATTTATTTCCAGACGGGCTACAGGTAGTGTTGTGAAATACTTCAATACACTGGATCTCAGATTTAGACCCCCTGCACTCTTACTGCTTAAATAACATTTTAGAATCATACGTTTAGTATATTTAGTCCCTAATGCTGAAAGAAATTATCATTTGTTTAACATGCACAGGTGTGTCTCAAAGGATGCAGTGCTCCTGAAGGGCTCTCAAACCCTGCATTTCAGATTCCTAGCTGTATCCCTCACATGTGGCACCTCAGAATGACTTCTAACCTTACCTGTGGTGTCTTTAATCCCTATTGCTCAATGCATGGCGAACGTACTGCATACATGTGTCTTGAGTATGAGGAAAGGGCCCTTGAAACACTCATTTGCCTGTTTCACAAATGATCGTACTTTACTAGAGATTCTGTTTGGGATTCAGATGTGCATCCGTCAGCAATCCCTTTAAAAAAATTATACGTTCTGGATGAGGTCAAAGGTTAATGAACACTGTATTTAGGATGTGTTTGCGGTAATTCTGTGTCTCCTGCTTCAATGCAGTGATATATAGATGTGCTCCTGTAATTTATTGGTACATGCCCGGGGCAATAAGCAGTCTGAGGATTTATTTATCGACCTTCTACAGCCCCAGTGTGTGCGGGTCTCTTCTTCGTGGAGAAGAAGGATGGGAGACTTTGACTCAGCTCTGACTATCCAGAGCTCAATGAAATAACTATTTTAAAAAAATAACATCGATAGCCCTTGCCTCAAATAGCAGCAGCTCTTGAGTCAGTGCAGGATGTGACTGTTTTCAAAAAACTAGATCTTTGGGGGGCATACAGTATAATCTTATTTGTATACGAGAAGACAATGAGTGGGAAAACAGCTATTAATGACAACACACGGACATTAGGAATACCTGGTTATGCCTTTTGGTCTAGTTAACGCTCCAGCAGTCTTCCAGGCTTTTATGAAATGGAGTTGATCACAAAAGATGACAACAGCCAAGTTCAATCAGACTCGGCCGTCAGTAATTAGTCATCGCGGCTGACATCCTTTCTTCTCCCAAAACACTATAAATGCCTACAATATCCCTCTCTTTTGCATCTCAACCTATGCAGCTACCCCTTGGTCACCCTGCATGGGGGGTCCTGGTCTCCTTGTCCTCTGGCCGGGAGGGGAGCCCTCAGCCAAGCGGGTTAGCCAAAATTTCGCTCCATAATCCTTTTACGATGCCTTAATCTCAGGTGTTGTCATTCCTTGTGAATGATATATTCAGGGATATAATTCAAAGGTTTGTGTTGGTATATCTGGATGCCGCTATTGCTGCTGTTGAATGCAAACATTTAATACATCTGTAATTCATTATCGAACTACATAGACAATTAAATATTCCATTTAAACAGACGGACCCACTATGCAACTCATTATGTAAAGTTTTACTCTGCGTCGTCAAACAACTATGTCCACTGTAGAGAGAAGGCATGGTTTTCAGCAACTGGCAGCTGAGGCACTTGGCTTCTCCCCACAAGAAAAACTCCAAAAACAGACTGACCATCTGGCCCCTGGGCAAGGACTATCTCCAACAGCCCATCTAACAAAGGCGAGTCGCGATTATGTTTTCCACTGGGATCAACCCTTGTGTTTCGCCAGTTCTGCTGCATGTACAGCGTAGAAAGTTCCACCGACAATGTAGACAAATTTTAAATGCCAGAACTGTTCAGTTATAGTAGAGTTGGAGGACAGATTTTGCATTTTGGAGGGGCGCATTAGCACACTATTAGATATTAAACATATTTAGGGATGGATAGATTCAGCTCAGTCAGAGCACTCAGTCAATTCAGAATTGGCTGCAGTCCCTCCCGGCCCAGCTGTCTCCAGCTTGACACTGGCACCAGCAGCGACCACACGCGAGCCCTGGGTCAAGGTCAGATGGGAGTCTAAGAGCTCAAAGACTAGACCCCCTGCACACCAGTTGCCCATCCGACTCAGCAACAGGTTCTCTGCTTTAGGCAGCGTGTCCGTCGATGCGGATAAGGTGCTCTGAATTGGCAGCTCGATAATCAGGAACGTTAGAACTCCTAACCGTCACAAATCTGAGGTTTCCGTAAAATGCTGACATTGAGGAGAAACTAGACATTTTCCAGCAATTAAGCCTCCACCTTGGTTGTTCATGCTAGAACTAATGAATAAAGTATCAACAATCCGAGATGTTAAATATTAACTTCGTTTTATTGCATTTTATTGTGTTTGGTCCCTTACAAATCCTTTACAGTAACCTATAGTAGGCTATATTCTTACTAAACCACTGGTTAGAGACTTGGTGTGCATCAAATAGAATAACCTTTATCAATAAGGGAACAGCCTGGGCTTTTTTAAACAGTCTCCACCCAAACTGGAGAGGATCATTAATTCTTACCAAGTTGCCTGCCTGATTGCTAAGAGCACATCACCAGGTCTCAGTACCGGCACACAGAAGGACATGATGGAAGGCTTAATACTCCACATATTGTACTTTTTAGAAGTGTATAATGTTAGCATGCCCAGAGGGGTTGGGCAGCCAGTTGATCTTGAACCTCGAGAAATATATTTTGTCCTCCTTACTAAGGAGTTTTTGGTTCCTCTCCTCCATTTTCTTCTGGTCTTTTCTGATCTGTATTCACATGTATGGTCACTTGCTTCTGGAATGGTCTAAGAACATCAAGGCCATTTACAAGAAGGGTCAGAGCCGACTTTACTTCATGAGGAGGCTCAGGTCCTTCAATGTACGTAGTAAGATGCTACATTTGTTCTATCAGTCGGTGGTGGTGAGCGCCATTTTCTACACATTGGTATGCTGGGGCTCTGGGATTAGAGCCATGTATTCTAACAGGCTGAATAAGATCATCAGGAGAGCAAGCTCTGTCATTGGGTCTGGCCTGGACCCAGTGGAGGTAGTGGCTGAGAGAAGAATAGTGTCCAAAGTAGAGGCCATCATGGACAACGTCTCCCATCCCCTCTATGACAGGCTTGTAGAAATGAAGAGCATGTTCAGCAATGGAATGATTTATCCACAGTGTGACAGGGAGCGCTACAGGAGGTCATTCATGCCTTCTGCCATAAGACTGTACAACACATCCACCTTGCGTCTGGGCAGAGGCAACATTGACAGTGATCTGTTTCTGGACTGAACAGTAAACTGATATATCTGTTCATTTTCTTTTCTCGTTTACAACCATTTGTGTGCAATATATGCCAGGGACCTGTGAAGTATATTTATATTTATATTCAAATTGTGCAATACGACTTTTTTGTGTACTGTTCTTTTCTGGTTTGTTCTCTGTGTGCTCTAAATTGTGAGTAACTCTTCTTAGTACACTTCTCACTGTACTGATTGTATTGTATGTATTGTATTATTATTATTGTATAATTCATTACACTGTGGCTGTGTTGTCTGTGTTAAGCTGCTGTTGCACTGCAATTTCCTCTCATGGGATCAATAAAGTATCTATCTTTCTTTGTTAAGCACCTTGGAGCAACCTTATTGTGGAAGGCGCTCCATAAAAATAAATTGAACTGAATTAATAAAGTTGATTATGTAGTCAGTGTGTTTGTATTAACCCCTTTCTCTCTCTCAGTGCTGTGTTAATGTACTGTAATGTCCAGTCCTCTTAGCCAGTGCCTCTAGAGCAGGGGGGTCTCAAACAAGCAGCCCAAAGCAATTATCTGTGGCCTGCAATGACTCACTTGGACTAACACAAAGTTACCCATGAAATTCAGTCATTTGATGCATTGTTCTAGAGATTCATTTTCTGTTAAATAATCGCCATGGAGATATTGTAGCGAAGCAGAGGTGCACCCAGCTAATGTATGTGCCACAGTGCAGGCAAAGAACTATAGCCGGGAGATGGTCTGAGGGTCCGTAGAATGACCACTAGGTCACGCTGCCTATGTAAATAGTGACTATAAAACCTAAGGTAAACAGTATTGTTAAATTAATTGTTTACTCCTGTTTTGTCCCTTGTCTTGTTACCACTCTAAACCCGCGTACATGTCCTATTCACATCCCCTATGATTGTGTTAAGTCTCTCTTCCCCAACTGCTGCCTGATGGAGTGCTGTTAATAAAGAGCGTAGACAGAAAGATTTGCCAGGTTAGTCTCCACATCTGGTAGAATCATAACAATGTTTGGCAGGATGTACGTCAGCGAACAGTTTCTCTCATCAATGAAGATCAACAAAATCAGTTTTATGCTGAAGACTCACTGATGAACGTGAATGAGCAAAATTGTGATATCAGGCCTGATGTTGACGTTCTGGTCTCTGCAAAATGCAGAAGCAACAAAGGAGCCAGAAGGACAAACTTCAGACATTACCTCACACCCCAAGTAGATTGAGGTAAAGTTAACCAACGTATGAAATAAAAATTTCGATTTTTTTTTTTTAATATTTGATGTATTTTGTATGTGTATGAATGCGGCCCCCCAATTCAATTGAGTTTGAGACACTGGCTGTAGATTCTAGATTAAATGTTGGAGATGATGCTCTTCAAGCTCTGTACTATACCCTGTGTTTCTTTGTCAGAACAAGATTGTGGGAAGCTGTTTAGAGATTTGTAAAGGAACAAATCTGCTCCGTTTTGCTTGTGTGTTTTGTACTTCTGTGGCAGAAGCCAAAGAAAGTTCCACAGCAGTGGACAAAAATGTAGCTCCAGGATCATTAATGACAACTTCTCCACCATCTTAACAGATGACCCTGACACAGCTATCCTCTTTCCCGATCATTCCTTCATCTCCTATCGCCGACCAACTAATCCACGCAACCTCATTCACAGCTCCCTTGACCTCACTCAGCAATCATCCACACCACACACTTTCCCCTGCAATGGACTTCACAGCATCACCTGTGAATACATATCCAATACCACGCTCATTCAAAGGTCCCCTCTGGACAATTCTGTCACCCAGATGACATCATGCATTTCCGGCGATCTTAGTTACTGGATCTCTTGCAGAAAACGCCCAGCTATTGACATTGGTGAAAATGACGACCTCACAGACCATTTCAGGGAACACGCCAGAGCTGCAATTTCTCCATACTGATAGTTCCCTTATTCACCCTAAAGGCTGCGATCTTCCTTATCTCCCCATCTGCTATTGCAGAAAGACATCCAAAACCATACTTATCCTTAAACTTGGATCACACCACCTCTTTTCTCTCTTTCTAATCCTCTTGCCGAATGTGCTCAGGACTTGATTATTACTTCTCACCTGCTCTATGCCCATTTGCTCCCTACTTCTTGTCTGTTATTACCTGCTCTGCCTTTTGTTCTCCGATGCCTTCCTCTCTCTCCCCCTCACACCTGAAGACTCCACAACCAAATTGTGGTATTTCTTTTCAGCATAGAACGAACCTCTACCATGAATACCAGGAAAGAAATTTAATTTTTTGGCTCTCACAGTGCAGAAAGGTTTCCTAAGAAGTGTACAAAGTTGTAAAGAGGGTCATTGGGTAATGCAGAGTGTGACAGAGTGGCTCTTTTTTTCTTTTGATGAATATGAAATACTCCAATATTTGCCTCTAACCTTCTGGTATGTTTGAGTTTGTATGTGATACGAATGAAGTATGAACGATACTAACCTTTTTTATTTCCCTAAAATCACTGCAGTGTTTCCTCAGTGGAGTGTTGTTTTATGCTCGTCAAGTTGACCACCAGTCACCTTTTCCGCTTGAAGTATCCCACAATGCTCCCACAAATGGTCTTAAAGGGAAAGGTTACTGGTGAGTCATCTAGAAATAACATATTTAAGATTTGTTTTGTTTAAGTGGACATAACTTTGTCAGAGTTGCATGACTGTTAAAACCTATACGTTTTTTTATGGATGCTTAAATACTTTATTTGTATCAAATTGCCAATCTCTGTTAAAAGACATGAGCAAGTCCCTTTAAGAGATCTTAATCCCTCCATTGGGGCCCTCTTTTCTGACCGCCCCATCATCTCATATCGCCGACCACCTAATCTGCGTAACCTTCTTATTCACAGCTCCCTTGACCGTCTTCAGCAACCATCCACACCAGGCACTTTCCCTTGCAACAGAGCTCACTGTATTACCTGCAAATACATATCTAAAACCACACTCATTCAAGGCCCCTCAGGACAATTCCAGATCACCCAGATGGCATCTTGTACATCCAGCAACCTTATTTACTGTATCTCTTGCAGTAAATGCCCAGCCATCTACATTGGAGAAACAGGAAGGAGACTCGGAGACCGCTTCAGAGAACGTGTCAGGGCTGTGAAGATTAAAGATCTCTCCAAGCCCATTGTTTCTCATTTCACCTCTGACGGCCACGACCACTCTAATCTCTCCATCTGTGTTCTCAAAGACGGTTTTCCAAACTCGTCCATCAGAAAGACTACCGAAACCAAAGTTATCCTGCAGCTAGGATCACACCTTCCCCCTTCTCTTAACGACAAGCTGCTCTTCTTCTAAATTTTCTCCATTCATTGGAAGTTTCATTTCACACTTCTCTACACCTATTCTGACTTCACACGTCTTGATTGGCCTCTCTTTCTGTCCCCTGCTCCCGTCTCTCAATCCAAGCCTTTGTTCTCCTGCTACATTACCTTTGCTTACTGCCCTATCTTTCTCACACCTGAAGAAGGCTCCACAGCCAACACATAGCATTTTCTTTCTTCTCTTTTCAGCGTGGAATAAACCTATTACTTGTTTGTTTAAAATGTGTGTTTTGTATTGTTGTAGTCCAGTAGTATTTACTGTATATATTGTATTAAAAGTTGGAATGTAAAGGAACAGTTCTGTTTTGCACATACCTCAGTTGGCTTGTATCATTTAATAAAGTGATGTATTCAAGTACTACATCCCAGTTAACTAGGGTTAGAGTACACACTTTCTTCCAATGTGGTCGAGTTAACCAAGACCCACCCTTCAATGAGAAACTCACTGCCCATTGGAGAACATGTTGGTTTTGCATTGCTGTACTGTATGCATTGTAATAAAGTTATGATAGAGCATAAAAGGTCATAAAAGGGTTAAAGTAACGGATAAGTTATGGTCTCATATGATAATGTGTGCTCCCAAAAGCACTGAAGTGCCAAATCCAGTATGCACGTACATAATGCGACATTCAAAGTCAGAATGTCTTCACTTATGCTACAAAAATGCAAATGACATTTAATAAAAAAGACAATGATTTAATTATTGCTTCAGATGTGCTTGATGTGTGGATAAATGTCAAGTTATCAGACAAGCTGTAGAAGTGTATCCCATCTCTCTATGGTAGGACTTCACATATTGTTTTTTTTTTAG
Source organism: Lepisosteus platostomus (assembly GCF_059453375.1). Classification (NCBI taxonomy): domain Eukaryota; kingdom Metazoa; phylum Chordata; class Actinopteri; order Semionotiformes; family Lepisosteidae; genus Lepisosteus; species Lepisosteus platostomus. Next base: position 56,285,321 of record NC_142615.1, read on the forward strand.
AAGTATTTTACTCTCCAGTTAAAGAAACATGCTTTAAGTACTTGAATCTTCCTACAAAACATCTCATTGAAATGAAATAACTTTACTTCTTATTTCCTAGATTCAGCCTGACGGTTCTAAAATGATTTGTACATCTCATCAGAAGAAAAATGAAGATGACCAGTCTTTTAGTTGCAAAAAATGTAAAGGAAACCCCTAAACATTTGATTTGCAGTTTATTTTTCCCCCCATACTTGCACAACCATTGTTAAGCTACAATTATGATACGTTCAATTTCAGTTTACTCACCTGTAATATTGAAACAAGGCAGGGGAAAATGTCAGTGATGATTACCCTCAAAAAGTTTAAATAAAGAAATTAGTAGGTTATGTTCTCACATGAAAGCATGTGGTCCAAAAAGCACTACAGTGCCAAATCTAATATTCACATATGTAACGGGCTCTGTCCACTTTTCAAGCCAGAAAATCTTCACACGCTACAGGAACATTGATGACATTAAATCGTTGTCATGTTTATTCAAGTTACTCTACAGATGTGCTTAATGTATGGAGTGGTACGTAAGTGGACTGGACAAATATAGAAGTGTATCCATCATTCTATGTGTACGACTTCACACAGTTTTTGTTCTGCTTATTAGAACTAATTGACTCTCCCGTTAAAGAAACATACGCTACAAGTACTTGAATCTTCCTAGAACACAACTCATTGAAATATCATTACTTATTTTGCTTTGTCTAGTTTCAGTGTAACACGTGTGAAAACTGGTTGCAAGAATTGTGCCTCTCAACTGAAGAGTGTGAAAGGCCAAGAATGAAGACACCTGGTTATGTACATTTCACAATGCCTGTAGTGCTGAGTAGTTTAGGCATGTATACTATCACCATGGTATGTTTTGTGAGCAGTAGTGCTACTGATTTGAAAAAGACAAAAACTTATATTTAAATGGAAGTGTTTCAATATAATGTGTTTGGAAGTTCATCTTCAGGCTCCGTTTTGTTTTTAGTATATTCTACTACTGTAAAAAAATAAAAATCAAACCCCTAAAAGTTATTGATAATCAGTTTTTATTCCTTATTACATGCTTGCACAACCATCGTTAAGCTAGAATATGATGCATCAGTTACGTATATTTTATGTCCAATACTACTGAAACAAATGTAGGATAAGATGTTAGGGATGATATTAAAGAGTTATTTCACAACCAGAAATGTCTGGATTTTCAAAACAAATAGCTGCGTACTCCAAAAAGCACCGAGAGGGAGCACCAGAGTATTGCATGTTACAGATATGGGTTTAAAAACCTAATTCCAATACCATTTTTATGTGAGATTTGAAAAATTCTACAGATGGTTTTCAGTTGAACATTAAACGGTTAAACTATTTGGGTCCTTTATGTAGGCCTCTCAGCGGGAGGATTTGCATAGGAATGTGCTTCATTTAAAATGTTTTTCAAACCTAACCACCTCAAAAAAATGAATACAGCATTTTCCTGCATTCCTCTTCACAATACTGTACAATTGGTTTCAACTACTGACTGAACCAGGTTCAAAACCGACCAAGGAGCAGCTCTTTAGCCAAAGAGCTGTGGGGATATGAAACAAGCTAACCAGCCATGTTGTTGAAGCAGATACCCTGGTTTCTTTCAAGAAACAGCAGGATGAGATCGTTGGATTAGTAAATCAACTACCAAATGACATAGGAGGCCTTTTGCCCATTTACTTTTTTTGGAACCTCTTATGTTTTTGCATTCTAGGCACCACTAATAAGTGAGCAGCCACCCTATACAATGCTTTGCAGTGTATGTGCAATATTCCTTATCTCTCTCTACAGGATTACTCTGAAATGCAGGTAACTACTGGTTTCAATATGCCCAAAATGGAGGGAACTGTCCTTTTGATAAGCGTTGACTTACAGAACGGATGGAGTCGCAGACCTTTTCTAAAAATACAAATCATATACAACACTAGAGTGTAACAGTGAAGATCATTTCAAAACTTGGTCAATTGTTTCCGTGATTTAGTCAGAAATCACAGGTCATGTACTGCTTTCCCCAAGTTTGCAAGCACAAGATCTCCAATATGGACACACGGCATCTTGCACCCGGATCTGAACTGGAAAGGGAGGTCGATTCCATTTGGTCAGAGCTTATTCAGATATTTTTGTTTCCAGGTTATTGATGCGGGACTCACAATACAAGTAGAGCAGCACAACAGGAAAGTACCGAAAAAAAAAGACCAATCTGGGATGGTAACCAATGTTGAATGGAAAAAAAATTGTCAACTTGTTTAAAAAGTCTCAGGATTTTGGATATGAATTTTTACTTTATAGATCGATATGAGCCATTCAGAGAAGGAAAAAAAAACTCAATCATCTGCTACAGAAAAAGCCCAATAACACCCCTACCAGCTCAACCAATCCCAACCTTGTCATTACTATGCCCTCTGACCTTTTCCTTTCACAGGATGAGCGATCTCTTCTTAGCAAAGGCCTCAGTTTTGTTCTAGTCCCCAAGAAGCTGGACACCCCGCAAACCCAAGTCGACCTCAACTGGTTTTACCACGGGATTCAGCTTAAAGCTCATTTTGCTGACGGCTCCTCCTCTCCGGTAGAGGACAATAACCCAGTCACTGATGCCATCAACAATATCAATCCTAAACAGAGCTCTTGGACTCCAACTGGCCTCTCTGTCTCTCTATTGCTCCTGCCTCCTCCCCCCTCCCAGCTTTTGTTCTTCTGTGCTAGAGTTGACAATGCATGCTACTGTATGGTCACCCTCCATACTGTCGGCCACAAACCAAACATGTCAAACAGACAGGATACCTTCCAACAAGGAACCAGGATCATCTACAAAATGATCCAAACAGTCCACCATTTACAAAACAGCAGTTTTTTTGGACGGGAGAACAGAGCACCCACTAGCCTATGACGGAAGACCGAGGAACTCAAGCACCTCATTAAACCTGCCAAGCCAGCCAAACTCACATATTTGAAGCTGGTAAGCAATGCCAAAAATTGGCTTCACACCACACTGCAGATCCTCGAAGAGCACTACGAGGAAGATCTGTCATTACAACTAGAGGAACTTGAGCTTCCCACTGGGAGCAAGCTTTCACACTTGCTTCCAACTGATCAAAAACATTATGAGAGGAAATTGCAGAACACCACCTTTGGACCCTACACAAGCTATCAATACTGGGTTAGGGAAGGACACTCCCTAACAGTGAAGCTATTGGAGAGAAAATTAAGGCTCAGTTAAGAAACTGGAACAGTCTTGACTTGTTTCTTTACACAAAAGTTATTTATTTTCAAAAAAATAATGAGGACCCATGAGGATTCCTCTGGTGTGCAAGACCTGCCTGAAGACATTTGACCAGTTTCCTCTTCTCTTAAAGGTGGTGTGTATGAAATGAGCCTCAGCAGAGGAGATCAGTGAGGTCTCACTCCAGGCCAAGAAGGACTTGTTGAATCACCTGAGGAATGGGCAGGTTGGGGATTGCAAGAGCACAGAGCTCATATCTGGTGAGGTTGTGAGACTGGTGGAGTCCATGGACTGTTTTATGTGGAATCCTGAAGACACATCATCAAGGTGAGATATTTATAATTTATATCTTCTGTTTCTTTTCAAATTTACCATTATGTAAAGGTATGTTAAAATTATATACCCATAGTCCAGATGCCCTGAGCAAGAGGCTGCTGTCCAGGAGGAAGAGATGCCAGAGACTGAAGCAGAGGAGAAAGGGGAAGACATGAGTTCTGGAGAACTTTCTATTTTTACAAATGTATCTATTATTTTATTCTTGTATTCTAGTTTGTCTTATAGGTATAAGATTTTTAAATGTGAATCTTGTATTCCTACTGGCCCCCAGTACTTAAAAGCCATCATCAGGCTCTCAGGAAGACGGTAGCTTCTGGACTGGACAGAAAGCACTCCCTGGATGCTCCTCACCAGGCTGGGTTTAAACACGACCTTATCAAGGATCTTGGAGCGGCAGATTGCTCTCAGGAGGTATTTCTTTTTTAAAGGCATTTACAATTGAGCAGTGATATTTCCATAACACATGTTTTTACTCCTTAGCTTAAAATTCACCCAGGTGAAATGTCAGCCATAAACATTGTGACTTTACATTTTTCAGGTAGAAAATGTTTCCAGATTCCTGTTTCTTTAATGGATCGATCTGCATCTTCCTTAATCTCTGTAAAGGACATAACCAAAACACAATTATTGTAACCAAATGAAGACCACTAGACTGTCTCACCAAACCATTGCTAATTATACCAAGAACATAAACCGTTTTCCGCGCTACATCCTGAAGGCTATCAATGTGAAAGTAGATGATCCCAGCTTGGTTAACCTCATCATCAACTTCCATAGTATCTTAAAGGATATTCAGAAGAAAAACTATAAGAATGTTGTCAAGAGATTACCAGAAAGAGGTACTTTTCATTTTTTAACTTTATTCAACTGTACTTCTTTTAATTCAAATACAAAAAAAGATGTTGATAGTATTACTTTCTCCCGGAGATATAGACAGATGCAGAGTCCATAACCAAGTACCAGAGATTGCTGGAAGGTGTTGAGGGTTGTAAAGAGAGATGTGTTGCACATACAGCTCTGAAAAGAACACCCTGCCTGACCATTATCTTGTGCTGTATTACCTGCAGACCTTTCTCCAGCTGAAGGACCTGCAGCACCCAGGGGTGGTAAAGAACATGACAGTAAGAATACTTTCATACAACAAATAAGTTACACACACACACACACATATATATGGGATTTTTACAGTTTGGTGTATTAATTTTTGCTATTACAGGTCGAGGAATAGATGCAAAGAAAGTGTTGTTTCAACAAGTGGGCAAAAAGATGGTCTAGTTTGCTGTTAACCAGCACAAAACCTCATCACAGCAGCTGGCTTCCTTTGCATTGAGTGAAGAGGAACATGCAAGTGGATGGCTACACTGATAAACCCCTTCACTCGATTCAGGGTTGTTGTGGAACTGGAATAATCCTGGCAAGCAGTGGGTGCAAAGCACAGTATCGCCAATAATGTGACACCAGTTCATCACAGGACTCGCACACTCACACCACGGCCAATTTTCATAGAAGCCCATTAAAATCCATGTTAATACAGAACAAAAGACCTCCACTTGCATAGCTACCATCATGTATAGTATTTAAGAAAATCTCCAATGTACCTTAATTGCATTTTATTTGTGTTTTATCAGCTGTTTCATCTTTACTTCACTAAACTAAGCTGTAATGCCCAGGTCAGCAGCTGTGAAGGGAGACAGAAGTTTTTCAGTTAATCTGCGGGAGAGCCAATTCACAGTCCTTCCAACAACTTGAGACGACTGCATGAGAAGTAAGCAGAATAATATATTACTTTATATTTCTGTGGGTTGGAAACATTCACAAATGCTTGCTTGTTTGTTTTGTAGATTCCTCCAGCCATTCATTACCAGCCAGGAGGGCAATTGAGTTGACAGAAAAATATGTAACCGATGCACAGAAGAGCATTATGTGGGATTACTTAGCCCACAGAGAAACATTATAGAATACCGACTCAGCCAGCATCTGCTCGGCAATCAAAGTAATTGAAGGCTTTGCAGGACAAGGAGTTTAGTAAGCATCATCACAATCTCAAAATAAGTCTCTCACAAAACAATCATTCATTTCTTTTTTTTAACTTCAGGTCAAGTAATCAATCATCAGACTCTGGACAAGAATGCACACCTGCTGTGGAGTGGGTTAGAAAACATTACACCTATTCAGTTATTTTTTGACTGTGTTACAGAGACCTGTGATATTTTATTTAAAATTTTTACAACAGTGGATCAAGGCCAAGATCCAAAACAGCAGCTGCAGGATTTACATGTCCGAAGATGGATGATGCTACAGCCTTTCAGCAGCTGATAAAGGTGTTTCCAGTGTTATTATATGGGCAGCTTAACAAAAAAAGGAGCATCAGCTTACCAAAAAAAAGGAGCATCTGAAACTAACTAGAAGTCATGACAGGTGGAAATCAGAACAGAGGAAGTGAGACTGCAGACCGTTAATGGCAAGTTTACAAATCAATTATCTTCACCGACAAACACTAAGTTTGGAATATATTCTGAGGATTTATGATGTGGTTTTCCTTCTAGACCTTTACACTAGATGGCTATCAGGTAACCTACTATATTCAAAAGATGGACTGCTCAGCCAATGCATCAACAGTATCTGAAGTGTTTGAGAAGTGGAAGCCCAAGACAGAACTGCCACCAAATGACAAGCAAATTAAAAAGATAGAAAAGCATCAAATCTGGGAAGGCCTGAGCATCAGTGACAATGTTTTCAGAAAGGAGAGGTGGTGTGTGATTATCATGGCGAGATCATCACAGAGACAGCCGCTGAAGCCCTAACGGCACAGATGGCAGAGGGAGAGAAGATACATCTTTTCTTTTTTTGATGGACCTGCACAAAAACTGTGCATTGATGCTCGTGAAGAACACTGTGCCTGCCTCACGGATATGGAGACGATCAGAAGGTGGATAAATCCATCAAAGAAAATAAATACATCAAGGCTGTAAGAGGGTCATTTATATAAACGAAAAGCCTGTCATAATCCTGTCTGTGACAAAAAATGACATTGTTGAGGGAGAAGAGCTCCTCTTTGATTACAGCATTTCCAGAAAATCATTTCAAGGCAAAGGACAAGCTCTGGAGTGGTTGGATCACTGACCATTTCCAAAACAGAAACTCAGTAAGTGTACTAAAGTGCATATTTTGAAGATATATATTTTCTTGTAGCTTAAAATTAATGTTAGAATTAAGAATTATGTTTGTGTTATTGTCTTAAAAATGGCATTTCTCATTCTCACCAGCAAGGATATAAGGAAGGGATATGGGACTGCCAAAAAGATACATAATTTTCAGAAGAGCATAGAAGGCAGATAACTACCCTCAATTGTTACTGCAGAGAAATGCCACATCGTGTAAACAAAAAAAAGCTTTTGAGAAGTGAACCATTCTTGAAATGTATTGACAGAATCTGAATAGCACAGCATTCCCAGACCAGGCACTGGAGTTTCCTGCAGCGTTAGATGGGTAGTCTCTTGATAAGAGAGAGATCGACAGAGTACTGGAAGTCATGAACGACACCTTTCCAATTAATCGAGAACAGAGCCCACAAGATGTGTCTAGAGAACAATTTCTTACAATTTAAGTGGTAGTTTCTGAATAGGTTAAAGACAACATGGCTCTACCATATTGTCAGTGGTTTATATTTAAAATCTAAAGATTTGAAATTGAATCTGTTTCTTAAACGACATTGTTCACAGGAACAGCAGCCCAAATCATTTGATGACTGTAAATATGACAAGCTTGTGATAGTGTAAATTGTACAGTGCAAAACAGTTGTATTGTTTTGGTTTTGTCTTCAACATAATCATATTGGTAGGCATGTTATTTTTATAGCAGCAACCTGCCATTCATCACCAGCCAAGATGCCACAAGGTACAAGAGATGACCCAGAAGTACTTAATGATGCAGAGAAGAGCATATAGGTGAAAAAAAGAAGACAAGAAATATCCATTAACACATGCATCTACAAATCAGAAGATGGGTGATGGTCAGCATTTCAGGAGTGACACTGGAGATTAAATTCAAGTTCTTACAGCGATTTTCTGTTTGGCTTCAACACAAATCATATTAATATGCTCACATTATTAATTTGCACAAAATGCCCGATATTCAATACAGGCCACGTTCAGAGGAGTACACACAACCCTGCCAGAACGTGGCTAGCCGAAGTGCGGCGGACCACAGGGAAAGAACTCTTGTCCACATGGATGTCTCTGCTCTGAAAACCAGTGGATAAAGGTATATGACAGTCTGTTCTCAGCTGTTGATTTTGTGCAAAACATTGAATATGAAAGATTGAAGTGTCACCATTCTATGAAGTTCAGACATAAGTATTATATTGATAAGCTAGGTCTGTTCTAATACCTGAAGAACTTTTATATTGCACTGTTTGCTTTGGTTTCCTTCACGGGCTCTGGTTTTCAGACATCAGTCCAAGATCATTGGTGGGTTAATTGGTTTCTGGTAAAATTGGCCCTAAGTGTGAGTGTGTGTGTTTGATTTCCATCTGGCATCCTCAGAAGATGTCTTTGTTTTCTTTTCTTATTTGCCGTTGATTACTAGAGTTTATTTGGCATAATACCTTTGTGATGAATACTTTCTTTTTTGTCAATAGTCTTATTTTAAATCAACAACGTCAATGAGTTCGTACCTTAACCTTAAAGAACAAGCAGTAAAAAATTAGAAACTAAACACTTCAGATGGGTTATAAGCTGAAGTTTTTGTAAGTGAACCGAGATTCCTGTGCAGTGCAGAGACACGTCTTTAAAATGCTGCATGTATATATGGTGGACTTAAAATTTGTTCAATTTTGTCACAATGTAAAAGTATATTAAACAGGTGACATACTCCATCTATAAAGATTTGACAAGTTTTAATTCCATACTTCCATTGACTGTTTTGGAATGCATTCCTTAAATTTCCCTGAATAATCATTGTCTCACAGAGAAGACCTGGGTGACACAACAGGGGTCAGGGCTGTGCTGAATGGAGGTTTGTGTAGACTAGCCAGTGTCTATGGGCGACTGTGGGATCACCGGGGATTCCCCCCCCAACGCCTGTAACATTGCCAGGGGGTGTAATCACAGACAAAACCTAAAGTTCCCTTCATTGAGGGGTCACTATTTGTCATACATCCTAGCTGAACAAGAGACAAAAGATAAGCCTTCCACTGTCACTGACAGAGCAGTCTGGGACACTCTAGGCTGGACTGGACCATTGGCTTTGGAAGATGGGGTAACAGGAGATTAAATAGATCACACAAGACTGTCAGTCCTGCCTAGCTGTTATGTGACTGACGGACTCACCGCCACATTGAAAAAAGACAACTGACTTCTGTGTAGAAAGCAGACCATTTCATTTTAACTGGTTAATCAGATCTAATGAGCTTTATTACCCTTGACAAGACCGGACACTTTACATCTAACTTCCTCCACCCCTCAGACTCAATCTTTCTGAAACAGGGTTATCATTTTAGTTTTGCCCGGCACTGTTTGAGCAGAAGAAAGAAATAATAGCGCTATTACCGACAGTCTACCACAGTAACCACTAACTCCAATAAGTTTGGAGCTCAAAAAGAAAACTATTTAAATTATAATTATCCAACACTGGCTGGAGACTCTGTTTGTCCATGCTCAGCGGTTATATAGGACAGGACTCGGCGCGCAGCAGGTGCGGGTCATTGCTCTGCGCTCCCCGTGCGGAATGCGCGTCTCCTCCCTCCTGACTCGTCACACCGCCTTCATACTCTACAGCGGGGAAAAAAAAACTCCCCTTTACTGTCTTCATACATCCCTCTTAAATCCCAGAAACAGAAACTCCGAGGCGTTTCTGTGAGTCAGTACTGTTTTTTTTCTGTTCGAGGTTACAAGCAGAAACAATAAAAGCGTTGAAAGCAGGAAGTTATTTCTGCTCGTAAAAATAAATTTTCTGATTCCTAAAACCTAATAAAATCCATGTAAGTCTCCCTTTCGTTCCCAATGCACATTACTGAATATAAACCAGTCAAGTTCAAGTACTTTTCTGATTTATCTGAATAGTTCTGGCGCAGCTGTTACAACACAGATACAAACTATTTTTTTTTTAAAGGAGCTCTAGCCTTTTTTAAATTGAATATTTTTTTCAAATCGCTAAGTCACAAGAAACACCAACAACACTCATCGTAAGCTACTGACCAATCACATTCCTGAATGTTAAACCCATTTAGTATTTATTTTTAAATTGTTTTATTTTTTTTTATTTTACACCTGTTTTACGTATTCTTGCTGCTGTCCTTCCTTTTACAGCCACTTGGACAGACCGCTCTGAGACATCTGCGTTCAGTAAGCGCTGAGCCTGCTCTCAGAGCAAATTGCCTCTTTTACATAGCAGCCCCGACACTGAGAAACGAAGAGTAATGCCTTCTATCTGGCATTTTTCATGTCCAATACGTTTGACATCTACCAAGGGCGACAGAGTTCTTTTGCGACACTATTTATTTTTTTTTTCTTTCTGTTCTCTCTTTGAAAACAAAACTAGAAATCGTGCAAGGGAAAAATGTTTTTTTTTCATAGAGAAAACGTGCACCAGTATGTGTGTTGAGAAGAAATGATTAAACATGATATGTGACCTAATTTACCAGAGCAAATGCTCACCCAGCAAGGTCTGGAGAAGTTGGAGAGGATGACTTCGCATGCACATGTGCTTGCATGGAGTCATATGTGCTTGCATGTGTGCTTATGTGCAAACGGGCGTGGATTCTTGTATGCAAAAAACTTTCCGAGGCTCTTCTGAAGCACATAAAATTATTTGGAGATATACATTTGTCTTGTTTTACTCTTAGGCTCTAGATTTGATAACTTTTTTTTGCATTTTTGCATTTTTCATCATTTTCCAGAAAATGGTTGCAAGCCCGATATCATGCGAAGAAACTTCAGGATTCAGGGATCAGTCAATGGATTTTCTTCAAAGTTGGATTTTTGCACTCTGTGGACAAAGAGATGTTCTATAATGTTTTTTTTTTTCAAATTTAAAAATATCATTTTTTCATGGAGATTTGAAGGGGATGGATTCACCCTCCTTTAGCCAGGACAGAGCTCCAGGAGCCTGGGTAGGATTCTAGCTTTCTCCCCTTGCAGGCACCTGGCACAAAATACATAATTTTTTTCCTTAAAATCTTTTTTTTTGTATTCCTTGTTGTTCCAAACGTAATTTTAATCACTTTTAATTGGAGATTATATTAATCATTAATAAATGACCAATTTCACTAAAAATAATGTAATATAAAACTGATGTTTTTAACTTTATTGTAGTGTTTTAGAATCGAATATATCTTCAAAAATTGTTATTTTTCACTCCTAGGAATGAAAGCTGTTGTTATATGATGTTTATTTTCAAATTTTAAAAAATCAAAGGCATCGGACACAGACCCTCATGGTTTTCCTAAAAATCTTTTTTTATGTTCCCTGGTGTTCCAAACTTAGTTTTAATCAATTTTAATTTGTTATTATGTTAAAAACAGGGTAATACATTCCTAATTGGACTATAAATAATGTCATATTGTCTGCTATAAAACTGATGTTTTCAACTCTATTGTAGAGATTCTAGAATCAACTAATAGAGAATTGAAATAAAAAAATGGCATAAGAAGACATTACCAACAACGACCACAAGATTGTCCAAAGAGGCAAGAGGGGCAAAGCTGCGATAAGGTAAAATCATTTTTTTAAAGAGATTGCTGTCAGAATGCACATCCGTATCCCAAACAGAATCTCTAGTAAAATATGATCATTTATGAAATAGGGAAATGAGTGTCTGCTACAATATGATTGCTACATATCTGCATTTGTTGGTTTTTAAGTAAGAGAGTTGGGTTTGTAAGTTTTGAGTAAGAGTGCAGGGGGTTTAAACCTGCGATCCAGTGTGTTGAAGTATTTCACAACACTACCTCTAGCACATCTGGAAATAAATCCTCATAATGATTATTGCCCTGGGCATGTACCAAAAAATCACTAAGCATATATATATATATCACTGTGTTGAAGCTAGAGACAGAATAACTGCAAACACATCCTAAATACAGTGTTCCTGCACCTTTGACCTGAATGTATTATGTATTATTTTTTTAAAGGGATTGCTGTCAGAATGCACAACTGAATCCCAAACAGAATCTCTAGTCAAATATGATCATTTGTGAAACAGGCAAATGAGTCTCTCAGGGGCCCATTGCTCATTTTCAGACACATTTATGCAATACTTTCACCATGCGTTGAGCAATAGGGATTAAAGATACCAGAGGTAAGGTTTAAAAGCGATTCTGAGGTGCAACACATCAGCGATACAGCTAGGCATCTGAAATGCGGGGTTCGAGAGCCCTTCAGGGAACCGTACCCTAAAGGTACCAGAAGTCCACTAGTATAAGCATTAAGTCACTGTCACCCCTGTTACAATGTGATTGCTAGATATCTTAATTTCTTTGGTTTTTAAGGAGTAAGAGTGCAGGGGGTCTAAATCTGCGATCCAGTGTGTTGAAGTATTTCACAACACTACCTGTAGCCCGTCTGGAAATAAATCCTCAGACTGCTTATTGCCCTGGGCATGTATCAATAAATCACTGAGCATACCTATATATATATCACTGTGTTGAAGCTAGAGACCTGTATGTAATAATATAAGTAGAATAGATTATAATAACATAATGATCCAGTGTGTTACACTACTTCACTGCTTCACTGCTCTATGCCGTCTGGAAATAAATCCTCAGACTGCTTATTGCCCTGGGCATGTACCAATAAATTACAGGAGCACATCTATATATCACTGCATTGAAGCAGGAGACAGAGAATCACTGCAAACACATCCTAAATACAGTGTTCCTGCACCTTTGACCTCATCCAGAACGTATCATTTTTTTAAAGGGATTGCTGTCCGAATGCACATCTGAATCCCAAACGGAATCTCTGGTAAAATACGATCATTTGTGAAACAGGCAAATGAGTGTCTCAGGGGCCCATTCCTCATTGTCAGACACATGTATACAATGCTTTCACCATGCATTGAGCAATAGGGATTAAAGACGACTAAGGACATGATAATTCACCTGAAGAACGGGGTCATCGTGGATTACAACAGAATAGAGATCGTGTCTGGTGAGGCAAACAGGACAGTGGTTGTAAGACTGCTGGAGTCCTTGGGCCTTTTTGTACGTGGGAACCTGGTAAATGATTTGAACTAATTTAACGTCATATTCGGGAAATCCAGAGAACGTCTTCACACTTGTCGTGGCTGTTGCAGGAAACACCTGTTGAATCTCACTCGGGATTTCTTGAGAGATCATTCAGCGAGTGAGTCGCAATTAGGAGATAATTTGGTATTTCTTAAGAGAACTCAGGATTTTTTTTTTCCTTGGTGGCAATGCGCTTCCGCAATAAATCATAGACTCTGCTTTCAAAATAGCTGCACCAGGTACTCGGACACAGATAAACACAGGGATTTAAAATTCAAGAATATGAATGGTCAACTGCTTCCAGTTGGGGTTTTTACGTTTCGTATTTAGTGATTTTTGTATCAATCTTTTAAAAAAATCATTAAAATGCGAACAATATGTAAATTAAAAACAACAGCATCGACAAATGCTGGGGAGACAGGTAGTTTTTTTGTAATCAGATTCCAATGTCAAATACTGTGTATGAGAGCTTACTGTACGTAACTTTCCTTTTCTCACATTTTCTGACGACTATTCCGAAGGGGCACCCTGTCAACTCTTAATACTTTTAAAAAATCTGTCTGCGTGTTTGATTATTTTAAAAAAAGATCAATGTTGATTATAACTAAAGAAATTAATGATCACAAACAAAAAAAAGGGCTGAAGATGCGAGTCGCTTTTGTATTAGAGCTGGATGACACGAGCTTATAAATAAATAAAAAAATGTTTTCTTCCAATAAATCATACATTTTGTTCCATCCTTCTTACTATACTTCTCTCTTGTAGTAGTAAAGCATTTTGATTGAAACCGAACAATACATTAAAGGTTTCATCTATACACTTCTACTTCCACTGCTGTGCAGCGGAGCCTGATACACCCCAGTAGGCAAAAGACGTATAATATACGTCTATTAAACGCACACCTTAGACGTATAAATGTGGTCTGAAATTCGTCTAGAATGAAATTCTAATATACGTCTATTGTTATACATCAATTATACGTCTATGATTAGATGTTCATTATACATAAATGGTTGGAGTTCTATTATATGGATAAATTTAGAGGTCTATTATACGGATAACTTTAGAGGACTATTATACGTATATGGTTAGAGGTCTATTATACGGATAACTTTAGAGGACTATTATACGTATATGGTTAAAGGTTTATTATACGGATAACTTTAGAGGTCTATTATACGTATATGGTTAGAGGTCTATTATAACATGAATAACAGTTGTGAATAACATAAAACTGTCACTACACATGATTGAGTCCTTGAGTCTGGCACCTAAGACCACTCAGCCATCCTGACAAGCAGTGGAGGCTGGTGTTTTGAATGCGCCCGTTTCTTTGTCGAAGGATTATTAACTACTACTGATAGTTCTTTTCTTCTTATTACAGAGATTTCTGCATTGCAAGACAATTGACGATATAGATAAAGTAAAGTCTTGGCAAACGAAATACGCATGGACAGGGTTGGACTCCGCGATCTTCGGTTTACGAGACTGACACCTTACCGATTTATAATGACATTCACAATAGATTTAAGGAAAACACAACTGCCTGAACAGGGACTTGAACCCTGGGCCCTCAGATTAAAAGTCTGATGCGTTACCAACTGAGCTATCCAGGCTCCAGAAGAGAGTCAACACTGTCGGGATCCTCGCAAGTCACATATCTCTTCTTGTGCCGAAGCGCAGTCGTACCTGACCCGTCTGGAATGACCACTGACAGACTTTATCCAGAAGTGACAGCACCACTCCCAGTAGAATGAGAGAGAAATACAGTACGACGTGAGGAGTCAAGGGGCTCCCACAATTCATCTTTCCTCACAATACACATTTTTTCACTAACATTTTGACCTTTTCACAATCAGATTTTTTCACATTTAATAAGATCTTTTAATCAACAACATTTAAGAAAGAAAAGAAATGGAACATTTTTTGGAACAATAAACAACAAAAAACTTTCAATGCCTTGGTTGTATACATGTGCACACCCTTTATAAAGGGGGTTGCAACTGTGCTGAAATTTAACCAGTCACATTCCAGATCATGTGCAAAGGTTATTTGCCTTTGCCAGACGTCAATTGTATTGATTCTGATTAGTCCTAATTTATATCACTTGATCTCATATAACCAACCGATCTGGGAGAACAAACGTTCAAACTGCACAGCGGAACATGAAAAGAAATCCGACTGCTGGTTGTCAGCAAAGAATGTCGTTACAAATTATCCACCGAGCTGTTTTATGTATCCGGCCACCTCTTTCCTTCTTTGCAGTGAGCACAATTCTTTCCGTTTATTCTCTTGTATATTCTTTTCTATTGTACTGTCCCTTTCCCCCATGTGGAGATGGATTCACAACCGACACCCTGTTTTCACCCTGTGTTTCTGCCACGTCAGTCTGTATGAGGAGTGGGTGTTTCACAGCTCCAGTGGCGCAATTGGTCAGTGCGCGGTACTTATACGGCAGTACACAGCGGAGCTATGCTGAGGTTGTGAGTTTGAACCTCACCTGGAGCAGTATGGCCTGTGTCTTTAGCTACTGAAAGCAACTGACGAGTTTAGGTGCTGGAGATGAGGTTTAAATTAATTTGAAAGAATCAAGTAAAGGTTTTTTTCTATATCACACCCAAAGAAGGCTCCACTGCTGAAACATTTCCTGCTCGTTTCAGCATGGAATAAGTAGTTGCAAGAAAATCAGCCACCTGAATAGGGACCCTGAGATGAAAAGTTCGATATTCTACTGACTGGGCTATTCCCGTCTACTCAGTTTCTTTCTGAAACAGCGTTTTTCCAGAAATACTTACAATTTGTGAAATTTAAAATACAATCTTGCTTAAAAATGCAGATGATTTTTTTCCCAAAAACCGTAAATGGAGAAAACTGACCCATTTGAGTCTCTGTGGTACAATTGCTTAGTGCGGTCAGGTTGGGACTAAAATGATAGTAAGGTGCTGGTTCAAGCACAACCTGGCATGCCTTTCTCACTGATCCAACATGAACATCATCTAGGGAAGAAGTGGCATGTAATGTTTAATACATTATTGACTTTATTGATAATTGGAGGGAATGCAAATGCTTTGCATGTATCAAATTACAGCACATAACAACTGAGTACTGTACCTGAGTCGATATCACTGGGCAATTTCCAGTAGTGACCAACATCATCAACTTAAGATAAGATTCACACATGGAGTTTTATCTTGGAATGGAGGGCGGAGAATTCATTTATACTCCCGTTGCATCTTGAGCTAAACTATTTTAAAAATATGACGCAGATTTGTTCAAGACATTTCTAATCGCCTTAAAGAGCGTTTTCATGAAGACATACGTCGGCTAGCTCTCCACTGTTAATTGACAGGACTTTTGAAGAAACTGTTCTCATACAACCAACATACAAATTACACATCTTAATAAACATGAATGGAAATCTGTGTTGTGAATAACATAAAACTGTCACTACACATGATTGAATCCTTGAGTCTGGCACCTAAGACCACTCTACCAAGCAGTGGAGGCTGGTGTTTTGAATGCGCCCATTTTTTGTCAAAGGATTATTAACTACTGCTGATAGTTCTTTTCTTCTTATTACAGAGGTTTCTGCCTTGCAAGACAATTGACGATATAGATAAAGTCAAGTCTTGGCAAACGAAATAGGGACGGACGGGGTTGGAGCCCGCGATCTTCGGTTTACGAGACTGACACCTTACCGATTTATAATAATAGATTTAATCAAATATTTCACATTTAATAAGATATTTTAATCAACAACATTTAAGAAAGAAAACAAACATTTTTTGCAACAATAATTAAAAATAAACTTTCGATGCCTTGGTATCACACCCTAAGAAGGCTCCACTGCTTTCTTCTCGTTTCAGCATGGAATAAACCTTTACTTGTTCCTTTTGCAGCCCATTCATGCTAGCACAGCTACTTACTTAAATTACCATCAGCTGTGGACCTCCAGCTGACCTGTACACAGATAGATGAGAGATATCTTCTTAAACGAGAGGAGCACGATGGAGTACAGGAAACTTGATAAAGCTCTTGCAGTTAGATTCTGTGTTTTTGTTGCTCCCTAGATATGTTTTTAATGTTTTTTTTTTCTTTTTAAGTTGTTTCATTTGATTGTTTTTAGAGCTGTTAGACTACTACAGGGATTTACCTAGGTTTCCGGAAGACTTCTCGTGTTGTGGTTGTTGTGTTTTCGGGTTACAACTATTTTTTTTCTATTGATAGGACCCCACGCATTACTGTGGGACTAGTTAACTTTAGTTCTTACATTCTACCTGAAATTACCTCAATACCTACAACTCTGTTTTTTCTTTTTTTTTTTAAAGGCAAGTGATGTTTAAAAAAAACAAGTGATGTTTTTTTTCTTGAGGCTGATCGGTATCTACAACGGGTCGATTGCAACGAACTTGGCCACTGAAATTTGTCTTCATCTCTGTAATAAAGACTAGCAATCTGGTATTTGCGATGAAGTTCAGTTTCACATTTTTCAGCACTCTCACGGTTAGTATTGCCTGGAGCGACATAATACCTAACGCATTCGTTTTTGCAGCTACATCCGACGGTAACAAGAAAAAATAGTTGTAAAACCAACAGAAAGCACAGACTGCTATAACTAGTCTAGTTATATAACGATTTTAAGTATAAGGATAAACTACTGCAAGGAATCGGTCCACCTGAACAAACAGGATCGTAATGTTGACACCCAATAATGACACTGATATGTTCCGTTCCTGGACGGATAGCCCTCCTTCACATCAAACAGTCCGAGTGACTGTTAGTGTCAATTAGTGTTATCTGACCATTGACAAAGTACAACTTTTTTTTAGGGTGCAGGTTAAGTAAGAGAAAGTGTTCAAAAATCCTTTTGTCCAGAACTGAGGGGGCGACACTCCTCCCTCCCCATGCGACGCCAGGCCTGTCCCCATCCTATTCCATAATGTCATTATATATAATACCTTACAACAGTGACCATTTCCTTACTAACTGCATGCGTTAAAGTTGCACATCAGCACACAGCAGGGAGCACCTTGCTGCGATGTATTATCAGTGTTAAATTGCAACCGTAATATTGACAACATTAATAAACGCATATATAATTGACATTGGAAACACAGTAACTTTTCCGGTTATATACCACAATGCATTGCTGATATTCGTTAGTCGCCATTTTGGTTTAATACTTTCATGTTTTTCAACAAAGAAGAAATCTGCAAAAATCTCAGCAGTCCTCTTTTGACAAGTAAGTATAAATAATAATAATACTATTTGAATACATACAGGTCTTACTTAATATTATTTTGGTTAAAAATAGTACGTTAATAAGCAATAAATGGCACATAGTGCACTATATAAAATAGTGTGAAGGTGAAGATCACACAAAATCAACTACAAATGTGGGAATTTTAAAATTTTAGGATTATAAATTGCATGTAGCACATTAGCAACACTACAGTAATGCTAATATAACAATAGTGTAAGAAAATCCTCACCCAATTCCTTTCAAATGCTGATACAAAATGTGAATGATTTCAGAGTTTCAGAAGTGGGTATTGAGTCTCAGAGATCAGAGATGAATTGAGGCATGTGAGAAGGTGTACAGAACGATTGGACTCCCAATTCCACATCAAGAGGCTGAGTACAATGGAAGAGTTCTGTACACACGAGCGAGTCCTTGCCACTGGCATGATATTATATTCTCTCTGTGGTGTAGCCAAAAGCAATATTAAGTGGAGCTGATGGCACACTACGGTTTGCACTGATTCTCGGCAGCTGTTGTTGCCAGCATAAAGCTGAAGGGACCAATGAGCATTTCTGTTGAGTAGAAAAATTAAAGCTTTTTTCTGCCTTGATGTTCAGCTGACAAAGATTATCTTGAAAGACGTACCTCAGGACAGACTGTCAAATAAATCTTTCACTGATTTAATCTCTAGGGATTGGTGTTGATCAAGTCAAATAGAGGACTTATTAATAGCTGACAGTCGAAAATGAACCAGCGGCCACAATGGAGAAATTTGCACTATGCCTGATCAGTGATCACATTATTCCTATCCTGTAGTCCTTGCACTGGCTGCCTGTCAAGTTTTGTGTTGACATCAAAATCCTCATGCTAACCTATAAGGCTCCACATGGGTTGGCACCTCAGTACCTTTCTGAGCTATTATTGCCCTACTCCCCACCTTGCAATCGTTGCTCTTTTAATTTTGGTCTCCTATATGTCCCCCAAGCCCGTCAACACTCCCTGGGTGATAGGGTCTTCTTCTGTTATGCCCCATAGATCTGGAACTCTCTCCCCAGGGATATCAGAGAGTCACCTTCTCTAAGCTCCTTCAAATCCAGACTCAAAACCTTCTTCTTTAGAAGAACCTTTTTTTAACTTTTCCTTACCCTCTGCTTCTACTGTACTTAGTACCACCATCTACTGTCTCCTCTAACTGTATATCCTCATCCTGCTTATCTTGTGTATTTTTTATTTTATTGTTATTATCATTCTGTAAAGTACTTTGAGAAGCCACCTTTAAAGGAGCTATATAAAATAAGGTTTATGATTATTATTATAAATGATGAACAGTGTATTTAACACAGACCACACACAGTCCTTCATTGCGAAAGATTGCAGGGTTAGGGAATATTCTTTTCACTCGTTTTGTTGGCTTTGTTGCAGGAATTGTTTGGATGACATCATTGTAGGAAGGAGAGGATCAGGGTTTAGGTGAGTCTTTTTCACGCCTGACACTGTGTGGTTCTCTAAACAAGCTTTTCAATTGTGTTGTTGAAGACTGTATCCCGGCTTTGTTGCAGGAAATGTGTGGATGCCATCATCGGAGCAAGGAGAGAATCAGGGTTTTGGGGAAGTCTTTTTGACGCCTGAAACTGTATGGTTCCTGGTTGTAACGGCTGACACTCTACACCTGAACAACAGAGAACACTGATGAAATTGCTGAACTGTCTAGCGGACATTTTGTCACTTTCTTCTGACCTGTATTTAATGCAATTCTCTGAAAACGTGGCACGTTATATCTGTGCTACCTTTATGAAGGGTCATAGATCTTATCATAGATTCGATCACAATTATCTTAAAACAAGCATGAGAAAATTACATTACACTATAAGGCTGAGTTCTCCTGGTCCCTCTGCAGCAAATGTGTGTTTTAAAGGAGGTGTCATGTTATTTTTGTTTGCCGTGCCATAAGAACAGCATGGTTGTTTAAATTAATAGGTCTGAAATTGGTTTAAACCACAGGGATGTAACAACAAAAAAACAAGTTCTTCTTGACACAGAGATAGTTGGAGATATTTGGCAGCAGTGGGAATCCAACTCAATGCCCCCAAAGAGACTGGAGCTTTAATCCAGCTCTTTAGAGCGCTCGGCTGTGTTAGCCTTGACTGCCTCATACTTCACACTGTTGGCTCAGAGAAAACTGGGTGACTTATAAAGGCTGGTAGGAGAGGAAAGGAACAAATGCTTCATTTTTGGACAAAGACTTTATCTACTAAAGGAAGGAAAATATTTGATTATTGTTTGTTCATAAGACATTTTGATCAAATTATTGTAATGCAGTGCCAGGTACAATTAAGGTATAATATGTACATAAACATCATGTCTGAGTCAGTGATGGCAGCTGACTATCGCTGGAGGACAGTTTTTCATGAGTGGGTAAGCCTGCATAATGAGGGAGAAGAGATCAGCCATCTGTGACGCAGTGTCCAGTGACACTAACTATCTGTCCTTCTTTTCTCTGCTAATGTAGAGGGTGAATGTAAGGAATGTCTACTCCACACCTGAAGAAGGCTCCACGGCCGAAACGTTGTGTTCTCTTTCTTCTTTTTTTCCAGCATGGAATAAACCTATTACTTGTTCCTAATTCTATACATTTTATAATCAGTCTACAACATTTAGAGGAGCTCAATTGCATAATGATAGTATTTCTTGCCTTTTAAATACATCAGTCAAAAATGTAGAGAAGGTTCTCCTGTTTTCACCATTATAAGAACTGTGATGTACCACTAATATTTACGCTCATAAAAGCATTGTAATTGTATTGTTCTGTTCTGTTACAGTCTTGAATGACACAAACCTTCTCTTTTACTGCACTACACAGTTCAGCACACAAGGATCCTCAGTCAAATAAACACTGCAATCACTTGATAAAAGCCATTTCTCATCCTTTCTCTTGGTGTTGGTGCTACCATTGTATGCAAAGAAGGCGACTTGACAATGAAAGGTGTAATCATCTTAAAGAGAGTCTTCATGAAGGTGTGTGTCATGAAGCTCTCCACTGGCAATTGACCAGGCTTGTGAAGAATCTCATTCAACAACCATACAAATTGCACAGCTTAAGGCACATGAAGTGAAATCCGTGAGCTGATTGACACAAAACAATGTTGCTTCGCATTATCCGCAAAGCTGTTTTGCTTTCTACTTCTTCCTACTTTACAGTGAGCGCATATATTTCAGTTTCTTCTTTTGTATTTTCCTTACTATTTTACTGTCCCTTTCCCCCATGTTGAGATGTATCCACAGCCAAAACCCTGTGTTTCACCCTACGTTTGTGCCAGTTTTACAATCTGTGTAGGAGCCTGCCTTACAGAGGTCCAGTGGTGCAATCGATCAGTGTATGGTACATACACAGCTGTGCACAGTGGATGTTGGTCTGGACTCTAGAAAGTGTTTCAATTCACAAGCTACTCTGGACCTCAACACCTGTTGATGGGTCACTTCTGTCAAACACACCAGTGGAGCCCACACTCATTTACACACACTGACAGATATACACCTACACACACATTTACACCCACAGACACAACACACTCTCACAGACACAACACACATTATACACACAATCAGACACTCACACACTCACAGATACACACCCACACACTTACTCACACACATTCACAGACACACAAATAAACACTATATACACAAATAGACACCGCATACACTCTTAGGTACAGATGCACTATAACTAACACTAATGCAGATACTGCTAATATTACAACAATAACACCATCACCAAAACTTACACTATCATTGTTACTAACACTGACAAAACTACTACTAGACTAATAATACTTATAATTACAGTAATACTGTCATGAAAACTAACATGATGATGATACTCTGATACTAACAGTATAATTATCACTAATATTAACATGAATACTAGCATTAAAACTAAAATTAAAAGTATCTATCATCACAAACTCTCACATGTTTACTTATATTATTAGTAAAACTACCAGATATACTCTCACTAATTTTAATATGAATACTAGCATTCATACTAAAACTATCAGTAATGCTATCATCATTAATACTCACATAGACACATAGACACTACACACACTGACAGACATACCCACACATACACTTACAAATATAAAACTACATACTGACAGACACCACACACTCACAGACACACACCAAACACACACATTCACAGGCATGCATTCACAGAAACAAATAGACATTACACATACTTACAGACACACACTTATAGACATCACACACTCAGAGACCCCAAACGCTCACACACTAACAGACACAACAAGCTCACAGACACTCACAGACACACAGCCCACATGAACAGACAACACACACACACAGATACCACAAATACACTTATCTACAGATACATAATAACTAGCACAAATTGATTCTACTAATATTACAACAGTAACACTATCACTAACACTGACACAAACTACTAATAATAACAGTAATGATATTATTAAAACTAACAAAACTAACAAACTAACAAATGCGAGACACTTAGAGGCGCGCAGCGACGGGGCGCCTGTCGCTGTGGTTACCATTCTTATGATTTATAAACACTGGAAAAATGCATTTAAACTGTAACATACATTTATCAACTTGGAATATAATTTTCTAGCTCTAGGATACAGTTGCCTAAATAATAATATGAATAATCATTGTTTAATTTCGGATTGAACATTATTAACACTAAACACATTATGGTAATTGATTGATACAGTCTTTATTGACTGTTTTCTAGATATTCAAACAGGGTCAAGAAAAGAATCAATACTCACCAATCGGTGAAGTTAATCTATTTTTCTACGGTTCTTCAGTTGAATTAATTGGTTGTCGATAGATAAGTGATCAATAACTCTCCTGCATGCTCTCCGTGCGCCTCCCGCGGTCTTGCTCTCTGATCCCGGCGATCCTGTTAGTGTCTGTGACATCACAGCGCTCTTTTTGACAGAACAGGGCAGTCTCCGCTGGAGGAGACTCCTGTCCGGAGCCCGGGGGGCTTTTCTTACAGATATAACAACTCTAAATGAAAACACACCAGGCTGTGGAGAGAAGCGAATCATCACAGTTGGAAAAAGAGAGCGACGGACCTAGGAAATATATTTTACAAAAAAAAAATAGTTTACTTCGCAGATTAATGCGTTACAAAGTGTACCCATGTGGAGTAGTCGAGAACGAGCACGAGTCCCTGAAATAAGCGCTTTTAAGGGTTTTACACGAATCTTCAGTGTAATCTTCAGACTCCTGATCTCTCAGTTCCTCTGCGGGTTTGATGATTTAATTAACTGTATAACTGTTATCAGACTCTGTTTAACTGTATATTTATAAGACTGTCTGCGAGAGATGTGTGGGAGACGCTGAATCCCAGGGCTGGTGTGGAATCACTGCTCAGAGCTACAGACTGGTCAACTGGTCACTATTGTAGACATGACCTTCAGACCATTGGCTACTGATAATCAATATACTGATCACAGTGTCACTACTGGTGTTAATTACATAAATACTAAGATAATTCCACACTCACTTGTGTTATAAAACGTTTATAAAAAACATCTTTGGAGGCTGACATACAGTAAAGAAAGTAATACTGAAGGGCTGGAAGTCCGGGAAAGGGTTAATAAAAACTTCTTGCATCTGACCTGGAACAGAGCCCACTGTCACGACCACCAGGCAGTCAAGATCAAATCGTAAGCGAGCTAATCAGCCCCAGCAGCGGGTGATTATTACCAAACGCCGCCGCACGAGTTAAACCACCTGCACACACTCACTGTGCGGTGCGCACTGCTATTTATACCCTTTTTCACCTGTTTCCCACTGCTCAGTATTGAGTCTACTCCTTGAGAGCTCTACCTGGCGTTTTTCCCCGTACCACGTTTATTCTGGATTTTGGATTCCCCTTCTGCCTTTTCGACTTTGCACCTCGCCTCTCGCCTCGGACTGTCTGCTACCGGAGAACTTCCTGGATTACGACTTGCCTTTCGCCTTTTGACTACGACCTTGCCTCTCGTTTTGGTTTGTTCGCCTGCCTCATCTATCACCCGTGTCTGCGTCTGCACAGGATCCGTGTATCTTCCTACCAGGGATTCCTAACACCCACAGCTGCCAGATCAGTGATCCCTGAGCCCTGTTCATGGAGAGGAGAACCAGGAGCTCTTCTCTGTCTCTAGGAGGCTGTGAGAAAAGAGAAAAGGGGGAGATGTGACCTGAATCCAGGCTGTTCTGATATTATTCATGAAGCACCACTGATTGTCTGAATGTACTCTTGTTCTGGATTGTGAGGATAGAGAGAAGTATGGAGTTGAACTTCAGTCTGAGTGTGAGTCTAAACTGTGAATCTGACAGAGAAGAGAATAATGATTTTTTATTCTGCCTCAGAATTTTTCTTCTTTGCCAAGTGGTGTTACATCCCCTTCAGAGACTCTGCACAGACTGTCAGAGTGAAAGAAGAGAGAAATGGACAGATAAGAGCACACACAGCGAGAGAGATATGGCTTGATTTACTTTGAAGCAAGTGTTCATTTCCTTTCTAGAACAAGCTGTTTCCGAACTTCAAGAAATTCATACAACTTCTGGAAGATAAAATACAAATCTTGCTTATCAGGATAGAAGAAAAACTGCAAAAAAATGTCAGTGATTTTTTCTCCTTTTAACGAAAAGTGCAGAAAAACAACGGCAGTGCATCTCTGTCGGCTTGATTTAGCTAAATACAAGTATTCACTTCTTTTTCTGGAAATTACAGCCTGCGAAAGATTAAATAAAATTCTTGATTATTCTTCGTCAGTGCAGAAGAAATACTACCAGCTGGCAGGAAAATGCTAGTATTTTATTTTCTTTAACTACAAACGTATGAATGGTGAAAAAATGTGTCCCTGTGCAGCTGTTAAACAAAGGGCTAGTTGTGCAAGCTCAGATTGTTACGATGTAAACATAATCTCCGCTAAAAATTGATGGGATTTCTGTGCAAACCCTTTTGAACTTTGGAGGAAATGTGTTTTACTCATGTGGAACTACAACAAGTAAAGAATTAAGTACTTTAGTCAATGTCCAAGAAAACCATTTTCATGTGTGGAATTTTATCTTCAACTGGCTGTCGGGAGAATTTATTTATACACCTATTGTATCCTTAGCAAAAATATTTTAAAATTAGAAAACAGATTTGTGAGAGAACTTGACAATCCTTGACAATTATTATTAAATGAGCACTGTACAAATGTACGTTGATATTTTTTATATGTACCTCAACTGGAATATATATATATACATAATTGCTTTGATATGGATGTTCATTTGAAGGATTTGAGAAAACTATCAAGGATCTCAGAACATCCAAAGATACATTTGGGCATCTGCATATTTGTAAAGATTAAAGAGCACCATAAGTGTGAAGTTTGCACACACGAGAGAAAAAATCAGTTTCAATGCACTTCATTAAACTGATGGTGTACTTATCAATCATGCGCAAAATGCTCATAGCAGAGGATAGTTTCCATTCGTCGACTTCAGGGTAAGGGGCCCAGCACACTTTTGCTGAAGGGAGCTATTCAACACAACTGGTTTTTCACCCGAAATGAAAAGTTTCAATGGTAAACGCAGACGTCACTTTGAGCACTTGGTGTTTTGTAGTACAAATCATCACTCGTTGCTCTACATGGGCTTGTCTTCAAGATCGTTGAGAACCAAAGCTTCTGCCTTCCTTGCTACTGATTCTTTCGTCGTTAATTCACAAATCTTCAATGAGAGTCAGAGAAGCGAAAACCAAACACATGTAGACACTCGCGTCCTAGCCTGAAAGAAAAATGATGGAAGTATTTGAGAAATAACAAGAGTAGTCTGAACAGCTCCAGCCTATCAACTGCTCTACAAAGTGATCGCTACCTCCACACCCAGTTTATAACACTGAAAATGATGCAGGAAGCAGAGCAAAGTTCTAAACCCAGCGGTTGAAAAGCGTCTGGATACATAAAATGACAATTTCTCAAAAGTAAAATCTTTATCTTTTAAATATTGTCATCCATATATTTTTGTTTTTCTCTTTTTAACATAACACACTTTTGAGAAATAAACTGTCTTGTAATGAAGGCTAGAAAATGTGTATCTAGCTTTGTTCAATTCATATCGGGACATCCCAGTGGGCAAACCATGTAGAATATACGTCTATTAAACTCATATCTTAGACGTACTGTATAAATGTGGTCCGTAATTCCTCTAGAATGAAATTCTAATATACGTATGTCGCTATAGGTCAATTAGACATCTATGGTTATATGTTCATTATACATAAATGGTTGGAGTTCTATTATACGGATAACTTTAGAGGACTATTATACATATATGGTTAAAGGTCTATTATACATCAAAGATAGATGTTATAGGGGTAGAAACTAGTAAATCAAGCCAATGATTTGGTTTAGAAATGTATTCTGAAAATATACAATCATTCACACCTGGAAAATATGTAGTTCAAATTATACATTATATACAATATTGTAATCAACATAAGGCTGATCATCATAAAAACACAACTAGTAAACTTCAGCTACAAGTTCTAGTAACATGGCAATATATATATATAGTAATGACAAACAGACTGATTACAGGTGGGTTTCATCGTTTGTGTTGTTTGTAGAGGGGCCAACTTCACAGAGCTGAAACAAGCTCATCCATCAGCTGCGGGGTTGAAGGTGAACCGTATCGTATTCTAATGGCTTCTATTTCCATTGATGAATGAGACGAGGAGATCCTTCACGTGATTAAACGAACACATTACTATTTCGGTCTGATGTAGAGACTACATTTGTGTCAGCAGTACTATGAATGTAAGTCTTGTACACTTTCAGGGGCTACATCTGTAGTGCTTCATCTAAGAGGGTTTTCTTTACTTTAGTGCACGGTTACATTCACCTACAAAACGTATTCTCTGAATGCCCAATTGCTCATAACCCTGTTTTCCCCTGGGAATCACCAACCTACAGTCCCATGCCCTTCAAAAATATAACAAATATATTTAATGAACTGTGTAACACAAAGCTGGAAAGGTGAACCCAGGATGGCTGGGCCATTGATTAGTTGGAGTGATCTTTTTATAGGTGAATAATTGCAAATGTTTGAATCCGATTCATATTGAAATGTTAAACAACTGACAATCTGTTCAGAAATGAGCCCATGTAAAAGGGGCTTTAGTGTAGATCTGGATGGCTGAGTGGTTAAAGCATTAGATTTTCCATCAAATGGATAAATGTCGGCGTGGGTACAGTCCCCACTTCCGTTATACTCCTGTAACAAATTTGCAGTGACAGAACACTGAAGATTTACACTCTATTTAAATATGAATTTACTAAATTTCAGTTATCTTCACTCCCCGGGATAACTGAACTCTCACTATCGCATACCGAAGGCTTTACATGCATTAGTTCAGGTGGGAAGCTGCGTCAGCATGCATAGTTTGCAAAGGAATAAGTAAAAGGTATATTCCATGCTGAAAAGAGAAGAGAGAAAAGATAATGTTTCAGCTGTGAAGCCTTTTTCAGAAACGTTGTTTTCTCTCTTCTCTATTCAGCACGAAATAAATCTATTACTTGTGCCTTTACATGCATTAGCTGTGATACAGATTCTAATAAAGACAGAATGAAACTGTTTGTTATGTGTATCATGGTGATCCTCTTCTCGATCCAAATGAAATGTTTAATATGATCCCTCGAGAAAGAAAAGGAGTCAATTTCCGCCTGGAATGATTGATGCCCCATCAAATCTTTTGTGATATCCCTGGAAGTGTATACAGTAGAATCCTGGTTCACTGCTTAAATTCAAGGTAAACAAGATAAGGAACAAGTTGGAAACCTGATGTCGAAGTGGGATTTTAATCACCCAGAACATTTCACTACATTCGGCAGTATGTGCCAGAGAAAAGTGCCTGACAGCCCTTTGATGGCTCAGTTGGTAGAGTGGAGGACTGTAGTAAGAACAGTTGGGAATCTTTAGGTCACTGGTTTGAATCTGGCTCGAAGGAAGGTACTTTAATGAAAGAGTTAAAATAGCTAATCTTTTTCACTCAGACGTTGATCAAAAGCTCAATAAACCACGAAGCAGAGGCTCTTGTTCCGAATTCAACTCCCGTCTGATTGTCTTGTATTGGCCAAGATCTGATATTTGAATTCGGGGAGTACTCTGTCTGCTTTGTAATTCAAAAGTATATACAAATGTCACATTTTTTTTGTAGATAAGGTGTTCTCTGTTTTCAAAGGATAGGTACTTAATTGGCTTTATGATTTGGTATTGATTTTGTATTGTTATATTATTAAGTTTGTGTTTTTTGTGTTTTTAATGTATTGTGGACTTATTTTTGAAACAAATGCTTACAAAGGCAAACAAAGCACACATCTGTTTATACCAGCGGTGAATTTTTATTTACAAGCTACTCTGCACTTTTGGGAGTATAACAGGTTCTATATAAAGTGGCAAAAATACCCCGGACTGCGTGTAAAGCCCTCATTGTGAGTGTTGTTTTATTGTTAAATACGGCGTACTGTGAACGAAATGTTGCAGAAACACAATCTGATATTTTAATAATTATTATTTTAATAATTTTAGAAGTATGCGATAAACATTTTTTTAAAGGACCTTTGAAAAACTTGATATAGATATAGATAAAACTAGATAAAAAACATGAGCTTTATTGGTTTTTACATTAATCGATTTTGAATCAAATTTGATCCTTGTACATTGCATTTTACATTGAAAAAAACGTGCATACCAAATCCACCAACAGACAGAGCAATATTTTACGTTGCCTTCCAGAGCTTCCAGCGCCACACGACTTTTTCCGTGTCTTCTCCTCTCTCAACTGGACCGAAGCACAGGAGCCAATATTAGAGAAAACGACAGGTGTTTAAATAGACGATGTCCCAATGTCTGCGACAATGCATTGTGATTTTGTATAAACGCAAATGGTTTCTAATTTAAAAGCCAACAACATTCTTTTTCTCCCTGGCGCTAATAAGCTACAGTACCATACATGCGAGCTGTTGTGTGAAAGAAAATTAATATTTGCATAGGAAGGCAGAATAAAATCCAGAACTGTATTGGTGATATCGATAAATAGGGCTCATGTTAACAATTAAACTTTATGGTATAAAACGTTAAAATTCGTAAATATATATATATATTCTTTTTAATTATGCAAAGTATCTGTTTAGCCATTCATGAAGGATTCTTTAGACAAAAAACACACCATTATATGAGAAAATATATTTACTATATGTGCATTTAACTTACGTTTTAACAATTTCAAGTTCAAGGCCGATGGAAATTGTTGCCCTGCTTTTTTGTCATAAATACACAAGCTTGTTATGTCTTGTGTCAGAAATAAACTGCATGAAATTTGCTAAAGCAACATAAAGTAAGCGCCACAAAGAAGGCAAACAATTGCTTTTATAGTGCAATGTTATCTCGAGCCTTTAAAATTACTTTAAACACAATTTGTTTTTCTCTGTGGCTCCAAGGCTTTGTCATTTAGGTGTGCTGTTTTTTTTTACATGTTGTAAAAAAGTCGCTTAATCATACGAAAAATAAAAACTGCAATTGTAAACAATTGACCATTCATATTCCTGAATTTTAAACCTATGGAGTATTTATACCTTGTCTTCGTATTTGTGAATATTAAAGAGCTCCTTTTCAAAAGCTGTCAGTATGGATTAGTGCTTAGGTTTCCTGTTTTTTTACCCAGGTGGTCCAGATAAGACTCTTGGTATAGGAGCGCGTCTGTGTTGCCTTCTGGATTTCAAACGAGCAGCTCAGTGCAGAAAAGAGCCCCGTAGACCAGCATGCACATTTGCCTGGACAGTAGATTTTTCAGAAAGTGTAATTGCATTATATCACGTGCCCCTGACGATGTTATTGGTACGTCATATGTGCTCTATTTTGTATTATATGTATTTTTGTTGTTCAAATAAAAATATGAAAAAAAGTTTCAGGATGCATGCTGCTGTAAAAATAAAATGACATCAAGGTCTGAAGCCTGCTCCACAGAAGAACTTTATCCAGAGGTGTTAAAGAAGTCGAGATCTCGCCATGAGAGGGGAAGAATCTCAGAATAAGCAGGTGCAGTTGGTTCCACGGTCATAACGCCACGAGGTTGGACGAGTGAAGGGCACCCGGCTTTCCCCGAACAAGTAATGAGACAAGGAGAGAGACACTGAGGGTAGTGTGGCCAAGTGGGCTCAGTTGCTGGTTTAAGGCTACAGTCTCTTGAGGGGCGTGGGTTTGAATCCCACCACTGCCAAATGCTTCTCTGGCCCTTTTTCTTCTGACTTGGAAAGCAATCTTTGGAATAGTGTTTTGACCATCTCCTGATAACCTTAGCAAAGTTTTTAGAGATACTTTGTCACCTTCACATCAAGGCAGAAAACAAAATCTTTATTGCGTCCTCTCAACCCAAATGCGCTTTGCCACCTTTAGCGTTATGCAGGGAACAACGTCTGCTGAGATCACTTTCCAGTCAGTGCAAATCGTACTGTTTTAATATTGGTTGTGCTGGCGTACTGCTTCTGTCTGTGAAACTTTAATGTTCTGCTAAGAGTTAAGAGGAGTGCTTAATGTTATGAGGAGTGTTTGAAGGTCATAACGGAGGGAGGACACGCGCATTCCTCACGGGGAGCGCAGAGTAATGAGCCGCGCCTGCAGCTCGCTGAGTCTTTTCTTATATAACCGCTCAGCCTGGACACACAGCGCCTCCAGCCTGTGTTGGAGATTTACAGTTCAGAAAACAGCTGTGTCGAGCAGAAACTGATCTTCCTGCTTTAGTTAAGGTTATTGGAATCGGCGGTTACTGTGGGGTTATAGAGCTTATATCTCTCTTCTCTGGCTAAACACTATCTACTGTATAGTATAGAAATAGACAAAAAAGCTCAAATACTTCAGTAAGACCGAGCAGATAGGAAAGTTTAATCAAATGTTCTATAAATCAATTTCCCTAGATTTTCGAACTCTCTGCTCGAGCTCTGATATAATCTCTGTGCTCCTGCCGCTGTCACTGGGAGAGTAACTGCATTCCGTAGGGCTTCAGGATGGTTTCACAATGACCCCATATAATGTAATACAGGACAAATAGCAAGGAAAACAATGTTTTAATAAATCTTCTTCTGTTTTTTTTTATTTCGGTCTTTCACATTTGAATGCATACCTTGCAGTTAATCTTTCCTTGATTACAGGCAGCCCAAACAGTTCTTAAGGCAGAAATTCGAAGCCTATTTGACTTTCTGCTGATCACATTGAAGTATTCACGGAGCATTTCCTTGCCCATCATGTGCCCGCAAAGCGGTTTCTCCGTTTTCTCTTCCTGTCATTATCAGCGAGCACAACAAGATGGGAAAAATGCAAGACAGAGAAAAGCGAGTACCTCTCAGGAGTGGGATTTAAATCCACGCATCTATTCAGAGACCAGAATACCCAAGCAATAGAAAGACATCTTTCAGTCTGGCGGTTTAGACCATTTACCATCCTGACGAGCTACATACAACGGTGTGGTGAAAGCACCAGTAGTTCACTAAACTGAGAAATGCTTTGCTGGAGAAGTGCCACGTTGCCTGTTGTTGCCTAAACGGATCGCGGAAATCAAATATTCGGATCGATTCAGAGTGTGCTTTACAGCCTTTGTGTAATATTATGATCTGCAAGGGTGCAGTCGTCTTCACAATCTGGATTATCTCAAAAGGAACGACGTCAGTGTAAAACAGGTTTCATTTCCGGGAACGGACCTTGTATTGCATATTTCAAATTGATTTATTTTCCTGATTGCAATGTATTGTGAAGCAAAAAAGCCAGCTGCATAACTCTCTATTACGCGTCATTTATGAAGGCGTTTCAAATAGCAGCCAGTGCAGGATTAACGCTTTTGAGCATGAGTTATATTGTAAATACTCTTATTTAAATAACCTTAAATTCGCACACTGTTATTGAGACAGCGCAAACCAGTCTGACCTCCTACAACTTTCCGCTAAGCAGATCTTAAAGCAGTTGCAGCCAGAGTAGCCGCAATGGCAACACAGTGCTTTGAGTTCGGCTTTTCTTATTTCTTCCGCGGAACCACCAGTATCGGAATATATTGATCCGCTTAAGAAGCGCTTTCGGTTTCTGATCGTTTTTATTGAGCGCTGCTCTAAACTTTACATTTGCCCGTGCTAGTTTTCCCCATGAAACAAACAAAGACATTTCCCTAATTACATGATTTCACTTTTTTTTCTTATCAACGAGTAGAAAGAAATAAAATATATAATTCATTATAAGTACCATAGGAAAGATAGCTGGTGGTCTAAGGTGTTGCGTTCAGGTCGCATTTTCCCCTGGAGACGATTGTTCAAATCTCACATCTAATAAAAAAGTTTTTCTCGTTAGAGTAGAAACGATCGAAGCCTTAAGCGGAAAAAAAATCACAACATCTCGCATTTCACGTGTTTAATGTTAATTGTCTCAGTGGCTGTCTCGGTGATTGATGGCTCTTCTCCCTTGCAGGGTGACGGCAAACTTCTTCAAAAAGGGAGTTTCCTACTGTAACGCAACGGGGGCTCAGGCGGGCGCCCTTGCCGCATTAGGTCGGCCCCTGCACCGTCCGGGGCTCGAACCCGGGACTTCCGCGTCTCTCTGCAGCGACCTAGCCCCGTGAGCTAAAGAGAGATCTCTCCACAGCCCAGTAGCCGTGGTCCTGCTATCACAGGGAAGGGCGGTGACGTCACCCGCTCTGGTACGCCGGCTCTTACACCCAGTGCTTGTCGGCCGTAAGCGTTACACTCTCCCCCGCTTAAATCGCCGTCCCCGGCGAAGGGCTATCCCGCCCCGCTTCTGACACCAATGTAACGCAACGGGGGCTCAGGCGGGCGCCTGATCTCTCTTTGGCTCACGGGGCTAGGTCGCTGCAGAGAGACGCGGAAGTCCCGGGTTCGAGCCCCGGACGGTGCAGGGGCCGACCTAATGTGGCAAGGGCGCCCGCCTGAGCCCCCATTGCGTTACATTGGTGAAAGAAGCGGGGCGGGATAGCCCTTCGCCGGGGACGGCGATTTAAGCGGGGGAGAGTGTAACGCTTACGGCCGACAGGCGCTGTGTAAGAGCCGGCGTACCAGGGCGGTGACGTCACCCGCTCTGGTACGCCGGCTCTTACACCCAGTGCTTGTCGGCCGTAAGCGTTACACTACATAAGGCTGCGCTTCATCAAGACAACAGAAACAGACTTCAAACTCGAATGAATTACTTCTTGAGTGTTTATGACCGTCTTTAAAAAGATGAGAGCAGGCGAAAACGTATTTGGAAATGTCTGCTGACAGTATCAGAGTTCACGCTCAGCTGCGGACAAACGCTCCTCGTTAGTACAGCAAAACTTTAATGCCTATGATATTAGCAGAAATTGCGAGTGCTTTGCACGTGTCGAACTTCACGGACGAACTACTACAACAGTTGTGAACTTAATTCAATATTACCGGCAACATCTGAGAAAATAATGTTCACCCATGGAATTTGGTCTTTTAATGGCTGGCGGGAGAATTCATTTATACTCCCGTTGCATCATCAGCTAAAACGTTAAAATAACAACGCAGATTTGTTGGAGAACCTGACAAGAATTATTAGGTTAGCACTGTATGTATGTTGATAGTATATTTACTTTAATTTTAATATAAATGTAAACATACATGCTGTACAATCTAAAGTAATTTTAAAATGTGTTAGCTGAGGATGCGAGGGGGGCTATTATACCTTGTGAAACACGCAAGACAACTGTAAGAAAGGCTGGTATTTTAATAAAATTGGTGATCACAAGAAAACCACAATTCGTGTGATATTATCATCAATATCCTTCATAATCGATGTTCAAATGAAGGATTTGAAGAAACTATGAAAAAAGCAACAGTAATAGCAGAGGATTTTGATTATTGCTCTTCAATTCAGTAGATCGCTGTGGGGTTGCACCCCCACAAACAGCACAAAGGATGAAACCCACCTCCTTCGTTATTGCTATGTTTGTGCCGGTTTGTGCTGTTGAAAGTAGCATTTGTTCTATTGAAAACATCTCAAAAGATGAAGGTGCAGTCGCTTCCACGCATCATGATTCCACTAGATCTGATGACAAGAGCTGAAGCCCCTGGCATTTTACAAGCCAGCAATGTGAGAAAGCCCACCCCTGTGGAAGGTAGCGTGGCCCAGCAGTCTAAGGTGCTCTATTTTAGGCTCCAGTCTCTCTGGGGGCAGGGGTTCAAATCCCACCACTGCCAAATGTAACTGTTTTAAGACCTTGTTTCCTCTGATTTGCGATACGATCAGTAAAAGAGCTCTTTGTTAGTCTGTTGAGAGGCTGCACAAGGTGTTTGGAGATAGACTTTCTAAAAGACAATGTTCTTTGGCACTTTCAGATTTATGTAGGGAACAAAGTCTGCCAAGATCATTTATGAGGCAGTGCACATGGTAGTGTGCCGGCAAGTACATTTAGTACTGGCTGCAGTGGCAAGCTGCTTTTGTCTGTGAAACTTTTACTTCTTCATGCTGAATCATTGGCAGGGGTAAAGCTTATTAAATCTTTGCACATAGCGCTCCATCAGAAATACTTTGTACATGTTCAAAAGCAATCTGGGGGTTTACTTCATGCTTTCGCAAAGCACAACTTACAGGAAAGATTTAAATGGGGAATTGGTTGTGCTTCTTGATGTTGTTCCTGTGGTTGCCTTGGTTAGTTCTTGAAGTTCGACACGTGCAAAACACTTACAATTCCTGCAAATATCTTAGGCGTTAAAGTTTCACTGAGTCTAATCGTCGTAATT
The DNA here is from genome assembly GCF_059453375.1 of Lepisosteus platostomus. Lineage (NCBI taxonomy): Eukaryota > Metazoa > Chordata > Actinopteri > Semionotiformes > Lepisosteidae > Lepisosteus > Lepisosteus platostomus. The sequence continues at coordinate 56,320,216 of NC_142615.1, forward strand.
GAAGCCGTTTTGTTATTCGGTTGTAAAACCCAAAACAGCCGTTAGAACCTTGTTGTGCTTCCAGGATCATTTTCAGCCTTATAAACTGGTTATCAAGCTGCTGATCACTATATTAAGCAGTCGATAGCCTGAAGCTGTTCAGGTGCTCTTATGATTTCTTTTAATAAGAAGCACCAAACAATTTTAGAAAGCTTTTCAAGTTCTGACATAATTTTTTTCTGGCCATCAAATGAGAGACTCCAGAATATTAAAAAGTGCTTCGACCTTTAAGTCGTGGTTTTACAAACTAGGGTACTGAGGGAGCGCCCATACACGCTCTGCAATGGGGAAGAAATTGAAATTCTCATATGTGCTGTGAAGGAGATTCTCAAATGCTTCCATCATATTGCTTTCACGCTAGGACACAAGTGTGTATAAGTGTTTGGTTTTCATTGATTCTTGTTGAAGAATTGGGGATTTACGGTGAAAGAATCAGTATCCTCGGAATGCAAAAGCTTTGCTTCTCAGCAATCGTAAGGATTCTGAAGACAGGTCTATGTAGAGCAGTGTGATGATTTGTATTAAAAAGACACAGGGTGCTCAAGGTGACACCTTCCTTTACTATTGAAACTTTGAATCTCAGGAGTTCATTTAGTAAGTACCGAAAGAACAGTTGTTTTTACGGCATTTTACGGTGAGTGATGCAGTGGAAGCATTCAGGTCCCATAACCCAGACATAAATGGGTCAAATTCATCCTCTGCTATGCTCGGTTCATGAGCACACCCTAGATTCACTGAAATGCGAGAGAAGACTCCCTTTCCCTGTGTTTATTAAAGCTCCGTTCTGAGTTTCTCTCTTCGCTTCACACTTATGGTACTCTCTAATCTTTAACAATATCCTGAAAGGGAAAGGAACAGAGGCACATTTAGATAGCCCTTGCTTTGTGAATTAAGAACTGTTTGGGGTGTCTGTAATCAAGGCACGATTTGCGGTAAGGTATGTATTCAAATTTGTAAGACCGAAATATAAAAGGTGCAGCACAGTGTACTATGTAACTGTTCTGCATTTTTAAGATCTGCAGTTTTCTACGCATCTTGGATTCTTTTAATTTCTTTTAATTGGATTTCTTCTTGGATTTCTTACTCGCCCGCTCGATTTGTAATATGCACATCAAACCTCCCCACTGAATAAAACAGCTTCATGTGCCACAGCAATCCACAGTAAATAAGGTTTGCACCGCGTATTATGCGACCCCTAGTGAAATATTTAAGTGTTGGCTCAAATGTGAGGAATTTAATAAAACCTGAAAAAGAAATGCATGCAGGAAATATCAGCAATTCAAAGCATGTAGGCAGCATGAATAAAACAATGCAGAGCTCAGTTTAAATGATCTGAAGCCACAATTCCCTTTATATCCAGAGCAGTGCATTCTGACACAGTGGCTCTGCAGAAGAAAATGAGAAAAGCCGAACTTTACCCGCCTCGTTGCGGTTACTGCTACTCCTGCTGCTGTAGCTTTAAGTTTCTCCTGACATGTAATTGTCTTGCTTCTAGCATTATAATCTCCAGTGTGTCGACTCCTCACACTTCCTGACAGAGGAGCAGTCAGTGGATGGTAATCAAAGAGCTGTAGGGAGGGGCTAGCTGCTGGTATTTGTAGTATTACTTATAATAATAATAATAATACATATATATATATAGATAAGATAACACATATATAAGACCACTTTATTGGTCATATACAATTTCATGTATTAGGATTTTGTCTTTTCACCTACCCCCAACTTGCTCTCCATAAGATAAACAGAGAAACGTGGGGTCAGAGCACAGGGTTAACCATTTATACAGTGGCCCTGGATCACTTGGGTTTAAGGGTCTTGCTCAGGAACCCAACAGAAGAGGATTTCTCTGCCTGCCATGAGACACGACCTGGCAACCTTCAGCCACAGGAACAGATCCCTAGCCACTGCACCACACCATATACTATGTGGAGGATACATATAGAATGTATATACTATATATATATAAGCGCTGAGCTCAATCTGGTGCAGTTCAGCAATGTGAGAGGAAGGGCAGTAATGCAATGGATAACGTGGATCAGAAGATTGTAGGTTCGTCTACTACCTGACTCAGGCTCCTCAGTAATAAATGCCCTTAATGTAAGTGAACTGCACCTGACAGCTATAGAACCACACATTGGGTCAATTGCAACAAACTTTCGAAAGGAGCACACAGCTGCGGACTAGTTAACACGGTTGTATCTAGAGATCATCTCCAGCTCTGAGCTCAATTGCAACGAGAAACAGTGGGGAACAAACCTGGAGAGCAGCTGAACTTGTGCTCAGGTTTCAGCACTGTTGTTTTTCTAATTAACACTAACTGCAAGGGCTCTGAATCAAAGCTTTTCAATTATTCTGGTCAGTGTGTTAAAATGTAGGTCATAATTGTTATTTTTCTGTTTCGTTCAAGTATATAACTGGATATCACCAATAATTTAGTTATTTCCAATTAAACAAAGGCATATATTTTAAAATATTGCAGATCTGGGTAAGTTTGCTCACAAAAGCAAGAAACTTAGAACGGGACTTAAAGAAAGAGATTTTGGCTATCTTTGTTTTTCTTATACTACATTGGCCCGATGGTGTGCTTAAGTCTTCCATAAAACTCAGAGGATGGTTTCAATTCATTGACCTCTAGGTCATGGGCCCAGCATGCTTCTGCTGCGCCATTCTGCTGTATGATGCAAATGTCGACACAACTGTTCTTTCTATGCCTTCTAAAAGTACACCTGAGATTAAAAGTTGCAACGGTAAAAGAAGATGTCATCTTAAGCACTTGGTGTTTTTTAGTACAGATTTTCACACTGTGCTCTACATAGACATGCCTTCAAGATTGCTAAGAAACAGAGCTCCTGCTTTCCGATACTACTGATTCTGTAATCATAAATCACCAATTCTTTAACAAGAATCGGTGAATCGAAACCCAAACACATATTCACATCAGTGTCCTAGTCTAATAACATTATGATGTAAGCATTAAAGAATCTGTGTGGTTTCGTGTGATTTTTTTACCATAAGATTGTTTCCCAACTGGTCGGGATGGAGAAAGTTCAGATTGATCCATTGGGATCGTACTGGATTTGATTGAGATTTTGAAATGTTTCTTGCAAAGTTATTCAACTTTGCTTGAACCTTTCATAAAAAAGTGATCTGAAACGTCTTAGCTTAAAATCTTTAATGTTGCTGTCACTAAACTTGGACGTGATGTTCCAAAGTTGTGCAGTGTGATTTTATTCTTCAAGAATTCTCGGTGTGTGAGCCTTTACTGTGACATGTGATTTCATTTACATTATCTACATGGAGTATGTATAAGTACGTATGATTATTAGTAAATATAGTGAAATATAAACGTTTCAAATGCAGACGAACATTATAACAAGAAATCACGTCAAAATCTCATGGTAAACCAAGGGTTAAGTTTTACAACTTCAAGTACAACAATTTCATTACAAAAAGAGCAAGATGAAGACATTAAACACAAAACAGACACATTAAAATACAGAATCAGGTATTTAAATTGCCACCAGGGCAGAAATGTTACTGGGTGTTAACAGGTGAGAACAGTTCTGTGACTCATCAGTCATTTTTACAATGGAGCAGCAGGAGGTGAAACTCTGGACAGAAACTGCAGATAATGGAGCAGCAGGATGTGAGACTGCAGACAAGGTGAAAAAGAGAGTGAATGAGACAGGAGCAGGTAAAGGTTTATTCCATACTGAAAAGAAAAGAGACAGAACGTTTTGGCTTTGGTGCCTCCTTCATGTATGAGGGGCAGCTGATAAATCAAACAAAAGAACAAAAGATGGGAGTGGAGAGGAGACGAGCAGGAGAGAAAGAGCATCAACACTCAGGTGGTGTGAAGTCAATGAGAGGGAGCTGGAGAGCTGTTCTCACCCTGACAATACCAGCTAACAGCTCTGACCTCTCAGTCACTCTGCTCCTCTGGACAACTGAAACAATGAGTTTACAACTGCTCTTTCTGTCAGAATGCTGCTGGTTTGTCAGCTGTAAAATGTTAAATGTGGACAGAAAAGACTTCATTCAAATCACAGTCTTTTAGGGACTTTATTTTTCTTATTCTATCAACATTGCTGTTTTTTTCTGAAAATGAAACAAAGGATCTCTATAAATTATAGAAATCATCAATTATAATAAAACCAATCTTTATTATGAATAGAGATATAAAACTATCTATTGTAAGCAGAAATATAATTTGTCTAACTAATTAAATCCCATAAAAGCCCATAAACTAATGGATGCACAGAACATGTAGCATGGTGTACTTAGATTATCAGAAGGTTTTTGACCTACATTCCATTTTACATGTTCTGTTTAAAACAATATTTTCAATGCCTGATGTCTTGGAGATATCAAACCAATTGGCAACAGGAATTGTCCACATTACCGTCTATTAGCAGACATTGTTCAGATATGGATCCATTACATTAAAAGTTTAATGCCTTTATTTCAATACACGTTTAAGTACTGTTATTTATTTCAATACAGGCGAAGGATCTGGAAATATATGAAAATATTTCAATATTTCACAGTGTGAAAATCTGTACTAAAAAACACCAAGTGCTTAAGATGACATCTTCTTTTACCGTTATATAAATATTTATATATTTGTATGTGTATATATATTGATGTGTATATTTTATATACATATATTTGTAAACAAGGCTACATTTATTTTTATTATTTTATTTCATTGTAAATTCAACAAGATACAACATACTGAAAGTCCTTCATGTGAAGTGCATAGCAACAATCACTAAGGAAGTGAGTCATGTGGTAGGATGTAGGAGGAGTGATCGCTCAGTTCCTGTTCCTGCTTTAGGTGTGAATTCAAACCCTTGCAATAATATAGACCCGTAGGTGCGTAGGAGTCATAGTGTTTGTCATATCAGTATCAGCACAGCAATCTCTCTGGATTTGTGATCAACTTTGGTTAAATATGGCAATTGTACTGTTCAATCTGGAAACTAAGCTTCACTCTTTCATGGAGGATTTGCTCAAATCGATCGTGCATGAAGTTTCACATGTGTTCCGAAACAGGATGTCTGACTCCGAGGATGAGATTGAAAACAAACTCTGCAGCGTCTCCCAGACTCAGGTGAGACGGGCCGTGTTTAAAATCACACAGTGTGTGGAGGACAGTGTCGGGAGTGAAGTGGCGCAGCTGAAGAAGGAAAACGAGAGCCTGAAGTTGAGATTGCAGCTGTGGGAGAAGGAGTCGGGAGCAGAAGATCGGCGACAGACAGATCATGTTGGACACACGCTTCCCTGTGAAGTCCCTGCAGGAATAAAGGAAGACATGGACACGAAACTGCAGCTCTCAGGTCAGTGGGGTGACTTGTATGTAGTCAAGGTGTGTGTGAGTTTAAAAACAGTGTCTTCCTCACTGGTGAGAATATAGTGGAGAGATGCAGAGTCAAGTGGGAAAGACTTGTGATGTAGCAACGGGATTCTTTAGTGGAAACTGAACTGTTTTGTACGGTTACGGTGCTGAAAACAATTGTTTCACTGAATCAGTAATTAGGAAAGTAGACATATATATATATAGTTTTGCGATGTATTGGTTTATATTATTATATGTATACTAATGATTGTGTATACAAAATAATTTTAATAGGTTTAAGAATTACAGTCCTCCAGGGCCTGTGTCTATATTAACTCATCCCAGTGTCAGTGTGTGTTTTAACCCCTCTCTCTCTCAGTGCAGTGTTAGTGTACTGGAGTGTCCAGTCAGTGTGTGTGTATGAACCCCTCTCTCTCTCCCAGTGCAGTGTTAGTGTACTGGAGTGTCCAGTCGGTGTGTTTGAATCAACCCCTCTCTTTCTTTCAGTGCAGTGTTAGTGTAAATGTAATGTACTTGTGATATTATTACAGTAGACATACTTTTTACCCCTTTATATGCACTTATTCCCCTCTGCTTAAACAACACACATTGATTGTGAGTGTACTAGAACGTGCATGCATGTAGTTTAAAGTATAATAAAACCAGTGATACAGCTTAATTTCTCTTGACTTGCCTTTCCTCCTCGATGGAGATGCTGCATGATAACTAGAGACTAGTTCCTGAAGAGGAGCTCTGTTTCTGTTGCGTGGTGTATAAGAGTTGAATTTTTGTTTCCCACATTCTTTACATTTTTATTTACAGTATTTGAATTTTTTTGTTCACCGTTAAATGGCTATACATGAATTTGTGTAAAAATATGTTACATAAAATACTAGTCTGCTGTATTTTCAGTCCCTTTTCACTTTATCTGTTAAAAGAGATTAAATGTGTTTGAATGCATTTAAAGTTTGGAAAATTAGTTTTTAAAACTTAAATTACATGCTACTAAATAATATCTTTGCCATCTCAAGTTTAAAATTTAAGCTACTTTTTGTGCAGATATTACTTCCTTTTGAGCACTACTCTAAGCACGTATTAAAGTTCAGGGCTAAATATTAGGTTCCTTACTTTTCAGCATTTACATATTTCCACTTGGTCAGCGTTTTGGTCAGTTTTGTCTTCTTCCAAATCGGCTATTGTAACACTCCACACTCTGGGGTTTCTAAATCCACATTGAGCAAACCCCAGTATGTCCATACTTTGGCAGCCAGAACCCTAACCAGGTCTAGTACAACTGCTCACATTACTCCTATCCTGGAGTCCTTGCACTGGCTTCCTGTCAAGTTTCCTGTCGACTTAAAAATCCTCCTGCTCACCTATAAGTCTCTGCTTGGCTTGGCACCTCAGTACCTGTCTGAATTAATATCGATCTACTCCCCACCTTGCAACCTTCTCTTCTGTTTCTGGTCTCCTATCTGTCCCCCAGTCCATCTACACTCTGTGAATGACAGGCCCTTCTGTTAAACCCTAAACTCTGGAACTCTATCCCCAAGGATATCAGAGAGTCACCTTCCCTAAACTCTGTTAAATCCAGACTCAAAACATTCTTCTTTAGAACAGCCTTTATCTACCTGTTCTTTACCCATCTGCTCCTACTGTATTTTGTGCCGCCATCTACTAGGGCTGGGCGATATGGCCAAAAACATTATCACGATAAAAATTTTCATATCAGTCGATATTGATAGTTATCACGATAAATGTCAAATCATTATGAAGAAAGATGTGAAGACGGGGGTTTGAATTTAATCTTTTCTGTAGGGGGTTTAGACTTCCAAGTCACAAGCAGGGGTTTATGGCAGGAAAGGGGGTTAACTGATAAGGATTGCAGATGCCAGCTAGGAACCCCCCTGGGTGTAATGTTAAACTGACCATTTGCCCAGAACATCATAAACTGGCCAAATACCATGAACCCCCCTCTTTACCATCAGACCGAGTGACGTCAGAAACGGAGAAGAAAACTGTATATAACCCAAAAGTTTGTAACAATACGGGGAACAATACTTCGGTTTTGTTGTTTCTTGCGGGAAACAAGACTTCGACTTTATTGTTCCTTGCATGCAATAAACTCATCTGTTTTACTTCATCTCGGGATCAAGAACCTTATTTCTTCTGTTACAACAATTATTTCTTTCAAGTTTAAAGGCAGATTTTTTCTCCTGAGTGAAAGTTGAAGAAACCAGACAGTTAATTGGTAAATTAACAACTCTTTATTTTAAGAACACAACAAACACTTGCCAAACAGCAGAAACATTAAACAAATCTGAAGTAGAGAGTATTCAAGTCTTTTTTATGTCAAAATATGCATGAGTAAAATGTACAAAATAAATATCTTAATAGAACGCTGTGCACGCTGCTCTGTTTTATGTCTGATCGTAAAAAGCCAAAATATCTCCAAATTACCAAAGTTGAATGACCTTTTCTGTCGATGATGTCATCGTCCTTCGAGCTGGTCATTGGCAGCACTACATTTGCTTCAGTGTCGCTCATTTCTCCACTCTTCAATCCTGTCAGCCACCACCGTGTGGGTTAACAACACCACGTTAGCTGCCTGGTCTGCAACACACACGCGCACTCGTAGTATTTTGTGCGCATGCGCAAAGCATAAACATATGTATCATACATTTATCAAACTTTTGTTAAAATTATATCGAGAAAAATTATATCGCGATAATTATCGTTATCGAATTATCGCCCAGCATTACCATCTACTGTCTCCTCAAACAGCGTATTCTCATCATGCTTATATTTTTGTTGTTGGCATCATGTTAAGCACTTTGAGAAGTCACCATTAAAGGTGCTATATAAAATAAAGTTAATTATTATTATTATTATTATTATTGTTGTTGTTGTTATTATTATTATTATTATTATTATTATTATTATTATTATTATTATTATTATTATTATTATAAAGGTCTTGGTTTCCTGTCCTGTGTTTTTTAGGATCAGAGTCTAGTGATTTCCCTGATGCTGGGGAATGGGCTTCTCTTGAACAGCAGCAGAGTGAGGAGGAGTGGGGCTCCAGTCTGATGCAGGAGACAGAGCTCACTGCCGCAGAAGGGAAAGAGACACTCAGTGAGAAGCACACTGACAGCAGACAGAGTGTCAAGGATCTGGACTCTGTGCCCATGATGAAGACAGAGCCTGAGAGTGAGACACCTGGGCTCTTAGTATGTGATGATTTTACAGAGAAGATTAACAATCTGAACACAAACAACATTACACAAGGTTGTAATGAACTGGGCTGTGTCACTGAACAAGAGCACAGTGAAGAACAGGATGTTTTAAATCTTCCAGAGCAAGACATGGAGCCCAAGTTGATTGACACTGCAGAGCAGCAGACTGATGTCCCTGGTGAAGAGAATAGTACTGAGTTACAGCACCCAGAGGAGAGTCAGTACAGGGAGGAACAACGGCAGCTCCAACAGGGCTTGATAATAATTAGGCCTTGTTCTGTTCAAGTGGAGAGATTGTCATTGCAGAGTCTAAAACAATTATACGATCCCTTAGTATCCGATGACTTTACACACAGGTTTAAAAATCTGGTTACTGAGAAAACTGTTGAAAGTTTTAATGAACTGGAGAGCATGTCTGTTCTTGGGCAAAGAGAGGAACAACTGAATGAGCTGGGCGGTTTTAGTCTCAGAGAGCTGGAGAAGGAGCCCCAGATGATTCACACTGCTGAACAGCACACTGAAGGACATGGTGGAGAAAACACAGCTCTGTTTCAGCACCCAGAGCAAGACCATTCCATGGAGCATTTGCAGAATAAGAGACCCCAGCACAATCAGAGGATGAGAAAGAATCACTTAAGGCCTTGCTCAGATAGAGTGGATAAACTGCCATTACGGCACAGACAGGAGCGGAGTTTCTGTCAGTCTAGCATTTCGAATCCCTACCAGCACCTTCACACAGGAGAGAGACCATTCAGCTGCAGTCAGTGTGTGAAGAGATTTAGTCGGTTAAGCCACTTAATAAACCACCAGCGCATTCATACAGGAGAGAGACCTTTCAGCTGCAGTCACTGTGGGAAGAGTTTTAGTCAGTTAAGCTACTTAAAAAATCACCAGCACATTCACACAGGAGAGAGACCTTTCAGCTGCAGCCAGTGTAAGAAGAGTTTTAGTGATTCAAGTACTTTAAGAGTCCATCAGCGTATTCATACAGGAGAGAGACCATTCAGCTGCAGTAAGTGTGGGAAAAGTTTTAGTCAGTTATGTAACTTAAAAAGACACCGGCACATTCACACAGGAGAGAGATCATTCAGCTGCAGTCAGTGTGGGAAGAGTTTTAGTCAGTTATGCAACTTAAAAAGCCACCAGCACATTCACGTAGGAGACAGACCATTCAGCTGCAGTCAGTGTGGGAAGAGTTTTAGTCGGTTAAGCCACTTAAAAAGACACCAGCACATTCACACAGGAGACTGAACATTCAGCTGCAGTCAGTGTGGGAAGAGCTTTAGTCAGTCAAATAACTTAAGAGCCCACCAGCACACTCACACAGTCAGCGTGGGAATAGTTTTAGTGACTGAATCACCTGAAGAGCCCACATATTAAGATCACTTTATTGGCCATATAATTTTTTTTGTATTAGGAATTTATCTTTTCACAGGTTGCTCACCATGAGGCCCACAGATTGGGAGAGAAGCTTTGGGTCAGAGCACAGGGGGAGCCATTTGTACAGCACCCCTGGAGCAGTTAGAGTTTGGGGGTTTGCTCAGGTATCCAACAGAGTAGGATTCCTCAGTAAGCTTCAGGATTTGAACTGGCACCCACAGGCCCAGATCCTTAGCCATATTGCCACCACACCACCCTTATTCGTACAGCAGAGAGACCTTTTAGCTGCAATCAGTGTGGGAAGTGTTTTAGTGACTCGTGTAACTTAATAGCCCACCAGCCCACTCACACAGAAGACCTTCATTGTTCACCAGTGCAGTCACACAGGCAAGAGTTCATTCAGCTACAGTCAGTGTGGGAAGAGTTTTATCCAGTCAGGTGACTTAAAAACACACCAATTTAGTCACCAGTTTTTATTTTAATCATAGTCTTAGTCTTGTCAATTGAAATGTCTATTAGTTGAAGTAGGTAGCTGCGTCAGCATGTGACATCCGTAAAAGTTTCCACAGCTGACTTTTTGTGTTTTCTTTGTTCTTTTTTCAGAGGAATAAACCTTTACTTGTTCCTAAAATGTCTATTGGTCACTTTGTAGTCGGCCACTTTTGATTTAGTCTAGTCATCTAAATGTTGAATATGATTACTCTTACTTATGGTTGATTAGAACAGAATTCTAGTCATGCAGTTGACTTTATGTGTATAATAAAATATAAGTCTAAATTGAATTCTTTATTCCTTTATAGTCTTGGAATGTTAAGTTTAGTCCTGTTTAATTTACAATTAAGACTGTTCTCATTGGATAGGCTTGTAATTGTGTAACAGCTTACCATGTTAAGCAAGAAATGTGTATAAAACAGATTAGGATTCTTAACTGTAACTCTTAAGAAAAAGAGACACATCTTTGTTGCACAGTCTAAATTTTATCAAACACAAGAAATATTTATGCAATAAAGGGTAAATAATAAGGGATTGGAGAAATTGTATGAATCTCTCTTGATAAGAAAATCTATTTTGGCACCATTACTAATAATTCCATATTTTTATGGTTTTTTTTTCAGTGCAGCTTTTTAATTTTTTTTTAAACCAGACAGGACAAGCAATATATATATATATACACTTTAACAGCCTCATAAACTAAGTGCAATTAAATATTATTTTCTGATGCCCTCATATGAATATGATTCATAGTTTCTGCATAGCCAGAACCTGTGTCATCACTACCTTAGTGAGCATCTTTGCTTTTTCTCAAATACAGCATTCACTCCAAAAAGAAGATGAATTATAAAAGCCAACACATTTTCCAAAGCGTTTTATAATAGTGTCACCCTGGAGGCATGGGTTTGAATCTCACTCGTGAGGAAGAGCTTGCTCTATGGTCTTGGTATCATGCAAATGAGGTAAGGCACTATGATGTAGATAATGCGTTAACATATGCACAAACACACAAAATGTCCCATTCCTTTCCTGTTATGTCCTTATCCTATCCTGTATGCTTAATAGGAGTTAAGTGACCTCCTGGTTTCTCGTATATATATATATCCTGACCACTACTGAACAGATACCCTGTTCAGTGTAGCTGATTCAAGATTCAAGAACTCACCCTTTTCGGCACTTTCTTTGTTCACTGGAGATTGTTAATTAATAAACTTTTTTTGGGAAAAAAATTAAATTAATCAGACACATAGGTAGATTTTGATAAAAAGCATTTAGGAGTTGACAAGGTGCCCCTTTGAAATAGTTGTCAGAAAATGACAGAAAGGAATATTACATAAGCTTTCTCACACTGCATGAGAGATGGAATCTGATGGGAGAAAAGCTACCAGTCTTCTTGTTGGGGAATAAAACCCTGATCTCCCACGTGACAGGCGGGGATATTCACCACTATACGAACAAGGGGTGCTTGCTTGCTGCTTGGAGGCATTTCCTCTTATGGCTACTGCTGTTTCAGCTTTTATTTTAATTTCTTCCAAAGAAGTGTAAGAAAACAGGTTTGCATCTGCACCATTCTCACTCCTCCTCTTCTATTATCACAGCTCCTCTTTGTGCACGACCAACACCTACGGAGTCGGTTCTTTCAGCTTTACTAATGAGGTTTTCAAAGGCTGGAAGTAGGGCAGAAGACATGAGGATGCAAAGAGCGTTGTTATCTGCTTCCATCTGCGAAATGTCATTTGTCGACACTGAAGGACTTATTGCCAAGGTTTTGGGTCCAAGTGATTTAGCATTTCAAAAGTACCAGGAAAAAGGAAAGAGCACTTTATCTTTTTTTTGTGCCAGAACACAATGACATAAGAAGGTCACTATAATCAGTAAGATTCAAACCCACGTGGGAAGACCTCAATGGATTTCTAGTCCATTGCCTTGAGCGCTCTGCCACAACTACAGTAAGTGCTGCTACCGCCACACTTTTGCAATAAATCTAACATGGAGTGCGTGGCGGCATCGGAAACCTTTTTCAAAGTCCCTCTCTGTCTTAAAGAAAAATCTTTACAAAATACATGCTAGCAGACAGATACACCTCGGAGGATTTAAGGGGGGCTTGGTTGGAATGATAGTCTCCCCGTCTGGACATTAAAATGGAATTTTGTTAGAAAAAAATGGAGAAATGTGTACAAGGATTTTAAAAGCTGCACCACAGTTTGAATAACATTTATATTAATGTTACACGCAGGAATTGCCTTTGATTTACACGCTTCTTAATGCAATGAAAGACAAAATGACCAAAAAATGAAGTCCTGCAGTTAAATATAATGTCGTTGCGTGTCAAAGCAGTATCATACTTTATTCTACCACCGTGGCACTGGGCGTATATGGAAACGATCACACGCTATGACTCATTTTTAAGCAGTCCCTACTGTTGTAAGGCACCATGAAGCATGCACCTCCATCAATATTTGCGCATCTATGAAAGGTAAACTCTGTAAGGCAACTTATGCTATAAGACCAGCACCTCTGGAAGATCTTAAGAGTCTCTTAACACCACTTCCAGCAACAAGCCTTTTTTTTTCCAGCAGGTCTTGCCCATCCAGGTACTGACCTTCGTAGCTTCAATGGGTTATCAGTTTTGGGTTGGAAGGTGATGTAGCTGCTAACTGCAAAACTCAGTGCATTGTTCACCGAGTTTGCTGTGTTTTAAGAGGAGTGTATGAAGATGATAACGGAAGGAGGATACGCCCATTCCTCACGTGGAGCTCAGAGCAACGAACTGCGCCTGCAGCTCGCTGAGTCTTTTCTCATGTAACTGCGGAGCCCAGACACAGCGTCTTCAGCCAGTGTTGGAGATTCACAGTTCAGAAAACAGCTGTCTTGAGCAGAAACTGATCTTCCTGCTTTCGTTAAGGTTATTGGAAATGGCGGTTACTGTGGGGTATAGTGCTTGTATCTCTCTTCTCTGGCTAAACACTATCTACTGTAAAGTATAGAAATAGACAAAAAAGCTGAAATACTTCAGTAAGGCTGAGCAGATAGGAAAGTTTAATAAAAATGTTCTGTAAATCAATTTGCCTATATTTTCGAGCTCTGATATAATCCTCTCTGCTCCTGCCGCTGTCACTGGGAGTGACTGCATTCCGTAGGGCTACAGGTTGATTTCACAATGTCACATTTAATGAAACGCAGGAGAAACAGCAAGGAAAACAATGTTTTAATAAGTCTTCATCTGGTTTTATATTTCGGTCTTTCACTTTTGAATGCATATGTAAATCTTTACTCGATTACAGGCAATCCAAACAGTTCTTAAGGCAGAAATTGAAGCCTCTTTGACTTTCCGCTAATCACATTGAAGTGTTCACGAAGCATTTCCCTGCCCATGATGGGCCCGCAAACCGGTTTCTCCGTTTTCCTCTACCTGTCATTTTCAGCGAGCACAAGACGGGGAGAAAAGGAGACTAGCCGTCAGGAATGGGGCTTGAACCCAGGCCTCTATTCAGAGACCAGAACACCCAAACAATGGAAGGATATGAAACCTTGAATCTGGCACCTTAGACCACTCAGCCATCCTGATGAGCTATACAAGGTGGTGTGTTGAAAGCACCAGTAGTTCACTAAACTGAGCAATGCTTTGCTGGAGAAGCGCCAAGGTGCCTGTTGTTGACTAAACGGATCGCGGAAATCAAATATTCGGATCGATTCAGAGTGTGCTTTACAGCCTTTGTGTAATATTTTGATCTGCTAGGGAGCAGTTGTCTTCACAATCTGAATTATCACAAATGGAGTGACGTCAGTGTAAAACAGCTTGCATTTTTGGGAACAGACATTGTATTGCGTATTTCTAATTGGTTTATTTTCCTGATAGTATTGTATTTCCTGATGCATTGTGATGCATAAAAGCCAGCTGCATAAAGCTCTGTTACGCGTCATTTATGACGGCTTTTCAAATAGCAGCCAGTGAAGGATCAAGACATACTCCTGGCTTCACACTCCGGACAACCAAGTCCTGCTTATTGTTGCTGAGGGTTGCGATCTGTTGCCCTGTAACGTCGCCGTTAAGTATCAGAATGTGTTATGCATTAAACACAATCCACAAGGAAATAAAGATTGTAGAGGTATGTTTTAGGTGCTCAGCTACCACGGTGGGTAGAGCATGAAACTTTTAATCTCATGAGTTTGAGTCCAATTTTCTTGATCTCCTCTTGATCTCTCCAACCATGTAGTAGGATCGTGCAAGTAGGATGCGATAGCATACTGGGATCCCTAGTGCCTAATGACTTTTCATAATTCAACTTGCTTACAGCGTTGGGCTCTGTTCAAAAACTGCTGTGAAATCAAGAGCTGAGCAGGAGTCTGTGTAAATGGAGGCAGGTCTGCTCACGAGGAGGGAAACACTTCATCGTTTACTAATTGAAGACCACAATCTGCCAAAACACTTATGCTAATTAGTAACACTTTTGAAGTATGTATTATATTGTAAATACTCTTATTTGAACAAGCTTAAATTCGCATACTGTTATTTGGACAGCGCAAACCAGTCTGACCTCCTACAACTTTCTGTGCCCGCTAAGCAGATCTTAAAGCAGCTGCAGCCAGAGTAGCCGTGATGGCAACACAGTGCTTGGAGTTCGGCTTTTCTTATTTCTTCCGCGGAACCACCAGTATCGGAATATACTGATCCGCATAAGTAGCGCTTTTGGTTTCTGATCGTTTTTATTGAGCGCTGCTCTAAACTTTATATTTGTTTGGGCTAGTTTTCTTTTTTCTTTCTTATTATTTATTGACGTGTTAAATATTAATTGCCTCAGTAGTTGCCTCGGTGATTTTTGGCTCTTCTCCCTTGCAGGGTAACGGCAAACCTCTTTAGAGAGGGAGTCCCCCACGCACAGCTTTTCTTCATCAAGAGCGGAGACAGAAACAGACTTCAAACTGAAATGAATTACTTCTTGAGCGTTTATGACCGTCTTTAAAAAGCTGAGAGAAGGTGAAAATGTCTTTGGAAAAGAGGAAATGTCTGCTAACAGTAATCAGAGCTCACGCTCAGCTGCAGACAAGTGCTCCACCATAGTACAGTGTTGAGTACCCCTGCTTGTTGCGCGGGAGACCGGAGTACGTTTCTGTGACAGGGTGCTGGTTTAATTTTTTAACAACCTGACTTCACTTAAAAAGTGTGTACTGTGTACTAAGTTTTGGACTAGTTAGTGTGGTAGAATATGGAAATCGTCTCCAGCTCTGAGCTTAACTGCAACAAGAAGTCGTGCTGAACAAAGTCAGACCCCAGCTGAAATTGTGCTCAGTGTGGTGCTCAGGACTCAGGAGCATTGTTGTGGTTCTAATTAGCATGAACTGTAGGGGCTCTGAATCAGAACATTTCAATTTATCTGATCAGTAAATTAAAATGCAAGACACTTTAAAATAGGATTATTACTTTGTCTCTGTCCTGTTTGTATATAACCGAATGTCCCTCACGGTTTAAAAGATACCAGTAAGGACACATAACTCTTAATTTGGTACTCATTGCAAATATTCCAGAAACAAGCACGTCCGGCAGAAGGGGTTGAAGGTGAACATGTATCGTATTTTAACGGCTTCTATTTCCACTGACGATTGAGACAGATTCATGAGGAGATCCTTCACATGATTAAGTGAACACATCTCTATTTTGGTCTGATGTAGAGGTTACATTTGTGTCAGCAGTACTATAAATGTAAGTCTTATACACTTTGAGGGGCTGCATCTGTAGCGCTTCATCTAAGAGGACTGTTTTACTTTACCACACGGTTACATTCACCCACCCAATTTATTCTCAGAATACCCAATGGCTCAATAACCCTGTTTTCCCCTGGGAACCACCAGTGTACTGTCCTATCCCATTTGAAAATATAACAAATATATTCAATTAATATATTAAATTAACAAATATATTCAATGAACTGTGTAACACAGAACTGGAAAGGTGAACCCGGGATGGCTGAGCAATTGAGTAGTTGAAACTGTTGACCAGGATGGCTTAGTGGTCAATGTATTGGACTTAAGGTCCAAGGGACAAGTGTCCATGTGGGTTCAATCCCTGCTCCTATAACTTGCTTTTGAAGTGACAGAACACTTTGAAGATTTACACTCTATTAAAATATGGATTTACTAAATTTCAGTTCTCTTCGATCCCTGATATAACTCAACTTTCACCATTGCATCCTGAAGGCTTAACGTGCATTAGCTGTGATACAGGTTCTAATAAAGACAGAATGAAACTGTATCAATAATAAATGACATGTTTTAAATAAACATTTATTAATAAACATCATTATTAATAAAAATGGTGTGACGGGAAAGCAAATTAAATATTATAATGATATCCCAAGCAACTGATGTGTGCCGGAGCCAAATGTCGTCCACTGTAGGCTTTGTAAATTGTTAAAAAATTGGAAGCAGGTGTGCCTGCATTAATAAAGCTCCATCGAGCGGTAAAAGAAACAGAACAACCAACCTAAATCCACTAGCAAGTTTCTGTAGCTGAAATAACAGGCAAAACTGCTCCAGGTGAGGCTTGAACTCACAACCTCGGCGTGACTTTGTACTGCTGTATAAGTAATAATAATAATAATAATAATAATAATAATAATAATAATAATAATAATAATAATAAACTTTATTTTATATAGCGCCTTTAAAGGTGGCTTCTCAAAGCTCTTTACAGGATGATAATAACAATAAATAAGAAGACTACAACAATAAATAAGAAGATTTCACAAGATAGGACACAATTATAATTACAACAATACAACAATAACAATAGAGGAGACCGTGGAAGGTGGTATTAAGTAGAGCAGAGGGGTGAAGAATGGAACCAGTTAAGTAAAGGCTTTTCTGAAGAAGAAGGTTTTGAGTCTGGATTTGAAGGAGTTTAGAGAAGGTGACCCTCTAATATCCTTGGGCAGAGAGTTCCAGAGCTTGGGGGCATAGCAGGAGAAGGCCCTGTCGCCCATACAATGTAGACGGGCTTGGGGGACAGTAAGGAGGGCAGAATTTGAAGAGCGGAATTTTTGCGAGGTGGGGAGTAGGGCGATAAAAGTTCGGACAGGTATTGAGGTGCCAAGCCATGTAAAGCCTTATAGGTGAGCATGAGGATTTTAAAGTCTACGCAGAATTTGACCGGAAGCCAGACAAAAGATGACTCCAGTAGATAGCTGTGTAGTTGTGTAGGACCACACACGACACAGTGATGCTGCGGCTCTTAATGGACACAGACCACATGAGAGGCAAGCAAAACGCTGTTTTAAAATTCCAAAGGCTCACCAAGCCAGAGGAACAGCAATGAACTGAAAAGATCTGTTACAGACGTCTACTGTATGTTAACCTCTTTAGAGCTCTAGATGCCACGTGTTTCTTTTAATTGTAGATTAACACTCCCAAGTAACAGCACTTTACAGTATATTAATGTTAATTCCGCTTGTAATTGGCTTACGATTGGCTTACTCTGCTGTAAGGAATATAAAGTATATGAAGAATATAAAACATGCGAACTTAAATGTTCAAAGCTTTCAGGCTCTTTAGCATTTTCCTTCACATATGGGAAAAATTATTGTCGTTGTTCTCCACATAGATAATCTACACGAGAGCACATGTAACAGTACAGGACACGCAGTAAGGAACTCACACAGCTTTCAGCTCAGTGCAAAGTGCAGACGGAGGACTAGCTCGCTGAACAATCTCTCAGGAAATCCCGGGTGAGATTCAACAGCTACGACAAGTCGGAAGACACCCCAGTGGGCAAAAGACGTATAATATACATCTATTAAACGCATACCTTAGACGTCTAAATGTGGTCCGCAATTCGTCTAGAATGAAATTCTGATATACGTCTATTGTTATACGTCAATTATACGTCTATGATTAGATGTTCATTATACGTAAATGGTTGGAGTTCTATTATACGAATAAATTTAGAGGACTATTATACATATACGGTTGGAGTTCCGGATAACTTTAGAGGACTATTATACGTATATGGTTAGAGGTCTATTATACGGATAACTTTAGAGGTCTATTATACGTATATGGTTAGAGGTCTATTATACATCAAAGAGTTTTACAGGTGTAGAAACTAGTAAATCAAGCCAATGATTTGGTTTAGAAATTTATTCTGAAAATACACATTCACACCTGAAAAATATGTATTTCAAATTGTACATTGTAAACAATCAATCAACAATCAACATATGGGCAATAATCATAAAAACACAACTAGTCTTAAACTTCAGCTACAAATTCTGGTAACATGGCAATATACAGTATAGTTAAGAAAAAAATGTTGTAAAACCAACAGAAATCACAGACTGCTATAACTAGTCCTAGTTATATAACGATTTTAAGTATAATGATAAACTACTGCAAGGAATCGGTCCACCTGAGCAAACAGGATCGTAATGTTGACACTCAATAACGACACTGATATGTGCAGTTCCTGGACGGATAGCCCTCCTGCCCATCAAACAGACTGAGTGACTGTTCGTGTCATTTAGTGTTGTCTGACCATTGACAAAGTACAACTATTTTTTTAGGGCGCAAATTAAGTTAGGTAAATCTTTTTGCCCAAAACTGAAGGGGCGACATTCCCCCCTCCCCCCGTGATGCCAGGCCTGTCCCCATCCTATTCCATAATGTCATTATATATAATACCATACAACAGTGACCGATCCTTACTAACTGCATGCGTTAAAATTGCACATCAGCTCATAGCAGGGGGCACATAGCCGCGATGTATTATCAATGTTAAATTTCAACCATAATATCGACAACATTAATAAACGCATACGTTGAGAAAATATCGAACCCAGCATATTTTCCGGTTATATACCACAATGCATTGCTAGTATTCGTTGGTCACCATTTTGGACACGTTTTTCAAATGTAGAAGTATATCCGCAAATATCTCAGCAATCCTCTTTTGACGAGTAAGTATGAACAATAATAATACTATCTGAATACATATATATCTTTCTTAATATTATTTTGATTAAAATAGTACGTGAATAAGCAAATAAATGGCACATAAAATAGTGTGAATGGGGAAGATGACACAAAATCATTTTGCCGTTTCTCTTATTCTTATTCTATGTTGTACTTTCAAACTTTGGGTACTCTTTAATTAGGACAGACTTTATTGCTCAGCTGCTATGATGCAAGCCAAATTTTATACATTTATTTCAGCTTTGAGCTTAGTAAACCGTTCATTTTTTAGATTATACTAAAGACGATATTAATCATCATTTATTTGGGAAGTAATATTATATAATTTTCTCCTAGCTGTGGTGCTGAAGTCCCACCCTACATCAACAGAAAAAGAAATAAAGGAGCACGCAATGTGTTACTTGAAGAATGCATATGCAAGGCAGGAAGCCAGGAGATCTGGACACTGAAAATAATAGGTTTTTGGTTCTAACTGTTAGGACAATTAGACAGGGTTTGCAAATAGTGGACAAAAATCGTCTTAACTTCCATTGTAATATTTTTTTTTCTTGGAAATATAGAAGTTGTACATTTTAAAATGTATATTTGAATCAAAATGTGGTTTTGAGTTATTGTGTTAATGCAATTAGTTTTGTGTTTGTCATTACTATACTGTATATTGCCATGTTACCAGAATTTGTAGCTGAAGTTTAAGACTAGTTGTGTTTTTTATGATTATTGCCCATATGTTGATTGTTGATTGATTGTATACAATGTATAATTTGAAATACATATGTTTCAGGTGTGAATGTGTATTTTCAGAATAAATTTCTAAACCTAATCATTGGCTTGGTTTACTTGTTTCTACACCTATAAAATCTATTTTTGCTGTATAATAGACCTCTAACCATATACGTATAATAGACCTCTAATGTTATCCGTATAATAGACCTCTAACCATATACGTATAATAGACCTCTAAAGTTATCCATATAATAGACCTCTAAAGTTATCCGGAACTCCAACCATATATGTATAATAGTCCTCTAAATGTATCCGTATAATAGAACTCCAACCATTTATGTATAATGAACGTCTAAACATAGACGTATAATTGACGTATATTAGAATTTCATTCTAGACGAATTGTAGACCACATTTAGACGTCTAAGGTATGCGTTTAATAGACGTATATTATACGTCTTTTGCCCACTGGGCTATTTGTAGCTTTCTTTTGATCGCCTGTTTTATTAAAATGCCAGCCTCTTTTACAGTTATTTTAGATGTTTGGCAATGTGTAATATCCTCCCTCGCATCCTCAGTTAAAATATTTTAAAAGTACAATAAAATTACATTATATTGAACAGCACTAGGTTAACATTTAGAATTCAAATTAAGGTAAATATACAAAAATATTAAAATATAACTCTGGCGATCTGTCGTTTTTGCTTATCAAGTTCTCAGATAATTTTGCATTGTATTTTAAATTATTTTAGCTGAGGATGCAACGGGATTATAAGTGAATTCTCCCGCCACCCATTGGAACAAATTTCCGTGGGTGAATACTATCTGCTTGGAAGTTGCCCTTGTCGGTAATTATTGGAAATTCCCGGTAATGTTGACTCTACCGCAGTCTTTACCTCTGACCAACCCTCAATTGTTTACTACTGCAAATATCAAAATAGTTAAGGTTTTGCGGACAAATTATATATCTGTGGTGATGATGTTTACTATGGGAGGAAGTGCGTCCCTGGGTGGGCTCAAAACACCCACCTTTGGGCTAAGAGCCAAACACGCCAACCAAATGCACCACAGAAATGCTTTCACGCCGTTTTTTTTCCATTTACATACTTTTGGTGCACACAAAAATTCGCTCACATTTCATCTTTCGTAAGATATATGATTTAAAAAAGTTCCACAAAGGAAATTAATACATGTATTAAACCAAATCAAGCCCTCTGTGAGTGTCCCAAATGATCTGTTCTGTAAAACAAGACAGGAAGAAAGGTAACGCTAGAACTTGAACGCAGGACTTCCTCTTTATTAAACAGGTGCTTTAACCAGCTAAACCACGGCGCCGGCAGAGCGCTATTCTTACAGCCGCTTAGACACACCGCTCTGAGACATCTGCGTTCGGTGTGCGCTGAGCCTGCTCGCCGAGCAAGTTGCCTCCTTTTCATGCACTAGCAGCCCCGATACTAAGAGAGAGGATGAGAAATGGCTTTTATCTGGCACTTTTCATGTCCAAGGAGATCAATGTGCTTTCCGTGTACAACAGGGTGTCCTCTATACTCACCACTGAAGCACAGGACACGCCTGTTGGATTGACATCACTCAAGCAAAATAGTGAAATGGCAGGTGGAAGAGGAAAACGACCATCAAGAATGAAGAAAGATGATCTTGAGTGTGCCAACGCATGTCTGAAGAGACTGGCTTTCTTGACGAGGTGGCCGATTGGTTAAGGTGATGGACTGCTCATCCGTTGTGTTCTCCACATGTGGGTTTGAATCCTATCCTTGTCATCTAGAGCTTTTGACTTGTGATCCATTTCTAAGTCGGGTTTGTGCACTTTTGCTACTGTAGTAGAGCAGTAATATTTCTAGCGTTGGCCGAACATGGCTTACAGCAGTAGGGGACAGACAATAGTCTCTTAATATTTAGGTTATATTTATGTTTTGTACTGCTTTCACCTGATAGTAATAGTAGTCCTGATGATCGATTTAGGGACATGGTGCATCTTGAAAAATGTTCTTGTTAATTTCAATTTGGAAAAACTGCACTCACCAGAAGCTGAAACGGGTCGTGTTTACATAATGCACAAAGCAATAGCAACGTTTGGAGTTGAATCTTGCTATGAGTCCTTACCTGTTACAGGAGGCATTTTAGGACTTTTTTAGCTCAGACAGCTATCAATTCATCTAACATTTCTACTACATCATGATTAGCAACGTTATCTTTACCTAGCACTAAATGTAGCTTTAAATAAGAGTAAATTTTAAAATATATGTAAAAGTAAATGCTATTCCATATATTGTAACTTTGTGGTATTTATAATGTTTATCTGAGGATGCACGGGAAAGTATTATACATTGCAAAACATCCAAGACAAAGGTAAAAGAGGCTCATATTTTAATACAATTTTCGATCAAAAGAAAACCACACTCTGTATGATATCATGGTTAATATCCCAAGATATCGACGTTCAGTTGAAAGATTTGAAGAAACTCTCCAAGAAGCAACTGCAGTAGCAGAGTTTTGATTTGAACCGATGTTTACACCTCAATAATCCATTAGTCCTCAAAAGAAACAAAGAGGTGATTTGAGTGTCACCATGATCCTCTTCTCAATCCAAAAGAAAGGTTTTGTATGATCCTGATCCCACTAGAAAAAGAGTCAATTTCAGCCTGCACTGATATCCCTTCAAACGTTTTGTAAGATCTCTGGTAGAATATACAGTAGAATCCTGGTCCATTTCTTCTACTAAAAGAGACTATGGGAGTGAGTATTTGATGTCGAACTGGGATTTAAATAAACAGAAACACTACACTACATTGGGCTACGCGTATGACAAAACGTGTGGGTTTTGAGTTGACCTTTCCATAGCTCAGTTGCTAGAGTGTAAAACTGTTTCAAAAAGCAGCGGGAGATTGTTATGTCGCTGTTTTGAATCCGGCTCGAAGGATGGTGTTTTCTTGTTCCTTAATTAAAAAGTGAAAATATCGAATTTGTCTTTCACTTTTACGTTCACCGAAAGCTCAGCAAACAGAGAAGCAGAGGCTCCTGTTCTGATCTATCCTCACTTCTGATTGTCTTGCTTTGACCTTTAAAATGTACACTGTTGACCGTTCACTCTTCCTAACACAATTAAAGACCTGCGGAAAAGACTCGCTATCGGGAGTTTAGTTCAGTGGTAGCGTGCTCTATGAAGCGTCGTTTTCAATCGCCGGCGTCTCCACTCTGGATTCTTTTAAAACGCGATATCTTTCCTTCCTCTTGTGACTTCCCTCGTGTGTGAATTTCAGGGAGACACATAAACTCTTTGTCTGAAGAGACAAAAGAGACATTTTTTAAACCAGACAAATCGAAAGACGTAGTAATTATAAACACGTACAAAACACGTGAATCTAATTGAGACCATGTTGACCGGGGCGATGTATTACTAGTAGCGGCTCTGAGCTCACTGTAGTGCAGTTGAGTAAGAGGATAGTAGGGACAGTGGTGCAATGGATACCATGTCTGATTTTGGATCAGAAGTTTTTAGGTTCGATTCCTGCCTGGCTCATGAAGCTTTTAAACCACGCTACTCAACACTGTCACCTATTTTATGCGGTCCTACACAACCTTACTATCGACTGGATGAGTCTCCAGTTCATTCCGCCTGTTTCACCACCGTTATTGTTGGACCACAGCCACAGATTTGAGAAGACATACTGTTCAGAAAAACTGTCTTAAATAATCACGTTGAAAAAGGTGACTAAGTTTTTTTTTCTTTAATGTAACCTTACATTTGCCTATAAAGTTTACGCTTTTTTCTGTAGCCACAAATCTTCAATATTTCTGCTGTCTCCTGAGAAACACGATAGAGTTAAAAAACAGTATAGAGTTAAAACACAATAAATAATACCACAAATCTATTCAGTTAACACCCAGATGTGACAGAACGGATGTAAGACTTACACCCCCTTTAAATATGTATTTCCTTCATTTCAGTTCTCTTCCCTCCCCAAGATACCTGCAAATTCACTATCGCATATTAAAGGCTGTACATGCATTACCTGTAATACAGCTACTAATAAAGATATCCATTAAAGTTAATTATTAATAAATAATACTATTATTCATAAAGACATGTATTCATGAGATTCATCATGAATAGTTGTGGTGTCTGGAAAGCAACTGTAGTTAAATATAGAAAAAAGAGTTGTAGTTATTGAGGTAATTTCAGGTAGAATGTAAGAACTAAAGTTAACTAGTCCCACAGTAATGCGTGGGGTCCTATCAATAGAAAAAAAATATTTGTATCCTGAAAGTCCAACAACCACAAAAGGAGAAGTATTCTGGGAACATAGGTAAATCCCTGTAGTAGTTGAACAACTATAAAAACAAACAAAAAACTTGAAAACATAAAGAAAAAGAACATTAAAAACATATCTTGGAAATAACAAAAACACAGAATCTAACTGTGAGAGCTTTTCAAGTTTTTGGTACTGCATTGTGCTCCTCTCGTCTAAGAAGATATCTCGGTGATATCTTTTTAAGAAAATAAGAAAATAATTGCCCGGTGATATCGACTCAGGTACTCAGTTGTTACGTGCTGTAATTCGATACATGCAAAGCATATGTATTCCCTCCAATTATCAATAAGGTATTAAACATTACATGCCACTTTTTGTCTAGCTGATGTTCATGTTGGATCAGTGAGAAAGGCAAGCCTGGTTGTGCTTGAACCAGCACCTTACTTTAATTTTAGTCCCGACCTGACTACACTAAGCAATTGTACCACAGAGACTCCATTTACAGTTTTTGGGATAAAATAATCTGCATTTTTAAGCAAGATTGTATTTCAATTTTCACAAATTGTAAGTATTTCTTGAAAAAAGCTGTTTCAGAAAGAAACTGAGTAGACGGGAATAGTCCAGTCAGTAGAATATTGAACTTCTCATCTCAGGGTCCCTATTCAGGCGGCTGATTTTCTTGCAACTACTTATTCCATGCTGAAACGAGAAGGAAACACATTACAGCAGAGGAGCATTCTTTGGGTGTGATACAGAATAAACCTTTATTTGTTTCTTCCAAATTAATTTAAACCTCATCTCCAGCACCTAAACTCATCAGTTGCTTTCAGTAGCTAAAGACACAGACAATACTGCTCCAGGTGAGGTTCAAAACCACAACCTCAGCATGAGGGGGGGCTTTTCTTACAGATATATAACATCTCCAAAATAAAAACACACCAGGCTGTTAAGAGAAGCGATTCATATCACCTGCAGCCATATCACCCTGCAACTCACAACTGGCAACCCACTGAAGCTAAGCAGGTGTGAGCCTGGTCAGTACCTGGATGGGAGACCTCCTAGGAAAAACTAAGGTTCCTGCGGGAAGAGGTGCTAGTGGGGCCAGTGGGGGGTGCTCACCCTGTGGTCCATGTGGGTCCTAATGCCCCAGTATAGTGATGGGGACACTATACTGTAAACAGGCGCTGTCCTTCGGATGAGACGTAAAACCGAGGTCCTGACTCTCTGTGGTCATTAAAAATCCCAGGGCGCTTCTCGAAAAGAGTAGGGGTGTAACCCTGGTGTCCTGGCCAAATTTCCAATTGGCCCTTACCAATCATGGCCTCCTAATAATCCCCTTCTATGAATTGGCTACATTACTCTGCTCTCCTCCCCACTGATAGCTGATGTGTGGTGAGCGTTCTGGCGCACTATGGCTGCCGTCGCATCATCCAGGTGGATGCTGCACATTGGTGGTGGTGGAGGGGAGTCCCCATTACCTGTAAAGTGCTTTGAGTGGAGTGTCCAGAAAAGTGCTATATAAGTGTAAGCAATTATTATAATTAATTATTATTATTATAACAACAGGAGTAGGAGAATGACGAACCGAGGAATGAAATTCATTAAACAAAAAAAAATGTTTACTTCACAGACTAATGCGTTATAAAGCATACTCCTGTGGAGCAGAAAAGAAAGAGCACAAGTCACTGTAATAAGCGCTTTTAAGCGTTTTACATGTACAGATGCAGCCATTCAAAGTGAGCGGTACAGACACGTACCGCAGGTAAGATGACACGGGGTACCGCGGTGCGTGATTGGTTGACCGACAGGGGCACTCGTGGTACGTTGGTCTGTCGTAGAAAGACTTACTGTAAACGTCTTTACTGTGCCCATTGTAGAAATTGAATCTAGGGAAATCTTAGTAGCTGAGCATAAAAAGAATAGGAGCATACTGTAACGCGTGTGAAGGCCATAAACGATATTAATTTTGGAACGTAAACATACAGTATATAGCTGGTCTTGGTACTTTAAAGAAAAAAATACACACCAGTATTCCATTTCTTCCTAAACATTGTAAGCTTCGAAGTCTTTAACTAACGTGATACCGGAGTCAACAAGCATACTTTTAGAATTTGATTAAAAGGGAATATAATATGGAATCGCGTATCTCAAGAATTTAATAACGGTATGATTATATCCATGTACTGCGGCAGGGCTGTGTTGGGCTGTTGAGCCTGCCTGTTCACGTGAGCTGTCTTGTAGCCTACTGGTCTAGGTGCGTGACTACCAACTGGCCGGTTGTGTGTTCGAATCCAGTTGGTGCTGGACCTTTAAGTTTTATTTATTTATTTTTTAATCGCGTAACATAAACATATTACCGTATGCAAACTGTACTGTATACTGTATACAATATGTATATGTATATGTATATTTATGTATATGTATGTATGTATATGTATATGTATATTTAATCATTGCTTTTTCAAACTGACTCTTGCACTTATGCTCCTGCTGCTGCAGTTATTATGGTGAGGCTGTAACACAGGAGCTCTGCTATATTGAACAGGAAAGTTTAAATACAGCATAACTACTAATACTACTAATACTACTACAGCTATTACTACAACTACTCCTGCCACTGATACTACTGCTACCTACTGCTACCTACTATTACTATAAATACCTACTACTAATATTTTACTGCTCCTCCTACTACTACTGCTACTACTACCTATAAGAATAAGGAGGAGGAGCTGAGATTTGTCCTCACTCTGTTCAGACTGGGGGTGTATTAGTGTATAAGTATCAGTTCAGCTCCACTGTGCTGTTAGAGAGTCTCAGTCTCACAGTCAGCTCCACTCAGAGAGACACTGGGGCCACAGCTGGAGGGGCTGGAACATCTGTGTGGACTGGAGCTGCACAGGGACAGACTCAGGGTCTGAGGGACTCAACTGGAAGAGCTGCTGTCCACCAGGCTCAGTACAGAGGGGACAGTCACTGCTGGGCTTTTCTTTCTTTTTCATTTAAATTATTATGCTCTGTTTGCATCCACAGGACATCCAGTCCACCTTGTCTCTGTATTCCTGTGCTGACCTCACTTCCACAGTGGATGAAACAGTGATTTTAACTAGGAAACGTAGAACACGAGCAAAGAGTTCTCACTTAACAGAAGATTGCAATGTGAGTACTGTAATATAAAGCACCTGGAGATGCCAAGGATCAAACCCAGGACCTCACACATGCAAAGCATGCGCTCTACCACTGAGCTACATCCTCAACAGAAAAGTGAATCGCTTTCCTTTAGTTTCAAAGTCTTCAAAAAACTCGCAATGTAGGAGTCTCAATAGTAAGAGAACATAACTGTCGCGAGTGATTAGTATTCTTGCATATCCTGCCTTGTTTTTGCTTGCCTGGTACAGCCCCCCACGCCATGGTCTGATCACAAACAGATCGGGTGAGCTGTCAGTCCAGGTTGGAAGTAACGTTCGAAAGCACTAAAAATCTGACTTTGGAACGAGAAGACCATGTTTTTGTAAATGAGTAAACGATAAAATAATAATAAGACTATGTCAAGTTCAAGTTCAAATTCAAGTTTATTGTCATTATACTCATATACAGGTATATGGTATAACGAAATGCTATTTAGCTAGCTCTCGGACATAAGTAGTACAAAGAAAAAAACACAGAGACAGAGACAACAGCCGATGTGCAAACAACAACAGGCAGTGTGCAAAACAACAAAAAGGTAACAGGTTATGTGCAAAAACATGCATCAAAAGAATGAAATAAAGGGATAGAAATTATGGGGAGTGAGCTTTTGACATGTATGGTAGAGGTAGATTTTCAGTATGTACTGAGTACTGTATGTGTGTGAGTGTCTGATTGTGTGTATAAATGTGCGTGGTGCCTGTGAGTGTGTGCTGTGTCTATGAATGTGTGTCTGTGAGTTTGTATCTGTGAGTGTGTGTAATGTTTGTGTGAATGTGTGTGAGTGTGTGGTTGTGTGTCTGTCAGTATGTCATAATGTGTGTGAATGTGTGGGTGTATATCTGTCAGTGTGTGTGAATGTGTGTGTAGGTGGGCTTGGGCTCCAATGCTGTGTCTGACAGAAGTGACCCATCAACCGGTGTTGAGGTCCAGAGTCGCTTGCAAATTTCTAGAGCACTTTATAACTTTCTAGAGTCCAGACCAACGAACAGAAATCTGTGAGTGCTGTGTTTTTATCACTATTAGCGTATGTGGTGTCTGAGGGTGTGTGGGTGTTTGATGTGTGTGGGTGTGTGTCCATGAGTATGTGTAGTGTCTGTGTGTCTATGTGAGTATTAATGATGAAAGCACTACTGAATACTAGTATTAATGTGAGAATTATTGATGATAGAGCTACTTTTAATTTTAGTTTTAATGTTAGTATTCATGTTAATATTAGTGATAATCATAGTGTTAGTGTCAGAATATTAATACTCATTGTCATGTTAGTTCTTTGGATAGTATTACTGTTATTATTGGTATTATTAGTGTACTACTAAGTTTGTGTTATTGTTAGTAATAATGATACTGTAAGCCTTAATTGCAGTGTTACTGTTGTAATATTGGCCGTATTTGTGTGTTAGTTATAGTGTAACTGTAGGTAAGAGTGTAGGTAAGGCCCCGGCTGCCCTGTGGTGGCTCAGGGAGGACCTGTGGGTCGAACTGGAGGGGCTGCTCTAGGTTGAGGAGAGCCGGGTGCGGCCCAGGGCTCAGAATGCGATGTCTTCCATCCAGCTTGACTGCCTGGAGTTGTACGATGAGGTCCTGGCCAAGTTTGGATTGGAGGCAGCATATGTGGGATTAGTGAGTCACTGAAACCCCTCCCCTTGTCCAGCTTACACTGTGGTATCGGGGCGGTACAGGGGCTGGGGCGACTCTCCTGACCCCCTCAGCTTTCCAAGATACCTGCGCCACCCCACTCAACCTGGAAATCTCCCAGATCCAAGGGGAGAGAGACAGGAGCTGGGCTGGGACACCAGCCTGCTGTTATTTCAAGTGGGTGGCTGAAAAACACACCACTTACAGATCACCACTAGGGGGCATCATAGAGTGGGTGGTGAGACTCTTGGTCATCGATGGCAATAGCGGGGTGACACCTCATCTCTCTATTGGCTCTATTAACAGTGGGGTGACCCCCCCTCCCCCTCTCTTTTGGCTTTAGAGATATCACAGTTCCACCCCTAGGTTGCATCTCCTGTCTGGCGCTGTGGAGATATGATGATGATGATTCACTGTCTTAGTTCTCTCTCTCTGGTACAGGAGTTGGTACTGAGTTAGTGAAGTTTAACAGAGGATATGATAAGAAATTTTACCAAATCCCAAAATTAAAACAGTGAAGACAACAGACAACACAAGCTCATATAATGGAGGTTTGGTTTGACGACTGCAGACATGGTCAGGACATCTTGCCTGATTCTCTCTCCCCATTTTCCTAGGATTTTCCCTTCCAGGGCACAGGAATCATGAAGCAGGACAACTAAGAAGAGGTGGTGGAGACACTGAAGTCCTACTTTGAAAACACGAAGGTCAGGTGTGAGTTATCCGAGGTGAACAAGTGCTTCCACCAGGCTGCAGCCAACATTGACGTTGACCTCATCCTGCAGAATTACCTGGGAGTCCCTGTAGCTGAGGTCTGTGAATAGCAGGTTTATTTTTTCTCTTTGTAGTAGTCTTAGGACAGTTTGACCTGTTGTGTGACTCGGCAGGAACAGAAAGGTCTTCTGTGTGTCTTCAGTCTCCACAGCCCAGGAGACGCACGATCCAGGTGGGCGAGGCTGTTGAAGAAAACAAGCTGTCCATCCCTCCCTCTCCTGGATCTTGGCGCCCCTGGGCCCTCCCTCTTCGATCACCTGTGACCCCGCTGAGCTCAGAGAAACCCCTGTTGACTGCGCCATGCTGCCCCCATTAAGTTCCCTCCTCTAAGGAGTGTCAGAGCTCCTGAGCTTCCGGGACAGGTGAGAAGCGAACAGAACCTCTGTCCTTGTGTGGAGTTACCTGTATAGACTCACCTGTATGGACTCTAATTGGACACACTGTACAGACTCACCTGTACAGACTCTTGTAGGACACACTGTATAGACTGTATAGACTGTACAGGCTTTTATTAGGACTCACTATATAAACAGACCTGTTTAGACTCTTATTAAACACACTGTATAGACTCACCCCTGTACAAACACTTAAAAAAACTGTACAGACACACTTGTCCAGGATCTTACAGGACAAACTGTGCAGACTCACCTGGTGAAACTCAGTACATGTGGACCTTATAGTGCGTACAGAATTAGAAGTGAAGGGTGTCTCCATTACCAAGGTCTGCTGTGTGTCTTCAGCCTCCACAGCCCATTATCCAGGTGGACGAGGCTTTCAAAGAGAACCAGCTGTCCACCCCTTCCTTTCCTGGACCTCGGTGCCCCTGGGCCCTCCCTCTACACTCACCTGTGACGCCGCTGAGCTCATTAAACTCCCTGCCGACTGCTCCATGCTGCCCCCTCTGTCCTTGTGTAGAGTCAACTGTGCAGACTCTTATTACAGTCACAATGCATGTACTGAGGGTATATTAAGACTAAGAAGAACTGACCCCAACAGCAAAGACCTGTGTCTGTCTTCAGTGTCCAAGTGCAAAGAGTCCAAGTCAGCCCTGAAAAAGATGAAGAGGACAACATGTCCACCTCTTCTAATCCTGACACTGACCTGCCCCAGGTCACTGCCCCACTGTCCAGCCAGCTGCCTGTCCCCAGACCCCTCCCTCGCCTCCCTCCCATCACCTCCCAGGAGAAGACTGAGGTGAAGAAGACTAAGAAAAAGAGGAAGAAGAGGCAGAGGAATCAGGAGAGTCAGGAAGGTCCAGGTCCTGAAGACAGGCCTCCAGAGTTGCTGAAAGTCAGAACACAGGTGCTGAGACACCTAGAGGACCCTGTAGCTCCTGTGATTCTAGGAGAGTTGAGGAGTGAACCTTTACTGTAGTGTCCAGTCAGTGTGTCTGTATTAACCCCTCTCTCTCAGTGCAGTGTTAATGTACTGGAGTGTCCAGTCAGTGTGTCTATATTAACTCCTCTCTCTCAAAGCAGGTCAGCTCCTCCCATTCCTTCAGCAAGATGCTGTGCTGTTCCGGGGTCAATGAGGATAAGAGCAACACTACAGAGCTGAAGAGATGGAAGGAGCCGCAAGGGGGCAAGAGGACAACGGAACCAGTGGAGAAAGTCAGGAGTGTCCGTGTCGGGAGGCACCGGTCCCTGAACACCCAGGAGCAGGATGAGGAGAGGAGGCGGAAGCAGGAAGGGTGGTTGATGGATCGGAGACAGGAGGTGCAGAAGGAGAAGGAAAGGAGGAAGCTGGAGGAGGAGAGGATGAAGGTGGAGGAGAAGAGGAGGAAGGTGTTTGAGAAACAGGAGAGAAGATGGGAGAAGGAGGGAGAGAACTGGAAGCAGATGCTGGAGAAGGAGAAGAGGAGATGGGAGAAGGAGGAGGAGCAGAGGAGAAAGACTGAGGAGAAGCAGGAGAGGAGATGCACCAAGGCAGCAGATGCAATTAGGAGGACCGTGAACAAGGAGGAGCGGAGACGTGCCCAGGAGGCGGAGGAGAACAGGAGGGAGCAGCAGAAGCAGGAGGTGAGATGGGAGAAGAAGGAGCAGAAGAGGTGGAAGGCCTACGCTCGGGGGCTGGAGAAACGCCTGGAGCAGGAGGAGGAGAGGAGGCAGAAGGAGAAGGAGGAATGGAGGCGAGCTCAGGAGGAGAAGAGGAGGAATCAGCTGTAGGAGGAGAATAAGAAACAAGCAAAGGAGGAAAAGGAGAGAAGGAGATTTTGGGAAGAGGAGGAGAGGCAACAAGCAAAGGAGAAGAAGGAGAGGAGGAAACTGTTGGAGACGCAGGAGAAGAAGCAAGCAAAAGAGGAGAAGGAGAGGAGGAGAGTTTGTGAAAAGGAGGTAAAGAAACAGATGAAGAAGGAGGAGAGTTTTGGAGAAGCAACAATTGAAGGAGAAGATGGAGAGGAGGAGAGTTTTGGTAAAAGAGTGTGCCCCAGAGTCCAGACGCTGTCAGGTGAGTTATTATACAGTGCCTTGCGAAAGTATTAGTAAAAAAAGTTTCCAAAATCCAATAGATTTCGTTCCACTTCACAATTGTGTCCCACTTGTTGGTGATTCTTCACATAAAATAAAAAATTTATATCTTTATGTTTGAAGCCTGAAATGTGGCAAAAGGTTGAAAAGTTCAAGGGGGACGAATACTTTCGCAAGGCACTGTATATAAGATGCAGGAGTACACCCTGTACCAACCTGGACTAACCTTTGTCATTAGAGATTAGTTTCAACCTTATTTCACACCAGCAAATAAATACTGACTGGGAGAGAAGAAGTATCTGACAGGCCAATCTGTGTCAGAGCCATTACTGACCTGCTCGTCTGTTCACAGGGAGACTCCTCTCTGATGAGACGCCCTCTGGATATAGAGATGCAGGGGACAGTGAGGGAGACGCCACTTCAGGTAAAGGGGACTACAGACAGGGGACTCAGTGTGGGTGAGGTAGTTCAGGGATGGGATTCACACTGACACTGTGACTTGAGTCCACTTCACTCCACTGTTTCCACACTGACACTGTGACCTGAGTCCACTTCACTCCACACTCTCCTCAATGTCTGTATCTGCAGCTTGTGTTTTACAAAAGGGAGGCTTGAACATACGATTTCTTTCTTCTTTCTACAATTTGATGTTTCAGAAATAAGAAATGAAACCATTCATTGATGTAAATTCTGAATGTAACACTTTTGATGGGAACAATTTTTTATTAATTTTATTGAAGTTTTTTTGCAAGAAACATTCTAGAATCATTTTATGTGCTTATAATGTCTAATTTATTATATTAAAACTATCAATTAAAAATGAAGGAGCTCTTGGCAACTCACAATGAAAATATCAACCCCAATGGAAAGGGAAACTTAAATAATTGTTATCAATATGTATACATTGGACCACACAAAGGAGAAAAGCCACTGTGGACAAATCCAGACACAACATGAGACATCCTGACTGTTATTTACATTTCCCTACAAATCAAGAGAAATTAAGGGTCCTTGTCCTGCAAGAAGGGACGGCTCGTTGAAATATACAGCATCGCTACCTCACTTAGAACTGCAGAAATGTTATAGCTACAGATTGTTACAGGCGTTTGGGTTCAAATGACAGGAAAGATGAAAGTTCAAACAATTCACACTTTGACAGGTGTGACAAAATGACATTAGAAAACTTATGATCATGAAATTCACTTCCTAAAATGATATCACAATGTTTTTGGACTGTGGGAAGAAACTGCAGCACCTGGCGGAAACCTATAAAATAAGTATACTTCCAAAACAGCAGCATATAGTGTAAATCAATATTTTATAAACTTTCAGTCTGGATCTTTAAAAATTCATATAATTTTTTGTCAGCTGAAAATGTTAGGCTGCCTGCTTTTAGGGGGGAAAATAATTTTTCAAATTTACATGTAGATATTAAAATAACATATTTTCACATATAAATACAATTATAATAAAATATACAAAAAAGACTTATTTTCTTACTAATACTGATACAGTATTGTACAAAATGGTATGATCTGAAGAATCACCAGAGCACAATGTATCAATTTGGGTGACACTAACAGAAGAGGGACACATCATGTAAATTCACAAGGTTTATTTTCAACAAAAATGTGCTTGAAAATAATTTGACAAGGAGGAAAATTTTCATGTATGGATACCAGTATTTCCCCAGTAGGTTTAAATGCAGCAGGGAATAGTATAACAGAAGGTCAGTGTCACTTGATATTGCATCACAGAGGCTGATCTCTTCTTCATCATATCCACCACTTCCAGAAAGCCAGTACACATAATTGTGAGGGTTTAAATTCAGAGGGAAAAATAATTCTCGAAATTAAATTTTATGCTGAACAGAGAGTCTCACGCGTATGTGTAGCTCAGTTGGATCGATTGTCGTTC
This sequence comes from Lepisosteus platostomus, assembly GCF_059453375.1. NCBI lineage: Eukaryota > Metazoa > Chordata > Actinopteri > Semionotiformes > Lepisosteidae > Lepisosteus > Lepisosteus platostomus. Next base: position 56,354,645 of record NC_142615.1, read on the forward strand.
TAATAACTCCACGGTTGTGGGTTTGATCCCTTACAGGCCAGGAGATCTCCTTATCTTTTGCCAAAACCATTTGACCTTTCAGTCCATGGTGAAATATATTGTGTTGAAAAGATGCCACAAACTGTAGACAAATGCTAGTGCTTCAAGTGAAGAGGAAAGCATTCAAAGATTAATGAGTTTCTTATGTGGAGCGAAGATAAAGTGTCACAATTTGCATATGTGAGGCTTCCAAATCGGTCTGTAAAGACGCTCAAATCCAGCCTGTTAAGTAAAAAATATTTTAGCTGGGGATCCTCAAATCAGGCGTGTAGAAAACAGCACCGTTAAACACCATCAGGAGTGCAGAACATGTGATAAAAGTGTTCTTTAAACAAAAAGTGAAAATAGTGAATTTGTCTTTCACTTAGACATTCATCGAAAGCTCAGTAAACGATAAAGCGTGTTTACTGAGCGAGAGACTTGTGTTCTGAATTCTCATCAGATTAACTGGTAATACAGCTACTAATAAAGGTTTACATTAATCTTAATTATTCATAAATTACACTACGTGAGTGGTGAATACTGTATGTTCGTTACTTTGTGACCATATTATTTCCACTACATTCAGAACAGTTCAAAAGCGATCAACTTTTCCACTACTGAGCTACTTAAACCCTGTGAAGAGGTGGTTTAAGTTAGTCTCCTACATCAGTAAGATCTTATGGGCAGCAGATGTTATTTTAGGTTTGTTGCAATTGAGAACAGGTTTAGTACAGAGCTGCTGACAAATTTCAGCAGCCAGGTTCGTGTTACTAGTTCGGTAATAGGGACCGAACTAGTGAGTGAACCCACTTGCAGGAGCGAACAAAGCCAAGTCGTAAACCGAAAGCAAACCGTAATCGTAGGAACAAGCCGAGAGTCCAGGGGGAGCAAGATATCCGAAAGGGAACGTGTACCGAAACCGAAGTGTGATCCGAAGTCGTAGTCCATAGAGCAATCCGAGAACCCAGAGGTAGCCAGTAATCCTAGACAGAGCGAAAGTACCAATCCAAGCCGAGATCCGAAAAGCCGAAGTCCAAAGGGAAAAACCGTAAGCCGAAATCCAAGACAAACACAGAGTAGAGGAAGCGCAACCAGGAAGCTCGATAGGGAAAACCAATACTGAGCAACGAGGTAGGGAAGGACAGGTGTTTAAGTAGGATGAGACGGGGGTGTGGTGGTGAATGGGAAAACTGATAGGTGAACTGATGGATAGGGGCTACACCTACTTCTGCCTCCTCCGTTGTCGAGAGGCAGGGATCGTAACAGTTCGTAGCAATGACCCATTGTAGGGTCATTGCCAATCAGCCACAAGAAAAAAAAAACATCATTTGTGCCTAGTCCCACAGTAATGCGTGGGGTCCTATCAATAGAAAAAAAAATACTTGTAACCCAAAAACACAACAACCACAATGCGAGAAGCCTTCCGGGAACCTCGGTAAATCACTGTAGTAGTCTAACGACTACAGAAAATAAAATTAAAAAATTACTTAAGGGAAAACAAAAAGAACATTAAAAACAAATCTGGGAAACAACAAAAACGCAAAATCTAATGTGAGAGCTTTTTCAAGTCTTTGGTACCCCATACTTTGGCTTCCTTAGTCCCAGTAGACCTCTCCTCTATCTATCTGTGTACAGATCAGCTGGGGGGTCCACAGCTGATGGGAATTTAAGTAGTGACGTGCGTCAGCTGCAAAGGAAAAAATACAGGTTTATTCCATGCTGAAAGGAGAAGGTAACAACGTGGACCCTTCTTCGGGTGTGACGTGGAATAAACCTTTATCTGTTCCTTTGATGTTAATTTAGACCGGATCTCCAGCAAATACCTAACAGGCTACTATCCCGTTAGATAAGGTGTTAAGGACGACCTATAAGTAGCAGTATCTAAAGTGGACAGTTGCTTTCAGTAGCTAAAGACAGACTACACTGCTCCAGGTGAGGCTCGAGCTCACAACCTCGGCATGACTCCGCTGTGTCCTGCTGTATAAGTACCGCGCGCTGACCGATTGCGCCACTGGAGCCACGTAGACTACTTTCCCTTCACACACTGACGTTGCACAAACACAGGGTGAAAACGATTTCGGCATGTTTTCCGTCTCTCCGTGGGAAAAAGGGACAGTAAAAGAGCGAGGAAACTACAAGGGAAGAAAATGAAAAAATAGTGCTCACTGCAAAAGAGGGAGGAGAGAGATGGTCAGACACGTAAATCAGCCCGGCAGATTTACACTACAAATTTGTCATTTGTAGTGACATTTATGAGTCTTCATGTGTCTGAAACTGTCCAGTTTGTATTTTTGTTTCAAAAATCTAGTAAACTTGAATAAAACAAGAAGGCACACACTGCACATTTGCGGAACATCACGTCCGATGTTTACAGTGACATCAGAGATTGAAAACGAAGTCGTTATTTATTAAAAGTTCAAGGAAACCTGAATATTGTAACGCTTACGGCCGACAGGCACTGTGTAAGAGCCGGCGTACCAGAGCAGGTGATGTCACCGCCCTTCCCTGTGATAGCAGGACTACAGCTACTGGGCTGTAGAGAGATCTCTCTTTAGCTCACGGGGCTGGGTCGCTGCAGAGAGACGCGGGAGTCCCGGGTTCAAGCCTCCAGTCGGGATGGGGCCGACCAGATGCGGCAAGGGCGCCTGCCTGAGCCCCCGTTGCGTTACAAATATGTTTGCTAGAAATATTTCAGAATCACAGTGAAATGTAGTACGATTGCTGCAGAGATCTGCAGTCTGCAATTAGAATACGGTTTGCGCGTTTCTAAAACTGCAGATACATTTCGGAATGCGTCTTCCTGTAAAAATAAAATATCTATTTTATTTGACTGGCGCTATAAGCAGAGTCTGAAGCCAGCTCCACAGAAGAACTATATTCAGTGGGCCAAAAAAGTGAGTATTTCACTAAGTGAACAATTACTGTACATCATAATCATATTTGTTTTACTTCTCCTGCCATTGAAATTTGTGCACAAAGATTTTTTTTTATTGATTTTCAAAATGTATTAGCCTTGATGGGAAAGGAAATTAAACTGTGGGCGCGGTGGCCAAGTGGTAAGGTGGTGGTCTCGTAAACCGAAGAGCGTGGGGTTCAAACCCCGTCTGTGCCTGGTTTGCTTACCATGACTTACCTTTATCTAAATCGTCAATAGAAATCTCTGAAATAATAAGAAAAGAACTGTCAGTAGTAGTTAATAATCCTTCGACAAAGCAACGGGCGCATTCACTGCTTGTCAGGATAGCTGAGTGATCTTAGGTGCCAGCCTCAAGAACTCAATCGTGTATAGTGACAGTTGTTATTCACAACCCAAATTACACATCTTAATGAACATGAAGGGAAATCTATGAAAGCCTGTTTCCGCCAGGGAGTTAAAAAAACGCGCTATGGTATCTCAGAATTCCGATTTACTAAGTCAGAATTCCGACTTTATGTCTCACATTTGCGACTTCGAAATAGCCCATATTTCATTGTCTGTCCTTCTGTTATTGTAACGGATTCGGGTTCTAGGGCTTGTGCCCTCGCCGCTCCCACCGTAGTTCGTGCCTCACTGCATTGGCTCGAACCCAGGTCTTGCCAGCTGAGCTAAAGAAGACCTTTTTTAAGTAAAAAAAGACATACAATGAGATACCATAGCGCGTTTTTTTTTTACTCCCTGGCGGAAACGGGCTTCCATAGATTTCCCTTCATGTTCATTAAGATGTGTAATTTGTATGTTGCTTATATAAGAACAGTTTCTTCAAAAGTTCTGTCAATTAACAGTGGAGACCTAGCCGATGTATGTTTTCATGAAAACTCTCTTTAAGGCGATTACAAGTATCTTGAGCAAATCTGCGTCATATTTAAAAAAAAAAGTTTAGCTCAAGATGCAACAGGAGTATAAATGAATTCTCCCGCCCTACATTCCAAGATATGGAATCTTATTTTTCTTGAAGTTTCTGATGTTGGTCGTTATTGGAAATTGCCCGGTGATATCGACTCAGGTAGTCAGTTGTTACGTGTAGTAATTCGATACATGCAAAGCATTTGTATTCCCTCAAATTATTAATAAGGTCAATAATGTATTAAACATTACATCCCACTTTTTCTCCAGATGATGTTCACGATGGAACAGTGAGAAAGGCGTGCCTAGATGTGCTTGAACCAGCACCTTACTATAATTTTAGTCCCGACCTGACCGCACTGAGCAATGGTACAACAGAGACTCCAACGGTTCGGTTTTCTCCATTTACAGTTTTTGGGTAAAAAACAATTTGAACTTTTAAGCAAGTATTTTATTTCACATTTTGCAAAGTGTAAGTTTTTCTTATAAAACGTTGTTTCAGAAAGAAACTGAGTTGACGGGAATAGCCCTGTCAGTAGAATATTGAACGTTTCATCTCAGCTAGTTCTTCTGTGGAACAGGCTTCAGAACTCTACGTACAACGCCTTTGATGTCATTTTATTTTTACAGCAGACGCATCCGGAAAGTTTTTTTTTTTTTACTTTTTATTTGAACAACAAAATAGATTCAATATAAACAAGAGCACTTATAACATCAGTAGAATCGTCAGGGGTACATAAAATAATACAATTACACTTTCTGAAAACGATTAAACTAGGTAAATGAAGATAAGGTCCGCACAGCTCTCTTGCAAAGTCTCTTGCAAAGGTATTTGGGTTTGCTTGAACCTTTAATAAAAAAGTGATCTAAGACTTCCTACCTCCCAGTCTATAATCTCACTGTAACTAAACTAGGATGTGATGTTTCGCAGATGTGCAGTGTGCCTTTACGCTTGGCATGTTCAAGACTATTCGTTGCGTGAGCTCCTCACTGCGTGTCCTGTACTGTATTGTGATTTCGTTGAGATTATCTACGAGGAGTGCAGCGACTAGAACGCCTTGAACTTTTTTTTCGGTATATAAAAGAAAACGCTAAAGCACATACAAAGTAACTAACATTTCCTATATGTAGGTTTTCTGATTATGTCTCTACTTATCTTTCCACTTAAATTCCTTAGTGACAGGCGAATTCTTTCCGATATTTGTTTTTATTAAAAAAAAGTAAATTTATCATAACCTATATGATTTCTTACCAGCGTGGAGCTCGAATTCACAACCCCGAGATTAAGTGCTTGGTACTAGTTGTGCCACAGAAAAAATGAAATCTCTTATTTATATTAAATACTGCGGCTCCTGACCTTTTCTTCTCGTCAGAGAAGAGGTCGGTCTGATCTCCAGATTATCAACTATAAGATCAGACCGTGCTCCTTTGTAAAGCAGTGTTGGTTCACATTGCTTATATGGGGCAACACATCATCTCGATGATCGTTCGCTGTACACGCATGCCCCCCCTTCACTGAAATAACATAGACGAAGGAAACTCTCTTGTCTTGGGCTGCTGTCACCCGGATTCAAAGCGCAGGTATTGCGCTCACAGCACAAAGACCACTATACCATCGCGGCGAGCTGGGACAGACTATCGTTAATTTAATTCAAATGCTCACAGTGTCTTTAATCTGATGGATTCATATATCGTGCTCATGAGAAAGTCACAAACCTGTCATCTACACACTGTTCCCAGATAGGTGATTCCAGATTCTACAGCTCTCTAGGAATATTGGAATTCAGGCTACAGAAATGGAGAAAATCTCTTCAAAATGTGGAAATATATTCCCGAGACGAGTCCTTTCTCAAAGGTCAACTCTGTTTGCAAATCACCCCTCCCCACACCGCGCAGTGTAGCGGTTATAACCTTCTATTAACACACCAAAGGGCTTCAGTGAGATAGCGGGCAGAAACAAAGCGATCTCTTTCATTTATACGTTTTGCACGCCTGACGGGGTTTTACGGTGCTTTTTTCTACACTGAACTGATCATTTGGACATCGTAAGGCAAGAGAGACACATTTCTATGTAATCAGGAAACCAGCAATCCTAAGCCTTAGCCCGTTAGTGCCACAGAGAAAAAAAAAAACGTTTCAACGAGATAAAATTGCAGGATTAACACATTTTTTTCTTTTTCGTAGAGCTTGTGTTTTGTTTGATTTAGCAAATTGTATACACTTTATTTCTGACACATGACTAGAGTATATTTAATACAAGAGCGCTGAACAACAATTTTCATCTACCGTATTGCAATGTTTTTTTTTAAAAAAAGCAAGTTAAATGGATATATAGTAAATGTTTTTTTTTCATATAATAGTGTTTATGGTCTGAAAAATGTCATTCATTATTTAACGGACATTTGGTACAATAAAAAAAAATTCTCATTCACGAATGTTAATATTTTTTACAATAACGTGTTCTATTGTGATCTTGCGCCCCGTGCAGCAATATCAACAGACAGTTTAATGGTCTGTCGTCCTTTTCTGGGTTTTATTCTGACTTCAGATGCACCAGATGTATTTTTAAAATACGTATATAACAATTCTGGTGCAGCGAGGCATTCTGATTAATTCAGATTCACGTGTGTTATAGTTATCATATAATGTTTTTGTATCCACGCAAAACCTCGCATTAAAGTGAAGTTGATAAACTTTGCTTGTGACATATTTAACAAGGCACAGTGCCGAACTATTAAAATACATCAGAAAAGTACCCGAACTCATCTAATTTATGTATTTGAAACGAACGGATGGGAGACTTTAATATGAAATTCAATTTTAGGAGTTTTCGGAAGCCAGGACCCAGATACGCTCGTACAGTGAGGGAGGAGTGCTTGACTTCCTGCTTTCAGCTCGTGCATTGTTTCTACTTGTGACCACCAACAAAGAGAGCTTTACCGGTTCACAGAAACGTCCCAGGAGTTTTCTGGGTTAAGATGGAAGAATAAATGTAATAAATGGAGATGTTATTGCCGCTGGTGAGTATGAAGGCGGTTTAGCGAGGCGGTGGCGCGTGGAGGGAGGAGACGCGCATTCCGCACGGGCTGCGCAGAGCAATGAGTCACACCTGCTGCGCGCTGAGTCCTGTCCTATATAACCGCTGAGCCCGGACACACACAGCCTTTCCAGCCAGTGCTGGAGATTTTTTTTAAAATAATACTTCAGAAGGTGCAGAAACTGACTCTTTTGCTCAGTTGAGACTATAGGAATATGTGTTTCTTTTCAGGCTGTCAGGAATAGCGCTTATTATATTTTTTTTTCTCAGATTAAACAGTATAATTGGGCTGAATTTCAGTTAAACGCCTAGTTTAGAAAGATCAAGAATGAGTTAGGGAAGACAGAGGTGGAGACTAATGGAAGTTATGAAAGCCATAAATGGGTTGTATCTGCTTGAGCTTGATTTAGACCTTAGTAGTGCAAAGTCTAGGGGTTAATTGCAACAAACTGAAAGTGAAGTACTAACAGGCGTTCAACCCGTGTTTAGTACGCAGCTGTGGTCTGAAGTTGTGCTCCACCTTAAGTCCAATTGCAACGAACTTTGCTGCTGTGCTTAGACCACAGCACTGTACTAAACCTTTTCTCCGTTACAACGAACACAAATTAAGTTGTTGCCCGCTAGAAGTGACTAAACTAGTGAATTATTTTAAACCACCTCTTAATATGGCTTGAGCAACTTAGTACCATACTTGGTGTAACGAAGAATCGCATTAGAAGGCTCCAGAATATAGTGGAAATAATATCGTTACCACGTACTGAATTTATGCATCCGTCGCTTGGAAACATTGTAATATTTAATTAAAATTGCTTAACACTCAAACCACATTTATTCATAATGAAGTTGATTTAATGTGGGTATTTATGAAAGTGACATTTACTTATTATGTTGAATGTTAATCATTACTAGTAGCTGTGAAGTTTAAGGTGCTAGGGAGTGAAGAGAACAGAACCTAAGCTATTATTTATAAAAATGCAGCATGAGCCTTTTAATTGTTCTATAAAATTGAGGAGTCAACTGGATAGATTTTGTTAAATATTTTAGTGATGGGTCTCCGTATTTGTGGTTATCGGAGGAAAGCAGGGATGAGGAGGAATTAGGTGGCACCCAAGCATATTAAAGGAAAAAACTCAGCATCTTAAGTGATTTATGTTGGTTTACAGTCCCTTTTCTGTCCTGTGGCTGTGATCCAATGACTGTGTTGAAACAGCCAGGGTTGTGCTAGCTCTTGATGGACTGGTATGCAAACCAAATGACAGACAATCAAAGCGTTGTTTTACAATTCTGAAAGCTCGTTCAATGTGGCTTCTTGTGTTTTTATGATTCCTGTTATAGTGCTGGTCTTGTAATGTTGTTGGATTGTGCACAGGTGTCAGAAGATACCGTCATAAAGGATAAGCATGTCTTGGCAAAACAACACGCCAGCAAGCACTTCCCCACTTTGAAAGGAAGATGTTGGAACTGATTAAAGAGCTTAATCTGAACTGACACAGGAGAGAGAGAAAATCAAAATTCTGAAAAGTAAGCACAAGGCACACCCTGCTAAAGAAATGTATTGCCTTAAAAAAAAATGCTTAGAAGGTCGGAGGAACAATTGTTGTTGTTGTTGTTGTTGTTGGGTTTTTTTTTGCTCAAGTATTTTTATAAGTTTAATTTCCAGTTCTGTTAAAAATAAAACTTAACTTTACTGGTTATTAGTCGGTGTCTTTTGTAATGATTTAGCTATAATGATGTCTGCTTATTCATCTGGAGTGTTAAACAAAATTAATGCTGCAATAATACAGTAGTGTTTAATTTCAAATGCACAGCTGCGATTCTCATTTGTTTCATGACTAATTATAATTGGGTATCTCATTAATAACTATGTCACCTCATCAGGTGAATTATAGCCTAAATGCAATTCTTAAATTAAAAACTAACTGATTTGTTAGGAAATTTAGTTTGAATTTAAATGAGAAACAGAAAAGTAATTGAATATTAATGTGGCCTACATATTATTCTACTAATCGGAAGTGTTCTGATGTACAGTCCTCTCCAGTTCGGGCTAATTAGTACAACAAGGCCGAGCCCTTAGAACCAGATTAAGCACAAGTTGAGCTGAGCTCAAACTTTGTTCCACATGTTTTTTGCTGAAATTGAACTCGGAGCAGATGATCTCCAGAATGTACCATACTAACTTAGTACGCGGCTGTGTTTTAACTCGGGAAGTCCATTGCATTTGACCCTATGGGTTTCTCTGCATACACTACCATAAGGGAGGAATGGTGAGTTAGAGGGAGGGCACCAGTTTGGTTTATCAAGAATTCACCAGACTGAGTAGAACTACAGATCCAACCATTCAAAATGTGCAAGGTATGCTGCAGTAAATCGCAGTGCTCGTTCCGCAAAGAACTGTAGGATACCGCATGATGTATCGAAGTAGGGTGGAATATCTTGTTAAACCACCAGGTGGAGCTATGAAAGCTCTCATGTGCAGCATTTGGGCTCTTGCCAGAAAACACTTGGTTTTGAATCCCTGTCAATGCTGAGGGACAATCTTTTGTCCATTACAGAATTAAACAGTCTAAACGGTATATCCAATTTAATAACTTTAAGCTTTATATAACATTGATAAACATTAAACTGGTTAAAAAGTACACTGATGTGTTATAGAGGACACAATTTGTGTATTGCCTCTTACATTTAAAAAAAACATTCATTTTAATGTGATATGAAAGATAAATAATGAATAACATTGGATAGGCTGTAAACTCAAAATATTACTGTAGTCCACTTTCTTTCTAAACATCTGCATCAATTTGTCTCATTCGCCCATGATTACTTAAACATTTTGCCTGCCCTTTTCACCTATAGCTTTGTTTGAACCCAGCTCCTGGCATGAGTTTTCCTTTAACAAAAACATTTCTTTGAAAAACTAAAATAGTAAATTATATTGATTTGTTGCTATTTCTAAACACAACATGTTCAAAGTTAAGTGATTTATTAATAACAACAACTAATAATTTCAAACTGCTTCTATTCTAAAATTGTATTTTGTTTGGGGTGATTTGTCACTGTTTTCACAAACTTGAATTTATTAAACATCTGAGATAGGGTGTTCTATACCTCTGTTTACTTTCTGAAACTCCATAGATATTTCCTGTTTTCACACAGATAAGAATAAACTTTAATGGGATACGGAAGCTATTAATAATAAATGACATTGGATGGTCTAAATGGAAAATATATAGAGGGGACATGTTGAGTCTTTTCTTTTCAGCTTGAAATTAACTTTTGCCTACTACTGTATATTCCATTGCAGCCAATTTAATGCGACGCAGCTCCATACTTCTCACAAAGTCTAGGCTAGGTGTTACATCCCACTGTGTTTATGTAGATTAGACAGTTCTACGGGGGGAGGGGAAGGAACTTTCAGTTTTCTGGTGTCATTGTTGGCCTTTAACATAAGGCAACCAGGAATCAAATGTCCTGTTTTTTCTTAAGTTGAACAAAGACGTGCCACATGCAGATGGTGTGATATTGTATACTTTTAAAGCTACTACAGTATAGCTTGTGGGAAATACATTTGTCCTGTATCAAAGTTTAACTTGTTCAGAGCACCCTACATTACAAACTGAGTGACTTCAACAGTATCAACGGCTAAAAGCAACATGTCAAAATGTTCCCAAAATAATAAGAAGTGAACGAGTTGAGGATTCGATAATAGAGTAATCATAACAATAACTCCCGAGTTGTTTCATACAATCCAAATGAAAGAAGGACACTTAAATAAACATGAAAAGACTATTTTTTCATTGACGAAAAGTAACGTCACACTCTCTCTTGTTTAATCTGATTGTTTTATTGCTGCACAGACTAAAACCAGAGAGAAATAGCACCTCTTTCTTTGAAGCATTTTGTTTATCCTATCATGTATCAGTTTCCAATCACACAAAGTAAGTTTTGAGAATCTCCAATTTACCATGCCTATGCGTTCGCGGAGAATGCAAGGCAAGGCCCTTTTGCCTCTGGACCAGTCAACATTTACGGATGTGGTTCACTCCCAGTCACAAAATTACAAAACAGAAGAGCGGCGTAGTGGTCGGCTCTGGCTGTCCCCCCGTGCCGACACACTGCACATTCAATCCCCCCTCCTTCCCTTGACTGATGGGCAAAAGGTGGACATTTGGGAGAACTGTACGTGGCATTGGCATCTGTGAGTTCTGCTGTGTAGATGGTGCTTCCTGAGGGGAGAGAGACAGTGGGGACGGCACCAGCCAATTCATTAGTGGTGGTGAGCAGAGAGGACAGGATGGAGTGTCCTAAGGTGGTGTGTGCTCTGCTGGGGGTGGAGGGTTGTGTGGAGACACGCATTGCACCAGGCACAGCAACCTGTGTGGCAGAGAGGGGCACTTTACAGGAGATGAAGGTCTGTTTGGAGACGGCTGACACCCTAGTGTTTGACTGCTGGAACATATGGTCTCCGTCTTCTGCATCTTTAGGAGTGGCTCCAACCTCCAAATCCTTCCAAGCAATGAGCCGTACTGCTCCCGCTGCTGTTGTAAACACTCCACACAGGTGCTCTTGCTCTTTTTACAGACTAGCACCCTGGCCAGTGGCCGAGAACAGAGACGCACAGCCTGTGGCAAAATAACAGAATCCACGTAAATAATGTCACACAGGAGTATTCATCAGTTGCAGAAGAGACGTCAAAATCTTTTTTCATCCATCTTACCACTTTCTTTTTTACTGTTCCTATAGTCTTTGAATATCGTTTCGTGTGTGCTGGATTTTCCTGAAGAACAGGCTGTGAAAAAAACATTTATAATAAATTATACATTCTAACACAGAAAAAAATACCTTGGATTTTGAAATATAATCTGGTATTTCAAATGAAGCCCCTTCGCACTTTGCAGGCCAGAGCAGCTGAAGCATGACGTCTCTTCCTGTAAAAAGTCTTTACCGAGACTCTAAATATCTGTCTTTCAGTTTGAAGCGGTACAACAGATTCCAGGGCACATTCGTTCTTGATTCAGAATATATATGAGTGTTCTAATGGTTAAAACTGTTTACATGAGGTACAAACAGTAACATTTTCATTTCGAGAAGAAAGCCAGTCTGTGACCATTTCCCAGAGTGCACATTGTCAGGAACACCAAACCCACAGTGCCAGACATTTTTTTGACCATGCATGGATATTCTTTTGTCCATATCTTAGCAATGGAAACACAGAAAGCCTTCAAACAAAATGCATTTTAAAGACCACGACTTGTGAAAGTTTTTACACCCTCTACATCAAACTATCAGTGAGCTAATTATCTTTTATTAAAGATAATTTTTTTCTGTTTTTTCATCGATGTGTAACTACGCACTAACTGGAACCCGGGGGACCGCTGTGTACACACTTTCACCACGCGAGAAATACTACTCAATACAGCTTTGTGTGAAAAACCCATATATCACTATAGGAAGCAGGACAGCGCAGTCTCCAATTATCCAGACTGTAAGCATGGGAATAAACCTTTGGCTGATTTCTGAAACCCTTTCTTTATGTCTTGTTTTAATTCTGGTAAGGGTCAACTATATACACAATCCTGCTGACAGCAGAAAACTAAGCAGCTTATTTAAAACAGCTCCCATGATGTTCAAACCGACTTTTTACACAGAAGAGTGATACAGCTTTGCGTTCTGAATCTCATTTTCTCATGCTTTTATTTAATGTGGCACTCTGCGCTGGGATGGGGTATGCTGTTCACAAACCAATAGCATTTAAACCACAGCACCCACAATGCTGCAATTAAGTGTTTTACACACTAAGGAGGTCCTCTGACCTTCCCAAGCCTTGCTTTGGGTTGTGAAACCTTTTATATATATTTATTTTAATATGGCACCATTTGACATGCAATACACTGAGACAGTGGGGTCTTCTTCATGACTCGATAGCTTTTTAAGCACAGCACCCACAATGCTACAACCAAGTGTTTTACACACCAGAGAGCCCCCCTCACCTTATACAACCTTGCTTTTGGTTGTGAAACCTTTTTTTATTTTTTTATGATTAAACATGCAATACACTGGGATGGGGGGTACTATTCATGAGTCAAAAGCTTCATCACAACATCTGAAAATTTTAGATTTGACATTCTTTTTATTTCACATGTTTTCTTTTAGTTTTGTCCTAATTTTAAATAAGCTGTATCTGTAGCAAATCACAATGAAGGTGTGGTATGCAGTCTTGATAATGTGACTGTGTAACCATCAGGTGCGAAGGAGAGAATAACAAAAAACTCTCTGGGTGTCCAAGGCCTGATGGTTGACCTCCCCTCCAGGTCCCGGCTGTGTATGACAAGCAGTTACTAGAAACAGTTCACATGCACCACCATGCAGATTGACACGGTGAATTCTATTTCCTGTATTATGTCAGGCTAGATATTAATGTTGAGTATGTCCCATCCACTGGGTTGAGCAGTACAGGATCTTGAGTTTTGTAGGGACTCATATCAGCTGGGTTCCTTGCTTCAGAAATCCAGGAGGATCCCTTGTCATGCGGAACAGAGCTCAATATCAACCAAAGGCACCGAAGAGAGAACAGTGGCAGGCATGGTGTGGAGAAAAAAAAATGGGTTAGACATAGAAAAAAACAATTGCAACGTGGTTGTCTACTTACCCACTTGATATCTGTTTCTACACCTCCTAAAGAATTAGATCACTCGGGATAAAGAGGACTACAGCGACGATGTAGAAGACTACAACATTGTTAAATATGCTTGTAGGTATGGGGCATCCTTAATAAAGTCTGACATATTTCACATTTTAGGGGCTGTGTGCCTAAATGCTCTGCTACCTGCTTGCTATTGTTAACGTAATCTGTTCATTGATCTAGGTGGCATCCTGCAAATGCCATAATCTTACTGGAAGAAAAGGATCACTTTGGTGTCTAGGCTGTTCTTTTTTGTGAGTCTCCAAGCCTGGAGATGTACATGGTATGATATTGAAAGTCAGTGGGGTTCGGACTTCGATGATGTGATTGTGTTTTATTGTTTTGGTTAGACTTATTTTAGCACTGTGTCATGTCTGAAAGGTACCGTAGAGATGGTACTATTTGGGTAACCTAATAATAAGGAATCATACTAGATACACCTCTATTTGATAGAAGCCAGTTTTCTTTGATCTTTCTTACAACGGAGTGGAATAAATCATGTCATGGTGATATATTGCTGATTTAGAATTCTTTGCACTACTACTTTGATGTTAACACTGTGTAGTAATCATATTTAAAAGGGACTGTGTTGTGTTATGATTAACTTTTTTACTGTTTTCATATGTACTTTGTTTGGTTTCTGTCAATAGATAACAAATGGTTTCTAGTGATTTTTTTGTGTTCTAGTGTTTTTCATTATTTTTTCGAAAAGTGTCTGAAAGTTTGAAAGTCATGGTCGTGCCTTTATTTCTATATTATAGGAAAGAAACCTAGTAATTGATGTGATGCATCCATATCTAATCATCATCCTTTTAGCACTGTGCCCTGTCTGAAGGTAGATAGAGTACTGTTTTGGAAACCTAATAAAAAGGAATCACCCTAGATACACTTCTATTTGATAGAAGCCATTTTTCTTTGATCTTCTCACAACGGAGTGGAATTTCTTGATTAATCTATCTTACTAGGATGGATACAATTTTATCTGGAAATCTTTCACATAAATCATGTCATGGTGACATACTGTCGTTTTACATTTCTTTGCACTACTACAGTGATGTTAACAGTGTGTAGTGATCATATTTAAAAGGGACTGTGTTGTGTCATGATTAACTTTTTTACTGTTTTCATACAGACTTTGTTTGGTTTCTGGCAATAGATAACAAATGGTTTCTAGTGATTTTGTGTTCTAGTGTTTTTCATTATTGTTTGGCAAAGTGTACGAAAGTTTACTCTTACCCAAGATAAATTTTTGGGGGGATATTGAAACTTGTACTTACGTGTCTTTTGGAGGTGAATTCTGCTGAGAACACGTTGACAGTCTTCTTGAGTTTCCAGCATGTCTTTTATGTAATGCTCGGGAGTAGGGGGTGGATGCTCACTCATCAACAGTGCCTGAAATATAAAACCGTAAGAAGGGTTACGAACTGCAAAGGATCCAAGGAGTATAAATGGGTCACAAATCAAGATCTAGGTATTTGCACAATTTGCCAGATCTCTCTTAATCAAACTCCTTTTTTCTTACTTTGTGTTTTTACAGCAAGACGTTATATTGTTTCTGTGCTAAATGGCAAGCTCTTTTAGGTGTTCATGGTTGTGTCTTTGTTTCTATACTATTGGAAAGAAACCTAGTAAGTGATTTGATGCATCCATGTCTAATCATTAATCTGACACAGTAATTCTATCTTTGAGATGCCTGTGTCATGTAATAAATTGCACAGATTATCAGTAATCTTTTATGTGTGCCTTCTTTGGTGTGTTTTTTGAAAAGTTATCTCTAATTTATAGAACCATTAATGCCAGAAGACAAGCCTGCAATCCTTCTTAACAATAACAAACAATTATAACGTCCACTGAAATATGTCATCCTACTGTATGTTTCTGCTGAATCTAAAACTACATGTCCTGCTTAAAAAACCCTTTCATAGTGATAGTTTGCATGCAGAGCATACTCACCAAACTGGGGTTGGCAAAATGTACATATCCATGTTACTTCATTCTTTGCGCTTTCATACTCTTCTTTTGAGATGCACAATTCATGGAACCAGTTTTCACAACTGTCACACTGAATCTACACAGATAGTAAACCTTATATCAGTTCAGCTATCACATTTCACTGGCATGTTTTGTTATTATGTGTGTACATTACACATACAGATAGAGATGATGTTCACTTACCCAGTTTGTCTGCCACACCGGTGTTTCTCCACACATCAGACACATGTCCTGGAGAGGAGCTATAATAAACATGCCAAATAGATTGATTTTTCCAATGTTGTAATCTACTGATCATTGTTGCACAATTGAAGACAGTTTGATAGAGACCTTTTCATATGCACTTTCCTGATTAGGTGTTCTACTGCTTCTTAAACTGCACATTGTCATGTCTCAGAATACTCCTGTCAACACTTTTTTGGGTCAGCGTGTGTAGCTATGATTTTAAGGCGGCACATGATAACACAGCTATGTTCAACTTGTTTCACTATGGGCAATTTAGACCCACACTTTTCCTAGACTATGGTTGTGTCAACCACGATGAAGGCCAAAGTGCCATTGAATTTTAACTGTGTGAAATGTGATTTAATTAACTTTTCATCTCTGTGTTATATAGTACAAAAAGAACACCCAAATGAGTTCTGCATATAAATAAATTGAGAATCTTTTTCATTCAGACTTGTTACAGAGACAGAACATGCTTCAGGAAAACAACATACTCCAATAAACGTAGGCAATGAGGATCAAATGATACAATACCTGAAGCTTCAAGAATTCTGATTGACGGGTCTTCCTGCAACTTTCTTATTTCTTTGGCGCTGCTGTTTATTTCGATGTATGTTGGAATATCCGGGAAATTGTTCATGATGTCTGCGCCCATCTAACAGAAAAAAGTTTGTCACAATTATTTACCTAAAAATCTCTCATACAATAGTTTTGAGACAGTCCAAAATTTCAGCGTGGAAAGGTTATGCTGACCTGCAGCACAAAGACTCCACAGCTTGAGGCATCTGCTTGCCTGGTGTGACCAATCACGCTTGGGTGCAAGTTGATATTCAACTAGTCTTCTTTTTCCAAGACGTTCCTTCTCAGCTTGAAAAAGTCCCTGTGAATCCAAACAATAGGTTATTGATAAATGAGGAAATATTTGTCATGCTGAATTTGAACCTGAAATGTGTGTGTGCCCATGCAGAGTTTCACCACGAAACCAATGCTTGATTTCTTACCTGAACCTTTTTGCCGCTGCAGTGGAGTCTGCCATCTTGTCACTCCCCATAGGGTCGACCACAAAGACTTTCTGGGATGGAGCATACAGATACTGCAAGAAACAAATGGCCCGTCATCAGACATGAAGTTGCATTTAATGTGGGGCAAGACACACAGGCAGTTTCAGGAATTTCATGTTGTGAAAACAAAAGTTTTTTATATATATATAATATTTATATATTATTTTACATTTAATATTTTGCAAACCTCGGCAAAGACAGTCAGAAAATGACCTAACAGTACTTTTTTTCCTACATGACACTTTGACCTGCTTGGTTGTCTGTTCATTGCACAGCAGTATTCACAATAATAACTTAGGAAAAGTGCACTGTCACCATTGCCTTACACTCACTATCCATGTCCACCTTTTTTAACAGGAGAGGAACACATACATTGTGACTGTAATTGTTTTAGATGCAACAGGGATAATCACTTGAACTGTGTAATGGTTCCAAGTGTAATTATAAACCTATGCTGTTTTGGATTACCTGCACCACACTTACCAACAATTTCCAATGGGCACCAGTGTTAAAAAAGCTAATAATGGCTTCGTAGTGTTCAGAGTTGACCTGTAATGAAAAGAATGACAAGATTAGCACAACAGGTTGCCTCACATGGATGATGTGCTACCTTTGAATTTTGATTTCTGACTATAAAGGTAGTTTTTTTTAGGCATCACCATGGGCACAGTTGTGTCCTGTTCTGATTGCTTGTGGCTCTCCTTGTTTCTCTATTGATAAAACAATTATTAGTTAGTAGAAAAACCATGTTTGCCCCTCACCAATGTAATCCATCAAAATTTGTGTTTGATGTCTTTACCTTGAACAAACGTTGTCTAGCCATGAGCTCTCTATTCCCACTCATGATTACCCCAGTTGTGTAGTGGTTCATTAGGAAAGCCTTCTTCCCCAAGTCCATGGATTCTTTAACTACTTGAAAGTAACACTCAATGGTCTTATGGAAAAAGCAAACTGTCACGGATGTCCAAAGGGACTAACCGTGGGGAGCAGGAGAGCGGAAAAAGACCCATATGCGTAGCGGCGAGACGGGAAAAAGGCCCGGGCTCATAGTGCAAAGAGTTCAGGAATGCCGTATAGAAACCTATGCCCTCAGGGAGCGGACGTGGGGCGCCCTGGTGCTAGGCGGGTCTCAGGACATCCGAACGTCAATGCTGAGTGAGGACAGAGTGCAAGACCCGGAAATATATAGCCCAAGGGAAAGAGAGGGACAGGAAGGACAGCAGACCAGAAACTAGGGACAGGACAGAGAAGGAGCGCCCTCTGGCTGCAGAGGGCGTGACACAAACACAATTGAAGATGTGATTTCACACACCCACACACATTTGATTGGACAAAGCTCAGAAACCTTAACAAGTGCATGCAATCAAACACTTTCATTTTACCTCGCCTATGAGCCACTCATCTGGTTTCAGAGACACAAACTCCGAGTGTCTGAGAATATATGTGTCTGCACTGTGCATGGATGGCAAAACTGCAACCACTAATTCACTCGGATTGATGTTCCAAAGGGCGTGAACCTAAAAAAAGATTTACCAAGCCAAAAGCATACACAAGGCAAGCCAAAAGATCACTGGAGCTAACAATGAAAATTGAGATAACGCACCAATGTCAACAAGTATAACAAGTTAGAGAGAAATGACAAAGAACACCTACATTAGTAGAAGAGGACATTCATAAGCTCTGGAAAAGAAGTAAATGTCCACACAGAGAAATATTTGGAATACAAATCCTACCTTCTTTCTGAAATCTGTTTTCTCTTTTATAAGTTTTGAGATGGGGCGTGCATCACAGTGTGGTGTGATCACTTCAGTCATGCCCACGACAGCTTGCTTGGGTGACACTTTCCTTTCTTCTTTTTGCTGCCATTCTTTACATTCTGTGGTTCCTGCTTTCCCCTGCTGTACTTGCAGGCTGTTGCTGTCATCTGGTGATTTTTCACTTGTTTCGATATTTCTTTTGCTAACTTTTTTTTCCTGTTCTCTCATTTTTTGGGGGATTGGAATTTTCTGTGGTGCGCTGTAGAATTTATTTTTTGTTTCTATGCCTACACCTGGTGCTCTCTTTGCCCATTGTTCCTGTGCATGTTCATGACGTGTCTTAGTGGTGATCAATGGTGCCATCAAAACCTTTCTGGGGAGATCATTTTGGATTATATGTTCTCTGTACCGCCCTAGAGGGATTTTCTCATTATCGTAATAAACTCTGCTGGCCTCAGTTTCCTCCTGTGCTGAAGTATTGATTGCTTGACAATGCAAAACCAGGTCTCTACATGACAGTTAGTGGCTCTTGTTTGTGCTACCTCTGACATTGATATGTCTTTTTTGCTGTATGAAGCATATCTTGTCAGGTCACCCAACAAAATTCCACTCCACAGTGGAAATAATGCCATGTATCTTTGCAACAGAAATCTAATTATGTCTTCACAGAAATAGGGGTTCACATTGTGTTGTGTCCCATAGTCATCATGTCCTTGAGCTGATATGCTGTCTTCATAAATACCTTTGAACTCCACAGCGAAAGGAGAGCGGCCCAGGCTGCCTCTCATTTTTGTGTATAGTACCTCATCTGTGTCTTTGACTTCTGCTTCCTTTTCCATCTGGTCTGGTATCGTTGTTTGAGTAATGTAAGCATTAAGGAGGCAGACACTAGATTGGACTTCAGTTGTGAACCTCCTGCTTGAGAGTACAATGCACATGTGTTTGAAAACATTTCTGGCGACACTCAAAGTTGTGCTGTTTTGCAGGATGGCAAAGGAAAATGTTGCAAAGTCTCACAGTCCTTTGTCTGTTGTTTTTTTCCTAATTGCTTGAGAGACAGCCTTTATGACATGGGCAGAGCAAAGGTGCAGAAAAGTGAACATCTGAAGTTCTGTGTACTTAAGTTTGCCTTGGGAGACTTTCATTGCACAATTTAAGTATGCATGGATGGTGTCCCCATTGAAGGCAAAAGAAATGCACTGTGAATCAGGGCCCAGCTGAAGCCAGTTTCTACATGCTGCTGTTACGACCCCAAGTGTCTAGGGGTAAAGGGGTGTAACATTTAGGATAATTCTTTTGGAAGTAGGGGGGTTTTGGTGAGGGACAAGGAAGCGTGATAACAAGGGTAAGGAACTAGAGTGGTGCCAAAGGAAAGAAAATAACAAACAAAATGGAGCTGGCTAGGAAAGTGAGGGAAAGCTAATCTGACTACAAAAGAAAACCCGAAACACACGGTCTTCGGCGTCTTCAACACCCTAGCTGACCTGCACTGACTACCCAAAACCATACAAGACAAATGGCACTCACCCGTACTAAACTAGTGTACTAATACAAAATCAACTAAGTGTGTAAGTGTACCCAACAACCTAAACTAACCTTATATACAAAAGTTCACACAAAAACACAAGTGAACCAGGAAGACAAATAAGGGAAAACAAGAGTAATAAACACGAGCAGGGCACAAAAGAACACAAAAGTTGAACATGTAACACTGGGGCAAGGTAATGACAAAACAAGGATGAACACACAAACAAACGAAAGCACAAAGAAACAACCAAAAAAAAAACAACAAAACAACAAAGCCGAAGCTATACGAAAATACACACACAAAGCAAAACAAACCAACAAACGAAGCCGAAGCAATAACCAGAAGCGAAGTGATAACCAAAACCAAACGGGACCGAAGTCAAACGAAAGGCCTCTCCTTGCTGAAAACCTCCATGTTATATGCTGAATAAGATGAGTTCTGATTGGCTGAGAGCTAATTGATGATGACATCAACTGAAAGTGTGGTGTGATATTGAAACAGTGGTGTGATGGTGGGCCAATGGGGAAGGGAGAACAAACAAGGGTCAGCAGTGTGGACTTAACAGAAAGAACACACACTGGGACATAACAACTGCACTCTCTTGGTAGTACATGTCGAGATGTCAAACATGAATTTCCGGAGCCAACGTTCTATATTGACAACTGTGCGGTCATTTTTCAACATTTCAGACTGATAATGGAGGCTTTCTTTTTCCACCTCCAGGTAATGTAAGACTGTAGTACATAATTCTTTTGTTCTCCGATGGAGTTTTTCTGACTACCCCTCCTGTCGCAACCCGGTAAAGGCTGACTTTCTCCTTCATCTTTAGATGGGCAATAAGAATTCGCATACTATGTTCTGTGTAAAGACAGGCAGCTATGTGTCTAACTGCAAAATCTGTACATATCCTGGAAAATGGACAGTGTCGAAGTCACATTCTTTCATTAATTTTTGTGTCATATGTAATTCAATCACCGTATCATAGTGAAGGCGTTTCTTTGACCACAGGTCTGGCCTCATACTCCTCTGTCCTCCTTTAACATGTGGCATTGCCAACAATCTGAAAAATAGAAAACGCATCTGAATGAAGTGGAAACAAAATTGAAATTCTATGTCCAATGGATGTTAATAGTGTAGGAGTGCAACAGATGTACAAGTCCATTAAATGTTTTTATTTCTGTTTAATTTTTGAATGACGCTATATTTTGATATAGCATCAATCGCAAAACAGCATTCTGTCACTGTCACGACCACCACCCAGCGGAGATCAACTCACAAAAGAACTAACCAGTACCAGCAGCAGGTTAATAATAACAAGTGCCGCCGCAAGTGTTAATCCATCAGCACACACTCTACTGTGCAGCAGGCAGCACTATTTTAACCATCCAAACCCTCTTCCCGCTGCTTGGTATTGAGTCTTCTCTTTGAGAGCTCTACCTCGTGTTTACTCTGAATCTTGCTTACTGGTTACTGAACTCCCTTTTGCCTCTCGATCTTGGACCACGCCTGACGTTCTGGATTGTTCACCTGTCTCAATAACTACTTGCTCCTGCGTCTGCACATGATCTGCATACCTTTCACTGAGGATTCCTGACAGTCACCACATAAAAAAACAAGAAAAGAAGTATGCGTTTCTTGGAAAAAAATATCCGCAATTTTTTTTTTAAGTCTTCTCTTTTCAGCATGGAATAAACTTGTTCCTGGGAGATTACCATGTGTTAACAAGATATGATCCCTATATTGGCCATATATAATTTCTTGCATTAGGAACTAATGTTTTACAGACCCCAGCTTGCTCTCCATGAGACACACAGAGAGGTAGAGAAACTGGGGGTTAGAGTACAGGGTCATTCATTTATACAGCACACCTGCAGCAGTTGAGGTTAAGGACTTTGCTCAATAGCCCAAAGGAGTAGAATTCCTCTGCCACCCATGGGATGTGAACCAACAACCTTCCAGTCACAACTGCAGATCCTTAGCCACAGAGCCACCACTTCGCCTAATGTGCCAATTCTTTAAAATTAGTCCAAAAATAGCTGTTGTAAATAACATCAGTGGCTCTTGAAGAGTACAAACAAAAACAGAGACAAGTTAATAAACTTGGAATGACTACTCTGGAAAGACAAAAGATAGTGTTTCTGGTTGTTGTCTTTTAATTGATCCGCCACCAAAACATTAATCCTCATCAGTCAAACAAGTCCATGTGATGAAAACCATTGTGCTCTTTAATGGTTTTTCATGGATGTGCATCTGTACTAAGTTGTTTTTTTTTACTCATCAGCTTTTGGATTATTTGATTTTTAAGAACTTTATTTTCTTTTCACAAATAAATACAGGGAATCACAAAATAGAAAGCTTTACATTAATATACATACAGTTACATTAAAACAGTATATATGATCACATCTCGTTAAGTTTTGACGTGGTAACAGTTACATAACAACAATTTCTCTTGTTCCGCTGAAAATCCCATTATTTACTTTAACATGATAATGTTTTCCACAGCTTCTTGAGATACATAGTCCTATGGAGTCTATTTACCACAGGTTTTCTGCTCTGAGGATCTCTGAGGTAATAGTTCTCTTGGGTGATGAACAGGGCCAGGCTACCTGCTGCCTTGACTGGGACCTCGATGCCTTTGAACACCCCCAAGTTCCTCACTCTCCACAGGGTGTCTTTCCCACTGTTTACCACGGTGCAGATCCTGTCAAACACGTCAGGAGGAAGTTTGACAGGAGAGATGGGTCACAGTCTCCTCCTCACCGCAACCCACTCTAACACAGCGAGGGCTGGGGGTGAGGCCCCTGTGGTACAAGAAGGTTCGCACTGGTAAGCACTGGTGGACGACACTCCAGGCTACGTCTCTGTGAATGTTGCACAGAAGCTTAGAGGATGTGTGTTTCCACACATTCCGTGTTTTGTTTAGGCTGATGTTAAAATACCCACAGGGGTCTGCCTATTATTCTGGGGTGCAACGAAATCTTCCAGTTTTTGGACGCTGACATCTCGGAGGGGAATATGGCCAATTGGGTGAGATCTTAGAAAACTTTTAACTGTCCCATAAATTGCAGGGCATGTGTCAAAGAGTGGGACATCCAGCTTGGGTCTGACACCCCACACTCTGAACACCTCCCTACCTACCCAGAGCCTGGAAAAATAAGTCCAGGTACGCGCTGCAGGTGCTGTTGCAAAGCCTCTCAGCACAGAGGCCAGAAAAATGCACAGCAGCTTCGTAGCAATATCAGGGACAGACTTCCCCCCTGAGAGTAGCGGCCTGTACATTATTTCCCTTCCCTTTCCTGCTTCCCCCACATAGAAATTGAAACATCAATCTCCTCAGCACCACCGCAACACGGTGTGGGATTGGGAAGGTAGAAGCCAGAAAATTCAAGACAGGCAAGAGCTTGGCTTTGATGACCAGCACCTTCCCTGTCATGGTGAGGTCTCGGTCCTTCCATTGCATCACTTTTTTGTTTAAGATAGGCAATTTGTTCTGCCAATTTACTGTTCCCATCTCTTCTCCAAAATACACCCCCAGGACCTTAATTCTCTTCTCTTGCAGCCTGAGATCATGTCTTCTTTTGGCTCCCTCCAGTTCTGATAAAAAATCTCACTCTTTGATTTATTAATTTTTGCGGAGGAAGCCAAAGAGAAACGATCACAGCACTGTAGAGCTCTGCTAATTTAGGCATTGTCAGAGAGGAGCAGAGTGACGTCATCCATGTATAGAGACGTCTTTACCTCTCCTCCCCCACTTCCAGGCACTGGTATCCCATTAATGGCCTTATCCTGGCGCAAGGCACAGGCTAAGGGCTCCATAGCCAAAACGAATAAAAAGGGGGATAATGGGCAGCCCTGCCTCACCCCTGAACAGACTTCAAAGGGGCGTGATCTATTGCCATTAACCATTACTCTGCTGTTGCTACCTGTGTACAGCAGGTTAATCCACTTTCTCATGATGGGGCCAAACTTCATGTGCTCAAGTACCGATGTTAAGTACTGCTGGTTTAGGCGGTCAAAGGCCTTTTCTAGGTCTACACCTAAAATGCACAGAGGGAGGGAGCGGTCCTCTGAGTACAGACAGACATCCCTCAACAAGGCCAGGTTGTCACTCATCAGGCGTCCTGCTATCCCACAAGTCTGTTCTTTTCCTACCAGTGAGGCCACTACATTTTGTAGGTGCAGGAAAAGGGCTTTGGACAGGATCTTAGTGTCCACGCCTAACAGGCTGAGGGGTCTCCAGTTCTTTATGTCATTCTTTGCTCCTTTCTTAAACAAGAGAGAGATAGTGCCTTCTCTTAAGGAGTCAGGCAGCAATTCTGTCTTATAGCTTTCCACGAATAGGAGCAGTAGTGGATCCTGAAGCAGATCCCAAAAGGTGCAATAAAATTCTTTAGGGAGCCCGTCAGCACCCGTTTTCCCCTGCTGTAAGCTCTCCATAGCCCGTCTCAGCTCTTCTACTGTCAAATCCCTCTCAAGTACTTCCCTATCTTCTTCACTCAAAACGTTTTCTAGCTTTGAGGTAAAAAAATGAATTTCTTCATCCTTTACCTCTGTAGAGCTGTACAGTCTTGAGTAGAAGGCCTCGGTGCAGGAGAGGATAGCACTCGGCTCTGTTCTCTCTCGTCCCTCCTCATCAACTACACTTTCCATGACAGACTTGGAGCCTACCACTTTCCTGAAAAAGAAGTGAGTACACTTCTCATTTTCTTCCAAGAACTGCACTCTGCTTCTTAACAGCACTCCTCGACTACTTTCTTCGGCTATGCTCCGGATGTCCTTTTTTAAAAGGGTGATATCCTCGAGCACATGGAAGGCACTGTGCAGCATCGTGTAGAGACGCTGCAGCTGCCTCTGTTTCCTGGCTAGCACTCCTCTCCGTCTGGCAGCAGCCTTCCTTCCCTCAGCCATGAAAAAGGCCCTTGTCCTCACCTTCACCTCCTCCCACCACTCTCCTACTGACCCGTACAGACACTGCAAGGACAGCCACTGTGATAGTTTCTCCTTGTAGCAGGATACTACCCCCTCGTTCTCTAGCAGCTTTGTGTTGAGTTTCCAGAGGCCTGGGCCAAAGACAGTCCCGCCCTGGAGTTCCACTCTACACCCTAAAGCCTGATGATCTGAGAAGAAGACAGGCTGAAGAGTGACCCCAACAACTTTCACTCTCTCTGAGACAAAGCAATAGTCAATTCTGGAGCTGCTATTCCTCCCTGACCATGTATATCCTGCTGTTGTGGGATATATACGTCTATATGTGTCTGAGAGTTTAAAGTCTTGAACTAAGTTTTGCAGGGCCAGTGAGCTGGAATCCAATTTTATCGGAGAGCTAGACTGCCTGTCTGTGTGCTCTAAGATACAATTAAAATCCCCTCCCACTATCACGTCTGTGCTACATAACAATAGGGGAGAGAGTGCCTTGAGTAGCTCCACCCTTCCTCCCACGTCAGTAGGGCAATACACATTGATTAGCCGCAGGTTAACGGTCCCCCATTCCACATCCACACACAGCAACCTGCCATCTATGACCCTCTGAATACTTTTCAATTTGAATGCCCATCCTTTGAAAAGAATGGCCACACCAGAGGCTCTGTTGTTATTGTCCCCTGACCCAACAGAAGGCCCTTTATCCCATGTATCTTCAAAGCTTTTATACCTCTCTTGATAGGCTAAAGCACACTCCTGCAACATCAACACATCTCCCTCTCTCTGCTGGAGACTGGCAGACTGGCATTTAACTCTGTCATTGATACCTCTGGTGTTAAGAGAAATTATGTTTAGAGACATATTACATAAGAAAGTGGAACCAGTCTTTACAAAACACATTTCTCTTCTGTCTCACCTGTTACCTTCTTCTTTTTCTTTTTCTTCTTACCAATTTCCTGCCAGCCATCCTCTGAATGAGCCTTCATCAGGGTGGCAGCAGTAAAAGCGTTCACGGAGTCCATTTCAAGGAAGGGGGTAGAGGGAGGGGTGGAGGGGTTCCAGCTGTCCCCATCGCCATGCTCTCCTTCCTCCTCGCTCGGGGAGAAAACAGAGTCATTTTTCCTTTTCCTCAAGTCCAGCTCCTGGGAGCACTGAGGGGAAAGAGGTGCAGCCGATGCACCAGTCTCCTCTTCCCCCTCACCCACCAGCTGCTGCAGATCCTCCGTGATGGACTGGATGGAGGAGAGGAGGGCATCTGTAGCACTTGCAGAGTCTGAGAAAAGCAGCTCCGCTGAATCCTGGGCATCCTCGCTGGACCCGCTCCACCGGGGGGCCCCACACTGGCCCTTGTTCTGAGGAGCAGGAGTGGGGGAGGGGTCCTTGCTGTTCTCGGGGGTTTTCAAACCCTCGTGCTTGTCTGGTGCAGTCTGCGGTTGTGGGGGCGTAGTGGATTTCTCTTCCACCGGCCCCGGAGCCACAGCAGGACTGATCGTGGCTGGAGGCTGAGACTCTTTGTCCAACAAGGGTTCATTGTTTGACTTGTTGTTTGCTTTGGATTTTCGGGCCGGTTTGGCTGAAACAAGCACTGCCTCATCCTTTCTCATTTTGAGTTTATTGGCGTAGGCGTGAGGGCAGTTCTTAAAAACGTGTCCTTCCGAGCCACATAAATTGCACTTTGGCAGCATTGAACAGTCAGAGGCTAAATGTCCCTGTTTGCCACAGGTCTTGCAGCATTTCACAGTGCAGGATGATGCCAGGTGTCCCACAACACCACAGCGCCGACACACCTTTGGTTGTCCTATATAAAACACATAGCCATTGCAGGCACCCAGCCGGATTGTAGACGGCAGGTGCCTTAAGCCTCCATTTACGCTGTCTGATAGCAAGCGTACCTCGAATTTCCTTGCTCCTGTTTTTATACCATCAACATCTCTAACCTCAGTTCCATGGTGGACAGTGTAGTACTGGTTAAGCCAGGTATGAATGTCCACTGTCTTTGCCAGTTCCGAGAACATAACAACATGCACCGTTTT
Organism: Lepisosteus platostomus; assembly: GCF_059453375.1. Taxonomy (NCBI): domain Eukaryota; kingdom Metazoa; phylum Chordata; class Actinopteri; order Semionotiformes; family Lepisosteidae; genus Lepisosteus; species Lepisosteus platostomus. The sequence continues at coordinate 56,381,724 of NC_142615.1, forward strand.
CCTCTCTCTCTGTGTCAGAGGCTGCAAGTTGATCTTCTCAAGTGCAGGAACTCAATTGCAGAAAACAATCAAACTACTCCACCTACAGAATGATCAAGGTATCTCCCCTGCCAGGTAAGTATGAGATGTACAAGCCCCTGCAAGCGGCCCGCACCCACAGCACAAATCGCGCAGCCTAGGCCAGCTCCTCGCCCCGCACGCCACCGCCCCCTGCTGGGCCCACTCTGTCGCACACTCACACGCCACACTAACACTCAAAAGTGTGGGCAAAACGAGAAAACGAGCGCGCCGTTTCCTACACATCTGCAGTCGCCATTGCGCATTCGCAGCATGTCCCGGGACGCAATTCGGCCTCATTTGCATAATACCAGACCGGCAGATCGCTACACAAGCTCGACTCGTGCTCCTGCCACACACCGAACAAACACCGGAGCCTTTTCAGCAATTTCCAAAAAACGGGCCTGCTCGCCTGCCCACAAGGCTCGGTCTCTTACCTGCTCTCCAGAGCCTGCTGTCTTCTGTGCTGTTCTCTCGGCACCGCTGCAGCGCACACAACTCCTGCAGCGCGGGGAGAAAGTTTCCACGCTCTGCCGCAGGGAAGGCTCGCTCCGTGCGCACACGTCCTTTCAATGCCAGTTAAACAAGTGCTCCGCATTAGCAGCGTCGGGGCTCCGGCATGTCGCACCTCACCTCACCTCGCACAGCCCCCTCCTTGAATGTCTGGCGGTGGGCATGCCCCGCTCTCCTCCACCTTATCTTATCCCGTGTGAGCACCGACAATGGCAACAATGCCGGGGAATGGCACCTGTAAAGTGTTAATTGGGGCACAGGAACAGCCCGTCTCGTCTCGGGGGCCGGCTTCAAAGACAATACAGCAAACACAGCGGGGCGGGGGAAGTAGACGACACGACACATGCAGGTACATTCAGCTCCGGCGGGAACGAGTCATTTGTCGGTCTTTTCAAGTGCTGGGAGCCGAGTAATCCTTCGCTTGTATCGTTTCTCCCTGGTGACTAGATCTCACCCTGCGACTCTCGACTGGGCTCACCCACGGCAGCCCAGCAGGTGTGAGCCTAGCCGGCACCCGGATGGGAGACTCCCCCCCGGAAACGCTCAGGTTGCTGCTGCTCCTGCAAGAGGTGTGACTGGGACCAGTAGGGAGCACTCACCCTGCGGTCTGTGTGGCTTTCTTATGCCCCAGCATCCTGATGGCGACACTCTGCTGCACAAACAGGCGCCGTCCTTCGGGGGAGGCGGAAAACCGAGGTCCCAACCCTCCTTGTGTCAGTGTCTCAGGGAGAGGATGGGCACTGTGAGACTGACAGGGCTGTCTGGGAGAAGCTCCTCCTACAGGTCTAGGCACAGAAGAGCTTCACCAACAGAGTCACACAGCGAACGTGATAACCGCTACACTACGGAAACCTGCAGGGGCTGCTGCTGGTGTCTTGATTGCGTTTCGGGCTGAGAAAGGGAACGATTGGAACTCGTGCCCAGTGGCCCAGCGCTGAGCTTCGCCAGTGCTATTCAGCTGCTTCCAGTATCTTTGTTGGAGTGCGCTGATTGACCGTGCTCTCACACCAGAGCCCAGCATGCCTGTCATGGATGGAGCAGGAAATGCGGCCCCACATTCTACAGCCCTCTCCACACAATCGACAAAATCGGGCTACTGAACTGGAGAAAATCTCCTCTCCAGAAAGTGCAAATATCATCTTGGAGAGTATAAATCCTATTGCCGAAGGTCAACACTGTCTACCAGAGTAACCCTCCCACCTCCTGCAGGTTTCTGAGCTGCAGCGATGATCAGTTCGTCTCACACGCGAGAGGTCCTCGGTTGAAAACATGCACCCCCTCTTCTCGTACGTTTTGCACATGATCGAGTGGTTTAAATGCGGCTCCTTCGTACATGGTGCTGATCTTTTGGAAAGCAGGAGGCAAAACTGACACGTTCCCATACCAGGAGTTGGACCCCGGCCACCTGGGTGAAAATCAGGAATCGTAACCGCTAGACCATATGGGAGCATACAGCCATGCTGTTCCGTGCGTCATGTAAGCAAACTGTAATTGCTGCCTTCATGACCTGCTTGGTGGAGAAAACACACAAGAGAGATGGCACTCAGAGTGTCGAAGGGTCGATGTATACTAGGGCTCAGTTGAAATACAACGTCAGGACTTTTCCGACTAGTGTCACACGAAGAGAGTACATCCTTCCCACCCAACTGTGTCTGTCTCGGTAACTTGCTGTGATCGTATAGTGGTCAGTATTTTGTGTTGTGGCCGCAACAACCCCGGTTCGATTCCGGGTCCTGGCAGAATAGGAGAAGTACTGCCTGCCTGGATTTTTGCTGAACGACAGAGGCCACTCCGACCTCTTCTCGGTTTTCTTCGATGACTTACTAAGGATCTTCTTCACATTCGTCCATGCAGGGGAAGCCAGTTACACCAAAGCAAACGCAGGAAAGTGCATTTCAAGCAGAGACCAGGAGGGACTTGTTTACACCGAGAGTGGTCGGAGAATGTAACAATGCGCCCAGCCCTGTTGCTGGAGCCGATTCTTGAGATTAATGAGATTTTCGGCTCACTAAGAGGCCCCCGCAGGAGGTCTGTTCGATCACAGCGCTAGGCGAATCCCCAAACAGTGTGCGTGGCGACAAAAGAAGCCGGTCTGTTTCCACCCAGGGACCTTTCACATGTGAGGCGAACGTGATAACCACTACACTACGTAAACGGTGGTAAACCCTACCCAGCGGCCCAGCACTGAGCTTAGTCAATGAGATTCAGCTGCATCCAGTGCCTTTATTGGAGTGCGCTGATGGACCGTGCTCTCTCTCCAGAGACCAGCACGCCTGTCATGGACGGAGCAGGAATGGCGGCGCCACATTCTACAGCCCTCTCCACGCAATCGACGAAATCGGGCTACTGAAGTGGAGAATTCTACAAGGCAGCGCCACATTCTACTGGGCCCGAGTTCGAAACCGGGCGGAAACAGGCTCGTTTCGTTTGTCGCCACACACACTGTTTGGGAATTCGCCTAGTGCTGTGATCGAACAGACCCACTCACCTCTTAGTGTGGCGGGATCTGAACAGTGCATGTCGCAGCGCTTCCTGCTTTCGCTTCAATGCACGTCCTGATGTACCCCAGTCTCCCGCGTGACAGGTGGGGATACTCGCCACTATACTAACGAGGAAGACATCGCTCTCTGCTTAGTGTGCAAAACACTTACTTGCAGCATTGTGGGTGCTGTGGTTTAAATGCTATTGGTTTGTGAACAGAATACCCCTATCCCAGTGCATTGTGCCACATTAAATGAACGCATGAGAAAAAGAGATTCAGAACGCAAAGCTGTGTCAGTGTTCTGTGGTCGGCCATCATGGATGTCTTAGAAGCACCAGCAGTTCACTAAACAGATAAATGCTTTGCTGGATAAGCAAAACTTGCCTGTTGTAGCATAAACGGACCGGGAAATTAAATATTCGGATCGATTCAGAGTGTGCTTTACAGCCTTCTTGTAATATTTTGATCGGCCAGGGCGCGGTCGTTTTTACAATCTGGATTATCTAAAAAAGACCGACATCAGTGTAAAAGAGCTTTCACTTTTGGGAACAGACCTTGTATTGCACATTTCTTATAGGTTTATTTTCCTGATTGCAATATATTGTGAAGCATAAAAGCCAGCTGCATAAATCTCTATTACGCGTCATTTATGAAGGCGTTTCAAATAGCAGCCTGTGCAGGATTAACGCTTTTGGAGCATGTATTATATTGTAAATAATCTTATTTAAATAAGCTTAAATTCGCATACTGTTTTTCAGACAGCGCAAACAGTCTGACCTCCTACAACTTTCTTTGCCCGCTGAGTAGATCTTAAAACAGCTACAGCCAGAGTACCACCAACGCACTTCCGAGAAGCACCTACAAATTATAACAATCCTCTCTCTCACCTACAAAGTTATGGAGACACAGACGTCCAATGAAAGCTCAAGGCTCAAATCCTTTGTTGTGATATCATTTTAATTAATATTAGCTTTGATAAGGTGTCATTTTTGCCACTTAAAGGTAAAGTCTGCTCCTTTTCTCCTGGTATAGAAAGAACGTGTTCCATCTTTGTTTAAAAACACCACTAAAAGTAAATTATTCAGCTCTACCGCCTGTGAGCATTGACAAGACATCTCAAAAGGACATATTAAATAAGAACACGATCCTTCCTGTTACCATTCCTGTGGTTGGGGCGTTGTTTCACCCTTTTACGTTAAATCATCAGTACTGCTGTTTTTCTATGCATAGTTTAATCAAGAGCACTTAAAAGATGCAAATAGCTTTCAAATAAAATAGAACTGAAAGACAGTCGAGTAAGGAGGTAGAAAAAAAGCACTCGCCGTCTGGGAATCAACCACCGTCGCCCATGTAACTGGATACAAAAATAACAGATTAATTTGTGCCCAGTCTCTTTAAGCTTCGATGCGATTATTTTTCCTTCCTTATTTCTTCATTCCTATGAATTTACTCTGTAGTAGAAGAAACGCAAAAGTGGGAAACTGCAGGCATTCTTCGTGAGTGGTGTGATCAGTGAGCATTTGCACATCTCTAAGTCTGTTCCATAGCCTTTTACATCGGAGATGTAGCTCAGTGGTAGAGCGCATGCTTTGCATGTATGAGGTCCCGGGTTCAATCCCTGGCATCTCCAGGTGTTTTATATTACAGTACTCACATCGCAGTCTTCTGTTGAGTGAGAACTCTTTGCTCGTGTTCAGAGAGAGCCAGGTTTACACAATTAAATGCAGTTTACACAATTAAGCTCGACGTGCTGCAGGGTTGCGCTGCTGTTTTAAATGTACCTCATTTAGTTCTGTTAAATCCTAAATTATTTGAACTAATAATTTAGTTCAAATTCAGGAAATCCAGAGATTGCTTCACACTTGTCGTGGCTGTTGCAGAAAACACCTGTTGAATCTCACCCGGGATTTCTTGATTGATCATTCAGCGAGCGAATCCTCCTTCTGAACTCCGCACTAAACTGAAAGCTTCACGAACTCCTCACTCCGTGTCCTGTACTGCTCTCGTGTAGATGTGAAGCACAGCCGTAAACACACCTTGAACTTTTTCCGTTTGTTAAGGAAAATGCAAAAGAGCATGACAAGTATTGATCGTATAAAATATCCATGGCACAACTCGAGAAAGTACTGAAGGACTACACATCGACTTTTGATGATTACAAGAGATTCAAGAAACACAATCGTCCGCAGCTGGGTTTGGATCCTGAACGCTAGAGTTAAAAGAACATAAGCGACGGATATGACCTATAAACTCTCTTAATTATCTTATAGTTTATAAAATAAAACAATTTCTTAATAAATTCTAACTGTTGATAGACGATTTATTGAATTTTAACAGAATCACAATTACAAACTTTTTCGGTTAAACTGCTATTCATATACTCTAATGTAAATAAAGGTTAGTGTCTTCCGGTGTGTGAGCCAATTTCTCCAAAAAATATTTGTTAGTCTGTCGGGAGGCTGTGCAGGGTGTTAAGAAATAGAATTTCTAAAAGACAGGCTCCCTAAGCTTAACATCAAGGCTGTTTTCTCTACAGAAATGCTCTTTAAATTTCAGCACTGTTGCAACTACCTTTATAAAGGGTGTGCACACATATACAACCAAGGCATTGAAAGATTTTTTGAATTATTGTTCCAAAAAATGTTCCATTTGTTTTCTTTTTAATGTTGTTGATAAAAAGATTTTATTAAATGTGAAAAAAATCTGAATGTGAAAAAAGGTCAAAATGCTATTGAAAAAAATCAGTAATGTGAGGAAAGATGGATTGTGGGAGCCCCTTAACTACCCATGTCATGCTGTATTTCTCACTCATTCTACTGGGAGTGGTGCCATCGCTTCATGATAAAGTCTGTCAGTGGTCATTCCAGACGGGTCAGGTATGACTGCTCTTTGGCACAAGAGACACGTGACTTGCGAGGATCCCGACAGTGTCGTCTTTCTTTCAGAGCCCGGATAGCTCAGTCGGTAGCGCATCAGACTTTTAATCTGAGGGCCCAGGGTTCAAGTCCCTGTTCGGGCGGTTGTGCTGGTCTTAAGTCAGTTGTGAAAGTCATTCTCAGTAGTCTCTTATCTTTCACTCTTCTAGCTGTACTGTGGTTATTTTAAATGTCCATTACTTGTATTTACAGTAGTGTATTTAGTGTTTCATTTCACAAACCGAAAATGTTCAAGTAGATCTTGTCACTCTACTCCACGTAATCATCTAAATTAAATCACAGTGAGTACTCTTGAATACGACAAGAGGAAAGGCACACTGCACATCTGCAGAACATCACGTCCGAGTTTACAGTGACAGCAGGGGTTGGAAGCGACGTAGTTTTTTAATACTCGCTCGCTGAACGATTTCTCAAGAAACCTCGTGGAGATTTAACGGGTGTCTAATAATCACGTTCAAAAAGATGACGATACGTTTTTTTTTAAATATGTAGCCTTAATGGCAACACGGTGTGAGTAGATCTTAAAGCAGCTGCAGACACAGTAGCCGTAATGGCAGCACAGTGCTTTGAGTTCAGCTTTTCTTATTTCTTCTGCAGAATCACCGGCATCGGAATATACTGATCCGCATAAGAAGCGATTTCGGTTTCTGATATTTTTTATTGAGCGCTGCTCAATAAACTTTCCTCGTACTAGTTTTTCCCATGGAAAAAAAGACATTTCCCTCATTACATGATTTCACTTTTTTTCTTTTCAACAAGTAGAAAGAAATAAAATATAATTCCGTATTGGTGGTCTAAGGCGTTGCGTTTAGGTTGCAGCTTTTCCTGGAGACCATTGTTTACATCCCACTTCTGACAAAGGAGAAACGATAAAATCCCTAGGTAGAAAGCATCTCGCATTTCACGTGTTTAATGTTAATTGTCTCAGTGGTTGCCTCGGTGAATGATGGATCTTCTCTCTTGCAGGGTGACGGCAAACTTCTTCAGAGAGGGAGTCTCCCACGCACGGCTTTTCTTCATCAAGAGCGGAGACAAAAGAAACAGACTTCAAACTGAAATTAATTACTTCTTGAGCGTTTATGACCGTCTTTAAAAAGCTGAGAGTAGGCGAAAACGTCTTTCGAAATGAGGAAATGTCTGCTGACAGTAAACAGCTCCTCTTTAGTACAGTGCTAAGTACCCCTGTTTGGTGCGCGGCAGAACGGGATACGTTTCTGTGAGAGGGCCGTGGTTTATTTTTTTAACTTGTTGAATCATATTGAAATGTTAAAGAACGGAGAGAAAATTGCTATTGACCAGGATGGCCGAGTGGTTAAGGCGTGGGATTTAAGATCTAATAAACAAATGTCCACGTGGGTTTAAACCCCACGCCTCGTAAGTTCTTGTAAATATTCTGAAGTGAGAGATAACTTTGAAGATTTACACTCTATTTAAATGTTATTTCACTTAATTTCAGTTCTCTTCACTCCCTGGGATAACTGAACTCACAATCGCATACTGAAGGCTTTACATGCATTATCTGTGATACAGCTTCTAATAAGAACGGAATGAAAGTGTATTAATAATAAATGACATTTTTTAAAATAAATGTGTATTGATAAACTTCATAATTAATAAAAGTGGTGTGACAGGAAAGCAAATTAAATATTACAATGATATTCCAAGCAACTGATGCGTAAATTCATTATGTCGCGACAATTTTATTCCCACTATAAAGGGTAATATTCTAATGTAGATCCAGTGTTCCCCTTAGTCTGCTTCTGAATGTCTTCATTTCAGTCTGTCCTCTATTTCAGTAACCTCTAGAGGGCGCAGGATTGGGTTCCTTGAAGTGAAGAACAGGTTAATTAAGGAGCTGTGGACTGATTTCTGCGGCCGAGTTCGTTGTAGTCTTAAGTTAAAGAATTCTTCGATTTTAAGAAAAAAGACAGGTATGTTTTGTGTCTCATGCCGATCCTCTTCTCGATCCAAATGAAAGGTTTAATATGATCCCTCGAGAAAGAAAAGAGTCAATTTCCACCTGTAATGATTGATGGCACACCAAACATTTTGTAATATCCCCGGAAGTGTATACAGTAGAATCCTGGTTCGTAGCTTAAATTCAAGGTAACCAAGACTAAGGAAAAGAGTTGGAAACTTGATGTCTTACTGGGATTTAAATAACCTGGAACATTTCAATACATTGTGCAGTGTGTGCGAGGAAACAGCTCCTGTTATCCCTTCGATAGCTCAGATGGTAGAGCGGAGGACTGTAGTAGGAACACCTGGGAATCCTAAGGTTGCTGATTCGACTCCGGCTCGAAGGAAGGCGACTTTTGTGTACTTTAATCAAAGACAATAAATAACTATCACTCACATGTTGATCAGAAGCTCAATAAATGATGAAGCAGAGGCTCCTGTTCCGAATTCCCTTCACGTCTGATGGTCTTGTTCTGACCGAGATCAATCTAAATTGGTGGAAGGGATTTTAACTAATCTGGTCTTTGAATTCAGGGACTGCTCTATCTGCTTTGTAATTCAAAAATAGATACCAATGTCAAGTTTTTTGTAGATAAAGTGTTGTCTGTTTTCAAAAGTTAGGCACTTAATTGGCTTTATGATTTGGTATTGATTTTGTATAGTTATATTATTACATTTGTGCTTTCTCTGTTTTTATCGTATTGTGAACTTATTTTTTAATCAAATGCTTACAAAGGCAAACAGGGCACACAGTACAAGCTACTCTGCACTTTTGGGAGTATAACAGGTTCGATATAAAATCGCAAAAATGTAAAGGGGAAAATACCCCAGACTGCGTGTGAATCCCTCCTTGAGGTAGGCTGTTGTTCTAGTGTTAGATAAATACGACGTACTGTGCACAAAATGCTGCATAAAACAACCTGATATTTTAATAATTATTATTTTATAATTTGATAAGTGTGAGGCCCCGGATTCAGTTCACGTTATCTTCAGTCCTAATTTTTTTTAAACATGAGATCTTCCCTTCCTCTAGTTGAAGTCACACGATGAGAGCGATTTTTTTTTTCCACGTTGCGATCCAAACAGTCTGACAGTGACCAAACCAGGACGGATTCTGCTGGGAGCCGGACTGAGGTCATTCTCACTCCCTGTGCTGGTACACCTTATGTAATTTTCACAATTGCGATAGACTTCTTTAAAAAAAGTAGATATAGCCCTGAAAAAAAGCCTTAGCTTTATCAGTTTTTACATTAATCGATTTTGAATCTAAGATCGAATTTTTAATAGGTTCAATTTATATTTAAATTGAAATATAGCATGCATACCTAATCCACCAACGGGCAGAGCAATATTTTATGGTGGATTTGTATGGGCATCTGTATGATACCACTACAGCACTGGCGCAGGTGCAAAATCCACTTTCACACGACTTTTTCAGTGCCTTCTCTCTCACATGATCCGGAGCGCAGGAGCTTATATCGTTCAAATGTTATTGATTGCTGATCGTTCAGTGGGGGTCCGGATGTGTCTGTGCGGCTGAAACCGGACGGCACCGTCCCAGTGGGCAGTGATTCGTCGAATATACGTATATATCACGGCGAAAATACGGCTATACTTATATATACGTTGTCGCGACGTATAATCAACGTCGAATTGCAACCGTAAAATCGACAACATTAATAAATGCATATATAACGTCGAAAACACATCTGACACAGTCCCTGAGGCTTTTTACTGTTAATGTCTTGTGTGCCGCAACTAGGAGTAGTTCAGGTGGGTAACCTGATATGAGATGATCGCCCTATCATCTCATATCGCCGACCACCTAATCTGCGTAACCTCCTTGTTCACAGCTCCCTTGACCACCCTCAACAACCATCCACACCAGGCACTTTCCCTTGCAACAGAGCTCGCTGTATCACCTGCAAGTACACAGCCACCACCACACTCATTCAAGGCCCTTCAGGACAATTCCGGATCACCCAGACAGCATCTTGTACCTCCAGCAACCTTATTTACTGTATCTCTTGCAGTAAATGCCCAGCCATCTACATTGGAGAAACAGGAAGGAGACTCGGAGACCGCTTCAGAGAACACGTCAGGGCTGTGAAGATTAAAGATCTCTCCAAGCCCATTGTTTCTCATTTCACTTCTGACGGCCACGACCACACTAATCTCTCCGTCTGTGTTCTCAAAGACGGTTTTCCGAACTCATACATCAGAAAGACCACCGAAACTAAAATTATTCTGCAGTTAGGATCACACATTCTCCCTTCCCTTAACTACAGATTACTGTTCTTTTAAATTTTCTCCATTCATTGGAAGTTTCATTTCACACCTCTCTGCACCCATTCTGACTTCACACCTCTTGATTGGCCTCTCTTTCTGTCCCCTGCTCCCGCCTCTCACTCCTCCTCCCTCCCAACCTTTGTTCTCCCGCTACTTTACCTTTGCCTACTGCCCTGTCTCTCTCACACCTGAAGAAGGCTCCACGGCCGAAACGTTGTGTTCTCTTTCTTCTTTTTTTCAGCATGGAATAAACCTATTACTTGTTCCTTTGCAACTAGGAGTATACAGCAATCTGCATCGTGCACGAAGTAAATTATTTTTGCAGTAATTACTTTATTTACACGTGTATACTAAATATAGTAATAAATATAGTCCCACCCTACATCGACATTAAAAGAAATTAAGGAGCACAAAATGCATTACTTGAAGAATGCATATGCAAGGCAGGGGGCCAGGAGATCTGGACACTGAAAATAATAAGTTTCTGGTTCTAATTGTTAGGACAATTAGACAGGGTTTGCAAATGGTGGACAAAAATCGTCTTAATTTCCATTGTAATGTTTTTTTTCTTGGAAATGTAGAAGTTGTGCATTTTAAAATTTATATTTGAATCAAAATGTGTTTTTGTTTTAGTGCGTTAATGTAATTAGTGTTTGTCATTACTATACTGTATATTGCCATGTTACCAGAATTTGTAGCTGAAGTTTAAGACTAGTTGTGTTTTTTATGATTATTGCCCATATGTTGATTGTTGATCGATTGTATACAATGTATAATTTGAAATACATATTTTTCAGGTGTGAATGTGTATTTTCTGAATAAATTTCTAAACCAAATCATTGGCTTGATTTACTAGTTTCTACACCAGTAAAACCTATCTTTGATGTATAATAGACCTCTACTCATAAACGTATAATAGACCTCTAAAGTTATCCGTATAATAGACCTCTAACCATATACGTATATTAGACCTCTAAAGTTATCCGTATAATAGACCTCTAACCATATATGTATAATAGTCCTCTAAAGTTATCCGTATAATAGACCTCTAAATTTATCCATATAATAGAACTCCAACCATTTATGTATAATGAACATCTAATCATAGACGTATATTAGAATTTCATTCTAGACGAATTGCAGACCACATTTATACGTCTAAGGTATGCGTTTAAGACATATATTATACGTCTTTTGCCCACTGGGGTGTATCAGGCTCCGCTGCACAGCAGCGTAAGTATAAGTGTATAGATGAAACCTTTAATGTATTGTTCGGTTTCAATCAAAATGCTTTACTACTACAAGAGAGAAGTATAGTAAGAAGGATGGAACAAAATGTATGATTTATTGGAAGAAAACGTTTTTTATTTATAAGCTTGTGTCATCCAGCTCTAATACAAAAGCGACTCGCATCTTCAGCCCTTTTTTTGTTTGTGATCATTAATTTCTTTAGTTATAATCAACATTGAACTTTTTTAAAAATTAAATGACAATAATCAAACACTCAGACAGATTTTTTGAAAGTATTAGGAGTTGACAGGGCCCCCCTTCGGAATAGTCGTCAGAAAATGTGAGAAAAGGAAAGTTACGTACAGTAAGCTCTCATACACAGTATTCGACATTGGAATCTGATTACAAAAAAACTACCTGTCTCCCCAGCATTTATTGGTGCTGTTGTTCTCTGAGTTCTCTTAAGAAATACCAAATTATCTCCTAATTGCGACTTGCTCGCTGAATGATCTCTCAAGAAATCCCGAGTGAGATTCAACAGGTGTTTCCTGCAACAGCCACGACAAGTGTGAAGACGTTCTCTGGATTTCCCGAATATGACGTTAAATTAGTTCAAATCATTTACCAGGCTTCCCATGTACAAAAAGGCCCAAGGACTCCAGCAGTCTTACAACCACTGTCCTGTTTGTCTCACCAGACACGATCTCTATTCTGTTGTAATCCACGATGACCCCGTTCTTCAGGTGATTTATCATGTCCTTCCTCGCCTGTTGAGAGGCCATCCTGATCTCCTCTGCCGTGGCGTGCTTCATACACGCCCTCTTCAAGTGAGCAGGAAGCTGATCAAAAGTATTCAGGCACACCTTGCACACCAGGGGAATCCTTGCAGGTTTCCTTTGAAAATAAATAATATAATTTGTGTATAGAAACAAGCTAAGACTGATTTCTTAAATTATCCTTAATTTTCTCTCTCATAGTTTGAGCATAATGATTTTATTGTATTTATATCAGACTTGCTCATTGCTCCAAATGAAATAATGGCTTAATATAAAAAAGTGAACTCTTACTTGGTCTCAGTCACAGACTTTCCAATAGGAGCCATTGTGGAGTTCAAAAACTGCTGGTCCTAGAAGTGGGGAAGGAATTTTATAAGATAAATTGAATTACAACAGAAGGACTGGCTGAGGGAACACTGGAATATATACAAATTCCAACTAGTGAGGAGTCCATATAGACACAGCTACCTTTCATATTCAGTATAAGATGGAGAGATGAATTGGCCCTGAAAATTCACTGCAATGAGAGACTGCTCCTGCCACTGTATATGAACAAACATACATGCTCATCTATATTCATTTGCAGTTACATTATTGCAATGAATCTGTATCCAAAAAAGGATGTGCTCCATCTCGTCAGTAGATTGGATTCCAAAACTGATTTGGGTCAATATACATTGCCTTAGAAGATAAGGTACAGTCTACTGTAGGGAACCATCAATTTAGAAATCATTGGCCTTCCCTGGGGGGCAGGTAGGTGCAAAAGCTTATCATGTTGCCATAGTAGACAAAGTTCTATAAAATGTTAAATAACTTTAAAAAAAGCATCTTGGTCTTTCAATACTGTACAAGGTGAATTAAACTGTCCCTGGTAATGCAAAGTAATGAGAAGCATCCCAGAAACTTAATCTCTAGAAACATTAGCTGTTTCATATCATGTAATTTAGTGTGATGTTGTCAGAATTCAAGGACATTATCACACACAGAAATTGGTTCAGTTGAATCTAAAAAACACAGCTAAACATGGGTTTAAATGTAAAATAGAAGTCTTACCTCTTGTCAAAAGATTTAATTCAAGAAGTGAACCTCAGATCCTTCTTTGAAAAAAGTAAGTTAAAATGAAAATGATTGTTAAAAACTGGGCTTTCAATAAATGACAAGTTTAATCTAATACTGCTCTGATCATGGTAGCAGGAAGGTGTGTAAATTACTCTGTACCTTCTCCCCAGGTGTCTAAAAGACTGACCATTTCCAAAGATGGCTGTTGAAAGCCACTTTCTACTAAAGTTAAAGTTCTACTAAATAATCCATGTAATCCATGTTACACCTCATTCACCTTGTTTTTTTTATTTTAACCCTGAGATTATAGAGGTTTAATACCTATGGTACCCATATTCACCCTTTATTTAATACACCATAAATTTAATATTTATTCTTAAATACTAGAAAGAGCTCTCATTTAATTAAATGCCCCATTGAACTGGCCCTGATTATACAATGCAAGGAGAAGTCTTCTAAGCCAATACTTGTTACCAGAAAGAGGCTTTATTTCAATTGTACAATATACAAAACAATACCATTTAACACAAAGATATATTCCACACCGTGGCATGCACATGATGAGATTCTTGATATTAGATTAGAAAAAAAATATCAATGCACTGAGAGACGCTTAAGAATAAAGATGCATCTGCCTGACTGCATATTAGTTTTAAAAGGTTATCAGCAAATGTATTTAAAAGTAAAAATGTAAAGTCTTACCTCTTGATCGTAGTGGTGATTCAATATCCAGGACCTTAGTCAAGTCTCAGAGTTACTGTACCTCCTGTCTCGATTGCAGGTGAAAAGTGAAAGGTATATTGCACTCAGCAGAAAGTTACCCCGAGCAAAGACTCCACCCCTCCCAGAAAACAGCACTCCCCTTTGGCAAAGCAGTGGGTGGAGGAAGCCTTTGCTACCATTATCAAACACAAAAATCATTATAATTTAATTTTAAAAACATGGCTAAGCATGGGTTTAAAGTATATTCAACAGTGCAGGTGCATCCAAAGAAATAGAGTTTCCCAGGCCCTCAGAAAGAATTACCATTTCCAAAGATGTCTGTTGTAATTTACACACCTTGCCCCAAGGTCCAGTCAGTCAAAAGCATCTTTATTAATAAGCCTCAGTGCCTTGGTATTTTTTACTAATCTAATATCAAGAATCTCACCATGTGCATGCTGAGCTGTGGAATATATGTATTGTTTTATATACTGTAAAATCGAAATACCACCTCTTTCTGGTTACTTATCCTTTATTGCATAATCAGGGCCAAATAAAACTAAATCAGTGTCACCTGCTGGGTTCAAAATGCCTTCAGGGGACACCAAATAGGAGGCACTGGACTATAAATACCCATCCATGTTATAACACACTTACCAAGGGTTTTTTAGTTTACTCTGAGCTTTGAGAGATTTAATACCTATGGTACCCATATTCATCCTTTATTTAAGGGAAGTACACATCCTAGACACACAGGAAACTCCCTTGCCCCAAGGGAAGACCGATACTTTGGATGGTAATGATTGAACCTGGCTTACAACAGACATCTTTGGAAATGGTAATTCTTTCAGATGGCTTGGCAAACTATCTGCCCCAGCTAAGACGGGTACTTTGGATGTTAATGCTTGAAACTAGACATCTTTGGAAATGGTAATTCTTTCCGAGGGCTTGGATTTCTTTGGATGCACCTGCACTGTTGAATATACTTTAATATACTTTAAACCCATGCTTAACCATGTTTTTAAATTAAATTATAACAAGACAGGAGGTACAGTAACTCTGAGACTTGACTAAGGTCCTGGTTATTGAATCACCACCACGATCAAGAGGTAAGACTTTACATTTTTACTTTTAAATGCATTTGCTGATAACCTTTTAAAACAAATATGCAGTCAGGCAGATGCATCTTTATTCTTAAGCGTCTCTCAGTGAATTGATATTGTTTTTACTAATCTAATATCAAGAATCTCATCATGTGCATGCTGAGGTGTGGAATATATCTTTGTGTTAAATGGTGTTGTTTTGTATATTGTGTAATTGAAATACAGCCTCTTTCTGGTTACAAGTATTGGCTTAGAAGACTTCTCCTTGCATTGTATAATCAGGGCCAGTTCAATGGGGCATTTAATTAATTGAGAGCTCTTTCTAGTAGATATGAATGCAGAATGGATACAGATTAATTGCAATAGTGTAACTGCAAATGAATATAGATGAGAATGTTCACTTTTTTATGAAACCATTATTTATTTTGGAGCAATGAGCAATACAATAAAATCATTATGCTCAAACTATGAGAGAGAAAATTAAGGATAATTTAAGAAATCAGTCTTATCTTGTTTCTATACACAAATTATATTATTTATTTTCAAAGGAAACCCCACGAGGATTCCCCTGGTGTGCAAGATGTGCCTGAATACTTTTGATCAGCTTCCTGCTCACTTGAAGAGGGCATGTATGAAGCACGCCACAGCAGAGGAGATCACGATGGCCTCTCAACAGGCGAGAAAGGACATGATGAATCACCTGAAGAACGGGGTCATCGTGGATTACAACAGAATAGAGATCGTGTCTGGTGAGGCAAACAGGATAGCGGTTGTAAGACTGCTAGAGTCCTTGGGCCTTTTTGTACGTGGGAAGCCTGAAGACACATTGGCAAGGTGAGATATTTTTAATTTGTAAGGCTTCTGTAGTTTCTTTTTGAAATCATTGTTACAACATATTATGTAAAAGCATGTTGAAAAGAATCTACCTGTATTCCAGTGGCCCTGAGCAAGAGGCCGCTGTCCAGGAGGAAGAGATGCCAGAGGCTGCTCCAGAAACTGAAGCAGAAGCGGAGGAGGAAGGGGAAGATGGGGAACAGTAAGACTCTCTGCTCAATAGGGTTTCTAGTGCTTTATTTTTTATTTGCACGTTGTATGTATAAAAATTGATTTTGTTTCACAGAGGCAAGAAAAAATGTAGCCTTAATTGGGATGTCAGTTAATTGGTAGATATACATATTCACACGGGGCCACATCTAAAGCCATTTTCTCCCAGAAGCCAACTAAGAAAACGGAAACACTTATAATACATGTAATTGTCCATGTGTCTTATTTCTACAGGGTGTCAGTTAAAGGTAATCTAAAAGCTCTCCAAAAAAGAGTTGCCCTGGCTGGACTTTACAGAAAACACTCTCTTGATTCTCCTCTCCTGGCTGGCTTTAAACAATACCTTATCCAGGGCCTGGGAATGGTAAACTGCTCCAAGGAGGTAGGTATTTGGTACATGGTTTTACTCGGCTTAAACTTCACATACCACGGATGTTGGTCATAAAAATAATGACTTTCTCTATATATGTTTTTCAGGTTGAAAATGTCTCCAGGTTCCTGTTTTTTATGCATCCATCAGAAGTTTCCTTAAGTTTTCTGAAGGACATTTCCAAAATGCAGACATTTGTTTCCCAGTTGAAGATGACTGGGCTGTCTCACCAGACCATTGCAGGTTATATCATTAATATCAGCAGATTCCTGCTCTTCATCCTAAAAAACACTAGCCTGCAAGTGGAGGATCCCAGTCTAGCTAAGAGTTTATTAGACTTCCAGAGCAATCTAAAGGATATAAAAAAGAGAAACAACAAGAGTGTCAGACAGGAAATAACCAGAAAGAGGTACATTACTTATTAAATGTTGGTTCAACTTATACTTGCTTTTCTATTCAAACACATGAATGTTGCCTTTTGGAGGCTGATAGTATTGCTCTCTCTCCCCAAGACAAACACAGCTGCAGAGTCCTCCACCTAAACTAAGCGATTGCTTGAAGGTGTTGAGTGTTGCAAAGAAAGATGTGCAGCAGATACTGGGCAAGACACACACCTCTGCAGACATCACCACAAGTGAGCGGATTGTTGTGATGCTTTACCTGCAGGCCATTCTCCAGCTGAAGCACCTTCAGAGCCCAGGGGTGGTAAAGAATATGACAGTAAGCATCCCTTCATACAACCGAGAATTTTGATTATAGATGTTCTTTTCGAGAAATTGAATTTAATTAATATTTGTATTAAAAAATCTTCTGAATTCAGGTCCTGGATTGGATACAGCGAAAAATTGTGAATAAAAGTGGGTAAAAACAGGGTAATAATCTCTGTCAAAGAGCGCATGGCTGCAACTCAGCGACTAGCTTCCTTTGCACTAAATGAAGAAGAGGAAAAGGTGAGTTGAAGGTTTTATTGATATTTCATTGCTAAAAACTGTCTTTTTGCATTCAATGGTATGTGAAGAATACTGCATTTAAACTGCATTTTTATTTTTTATTTTCTCAGATGTTTCACTGCTACTTCATTAAGTTACGCTGTGATGCAAACTGCAGAATGGAAATAGAACATTTTTTGTGTATGCAGGAGGAGAACCAGTTCACAATCCTACCTATGATCTGCGAAGACTGCATGAGAAGTAAATTGAAATATATCATTATTTTGATGTATTTTCTTTTTACTTTTCTGTGGCTTGAAAACAACTATTTTATATATGTTTGTTTTGCAGGTACCACCTACCACTGATTACTTGCTATGTTGCAAGAAGGGCATTTGAAATGGAAATAAAGACGCTACCTATTGATCAGAAAACTGTCCTGAATGATTATTTAGGTGTTTCAAATGGAACTGTTGAAAACCTAGCCAGAAGGCTGACAGATGAGGACATGTGCTCAGCCAGGGAACTAATTCATGGCATTGTAGAAGCAGGATCTCTGTAAGTGTCACAGTGATATCAAAATTCAGTATCTGAAAGTCAATATTTAAGATAAACATACATTTCTCATATTTTTTTAAACTTCAGTTCAGGATCAGGAGAGCAATCTTTAGGCTATGGACAAGAACGTACAGCTGCTATACGGTAAGTTTTAATTCAATATCCTCTTTCAGTTACCTTTTAGCCACTCTGTCTTAGATCTGAGATATTTAAGTTTTCTTTTTACAAATAGATCCACGGTGGCAGCTGCTGCATATAGATGCCCAAAGATGGATGATGCTGCAGCCTTCCAGAAGCTGATACAGATGTTTCCCGTGACATTAGAAGGCAGCCTCCCAGAAAGAAAGAGCGCCTGAGAGTGACCGGCGTTCACGATCGCCACTGTTACAATAAATGGAGAGCTGAGCAGAGGAAAAGGAGGTAACAGAACATATTAGGTAAGAACAGGATTTCTTCCCTTTTTAAAGAGTAATATTTCAAGAGTCTATTACTGGATATATTCTTTGGGTGGATTTCTGATGTTTCTCTACAGATCAATACAAAAGACGGTTACCAACAGAAAACCAAGTGACCCATTATATAGAAAAAATGGGATGGTCAACCCATACACCAGCTGTGTCCGAGGTACTTCAGAACTGGAGGCCGCATGTAGAAGTCCAACCAAATGGCAAGGACATTGAAAATCTGGTAAAACTCCAAACCTGGAGAGGCCTGCACATCGTTGACGATCCTGTGAAAGGGAAGAAGGTTATAACTTACAGGCGTTTCCAGAAGGGAGAGGTGGTGTGTGATTACCATGGCAAGGTTATCACAAAGACAGCTGGAGAAGCCCTAATGGCACAGACGGCAGAGGGAGACATGGGATATCTATTCTTTTTTGTTGGACCTAAACAAAAAATGTGCATTGATTCGCGTGAAGAACACTGCACCTGCCACCTGGATATGGACACAATTGGAAGGCGCATAAATCATTCAAACAAAAAAGCCAACCTCAGACCAATTAAAGAATCTTTTGTAATTGACGAAAAGACTGACATAATTCTGTTCTTGGTAAAAAGAGAGATTGCAGTGGGAGAAGAGCTCCTATGTGATTATGGTGTCTCCAGGAAGTCGTTTAATGGAGAAGGACAATCTCTGGAGTGGTTGGACGAATGATCATAAAATAAAGCTTTTATTTTAATTCGATTTGTTGATTTATTGGTACATGCCCAGGGCAATAAGCAGTCTGAGGATTTATTTCCAAATGGCATAGATCAGTGAAGTAGTGCAACACACTGGATCATTATATTATTAGAATCTATTCTACTTAAATTAGGTAGGTTAGGGTTAGGTGCAGGAACACTGTATTTAGGATGTGTTTGCAGTGATTCTGTGTTTCTAGCTTCAACACAGTGATATATATATATAGGCTCAGTGATTTATTGGTACATGCCCAGGGCAATAATCAGAATGAGGATTTATTTCCAGACGTGCTAAAGGTAGTGTTGTGAAATACTTCAATACACTGGATCGCAGATTTAGACCCCCTGCACTCTTACTGCTTAAATAACATTTTAGAATAATACGTTTAGTATATTTAGTCCCTAATGCTGAAAGAAATGATCATTTGTTTAACATGCACAGGTGTGTCTCAAAGGATGCAGTGCTCCTGAAGGGCTCTCAAACCCTGCATTTCAGATTCCTAGTTGTATCCCTCACATGTGGCACCTCAGAATGACTTCTAACCTTACCTGTGGTGTCTTTAATCCCTATTGCTCAATGCATGGTGAACTTACTGCATACATGTGTCTTGAGAATGAGGAATGGGCCCTTGAAACACTCATTTGTACGTTTCACAAATGATCGTATTTTACTAGAGATTCTGTTTGGGATTCAGATGTGCATTCAGACAGCAATCCCTTTTAAAAAAATGAAACGTTCTGGATGAGGTCAAAGGTGCAGGAACACTGTATTTAGGATGTGTTTGCAGTGATTCTGTGTCTCCTGCTTCAATGCAGTGATATATAGATATGCTCCTGTAATTTATTGGTACATGCCCAGGGCAATAAGCAGTCTGAGGATTTATTTATCGACCTTCTACAGCCCCAGTGTGTGCGGGTCTCTTCTTCGTGGAGAAGAAGGATGGGAGACTATGACCCAGCTCTGACTATCCAGATCTCAATGAAATAACTATTTAAAAAAAATAACATCGATAGCCCTTGCCTCAAATAGCAGCAGCTCTCGAGTCAGTGCAGGATGTGACTGTTTTAAAAAAAACTAGATCTTTGGGGGGTGTACAGTATAATCTTTTTCGTATACGAGAAGACAATGAGTGGGAAAACAGCTATTAATGATAACACATGAACATTAGGAATATCTGGTTATGCCTTTTGGCCTAGTGAACGCTCCAGCAGTCTTCCAGGCTTTTATGAAATGGAGTTGATCGCGAAAGATGACAACAGCCGAGTTCAATCAGACTCGGCTGTCAGTAATTAGTCATCGCCGCTGACACATCTAACAAAGGCGAGTCGCGATTATGTCTTCCACTGGGAGCACCCCTTGTGTTTCGCCAGTCCTGCTGCATGTACAGTGTAGAAAGTTCCACCTACAATGTAGATACATTTTAAATGCCAGAACTGCTCAGTTCTAGTAGAGTTGGAGGACAGATTTTGCATTTTGGAGGGGCGCATTAGCACACTATTAGATATTAAACACATTGAGGGGAGGATAAATTCAGCTCAGTCGGAGCACTCAGTCAATTCAGAATTGGCTGCAGTCCCTCCCGGCCCAGCTGTCTCCAGCTTGACACTGGCACCAGCAGTGACCACACGCGAGCCCTGGGTCAAGGTCAGATGGGGGTCTAAGAGCTCAAAGACGACCCCCTGCACACCAGTTGCCCATCTGACTCAGCAACAGGTTCTCTGCTTTAGGCAGCATGTCCGTCGATGGGGATAAGGTGCTCTGAATTGGCAGCTCGATAATCAGGAAAGTTAGAACTCCTAACCGTCACAAATCTGAGGTTTCCGTAAAATGCTGACATTGAGGCGAAACTAGACATTTTCCAGCAATGAAGTCTCCACCTTGGTTGTTCATGCTAGAACTAATGAATAAAGTATCAACAATCTGAGATGTTAAAGATTAACTTCGTTTTATTGCATTTTATTGTGTCTGGTCCCTTACAAATCCTTTACAGTAACCTATAGTAGGCTATATTCTTACTAAACCACTGGTTAGAGACTTGGTGTGCATCAAATAGAATAACCTTTATCAATAAGTGAACAGCCTGGGCTTTTTTTAAACAGTCTCCACCCAAACTGGAGAGGATCATTAATTCTAACCAAGTTGCCCGCCTGATTGCTAAGAGCACATCCCCAGGTCTCAGTACTGACACACAGAAGGACATGATGGAAGGCTTAATACTCCACATATAGTACTTTTTAGAAGTGTATAATGTTAGCATGCCCAGAGGGGTTGGGCAGCCAGTTGATCTCGAACCTCGAGAAATATTTTTTGTCCTCCTTACTAAGGAGTTTTTGGTTCCTCTCCTCCATTTTCTTCTGGTCTTTTCTGATCTGTATTCACATGTATGGTCACTTGCTTCTGGAATGGTCTAAGAACATCGAGGCCATTTACAAGAAGTGTCAGAGCCGGCTTTACTTCTTGAGGAGGCTCAGGTCCTTCAATGTACCTAGTAAGATGCTACATTTGTTCTATCAGTCGGTGGTGGCGAGCGCCATTTTCTACACAGTGGTATGCTGGGGCTCTGGGATTAGAGCCGTGTATTCTAACTGGCTGAATAAGCTCATCAGGAGAGCAAGCCCTGTCATTTGGTCTGGCCTGGACCCAGTGGAGGTAGTGGCTGAGAGGAGAATAATGTCCAAACTAGAGGCCATCATGGACAACGTCTCCCATCCCCTCTATGACAGGCTTGTAGAAATGAAGAGCACGTTCAGCAGTAGACTGATTTATCCACAGTGCGACAGGGAGCGCTACAGGAGGTCATTCTTGCCTTCTGCCATAAGACTGTACAACACATCCACCTTGCGTCTGGGCAGAGGCAACATTGACAGTGACCTGTTTCTGGACTGAACAGTAAACTGATACATCTGTTCTTTTTCTTTTCCCGTTTACAACCGTTTTTGTGCAATATATGCCAGGGACCTGTGCAGTATATTTATATTTATATTCAAATTGTGCAATAGGACTTTTTTGTGTACTGTTCTTTTCTGGTTTGTTCTCCGTGTGTTCCTGACTGTGAGTAACTCTTCTTAGTGCACTTCTCACTGTACTGATTGTATTGTATGTATTGTATTATTATTATTGTATCATTCGTTACACTGTGGCTGTGTTGTCTGTGTTAAGCTGCTGTTGCACTGCAATTTCCCTCATGGAATCAATAAAGTATCTATCTTTCTTTGTTAAGCACCTTGGAGCAACCTTGTTGTGAAAGGCGCTCTATAAAAATAAATTGAACTGAATTAATAAAGTTGATTATGTAGTCAGCGTGTTTGTATTAACCCCTTTCTCTCTCTCAGTGCTGTGTTAATGTACTGTAATGTCCAGTCCTCTTAGCCAGTGCCTCTAGAGTAGGAGGGTCTCAAACAAGCAGCACGAAGCAATTATCTGTGGCCTGCAACGACTCACTTGGACTAACAAAAAGTTACCCGTGAAATTCAGTAATTTGATGCATTGTTCTAGAGATTCATTTTCTGTTAAATAATCGCCATGGAGATATTGTAGCGAAGCAGAGGTGCACCGAGCTAATGTATGTGCCACAGTGCAGGCTAAGAACTATAGCCTGGAGATGGTCTGAGGGTCCGTAGATTGACCACTAGGTCACACTGCATATGTAAATAGTGACTATAAAACCTAAGGTAAACAGTATTGTTAAATTAATTGTTTACTCCTGTTTTGTCCCTTGTCTTGTTACCACCCTAAACCCACGTATGTGTCCTATTCACATCCCCTATGAGTGTGTTAAGTCTCTCTTCCCCAATTGCTGCCTGATGGAGTGCTGTTAATAAAGAACGTAGACAGAAAGATTTGCCAGGTTAGTCTCCACATCTGGTAAAATCATAATGTTTGGCAGGATGTACGTCAGTGAACAGTTTCTCTCATCAATGAAGATCAACAAAATCAGTTTATGCTGAAGACTCACTGATGAACGTGAATGAGCAAAATTGTGATATCAGGCCTCATGTTGACGTTCTGGTCTCTGCAAAATGCAGAAGCAACAAAGGAGCCAGAAGGACAAACTTCAGAAATAACCTCACACGCCAAGTACATTGAGGTAAAGTTAACCAACGTATGAAATAAAAATTTCAATTATTTTTTTTAAATATTTGATGTATTTTGTATGTGTATGAATGCGGCCCCCCAATTCATTTGAGTTTGAGACACCGGCTGTAGATTCTAGATTAAATGTTGGAGATGATGATGCTGTTCAAGCTCTGTACTAAACCCTGTGTTTCTTTGTCAGAACAAGATTGTGGGAAGCTGTTTAGAGATTTGTAAAGGAACAGATCTGCTCCGTTTTGCTTGTGTGTTTTGTACTTCTGTGGCAGAAGCCAAAGAAAGTTCCACAGCAGTGGACAATAATGTAGCTCCAGGATCATTAATGACAACTTCCCCCCCATCTTAACGGATGACCCTGACACAGCTATCCTCTTTCCTGACCGTTCCTTCATCTCCTATTGCCGACCAACTAATCCGCGCAACCTCGTTCACAGCTCCCTTGACCTCACTCAGCAATCATCCACACCACGCACTTTCCCCTGCAACGGACTTCACAGCATCACCTGTGAATACATATCCAATACCACGCTCATTCAAAGGTCCCCTCTGGACAATTCTGTCACCCAGATGACATCATGCATTTCCGGTGATCTTAGTTACTGGATCTCTTGCAGAAAATGCCAAGCTATTGACATTGGTGAAAACGACGACTCACAGACCATTTCAGGGAACACGTCAGAGCTGCAATTTCTCCACACTGATAGTTCCCTTATTCACCTCTAAAGGCTGCGATCTTCCTCATCTCCCCATCTGCTATTGCAGAAAGACATCCAAAACCATACTTATCCTTAAACTTGGATCACACCACCTCCTTTCTCTCTTTCTAATCCTCTTGCCGAATGTGCTCCAGAACTTGATTATTCATTCACACCTGCTCTATGCCCATTTGCTCCCTACTTCCTGTCTGTTCTTACCTGCTCTGCCTTTTGTTCTCCAATGCCTTCCCCTCTCTCCCTCACACCTGAAGACTCCACAACCGAATTGTGGTATTTCTTTTCAGCATAGAACGAACCTCTACCATGAATACCAGGAAAGCAATTTAATTTTTTGGCTCTCACAGTGCAGAAAGGTTTCCTAAGAAGTGTACAAAGTTGTAAAGAGGGTCATTGGGTAATGCAGAGTGTGACAGAGTGGCTCTTTTTTTCTTTTGATGAATATGAAATACTCCAATATTTGCCTCTAACCTTCTGGTATGTTTGAGTGTGTATGCGATACGAATGAAGTATGAATGATACTAACCTTTTTTATTTCCCTAAAATCACTGCAGTGTTTCCTCAGTGGAGTGTTGTTTCATGCTCGTCAAGATGACCACCAGTCACTTTTTCCGCTTGATGTATCCCACAATGCTCCCACAAATGGTCTTAAAGGGAAAGGTTACTGGTGAGCCATCTAGAAATAACAGATTTAAGCTCACACCTGAAGAAGGCTCCACGGCCGAAACGTTGTGTTCTCTTTCTTCTTTTTTTCAGCATGGAATAAACCTATTACTTGTTCCTTTGCAGCCTACGCATGCTGACGCAGCTACCCACCTGAACTACTACCACAGATTTAAGATTATTTGTTTTGTTTAATTGGACATAACTTTGTCAGAGTTGCATGACTGTTGAAACCTATACGTGCCAATCTCTGTTAAAAAACATGAGCGAGTCCCTTCAAGAGATCTTAATCCCTCCATTGGGGCCCTCTTTTCTGACCGCCCCATCATCTCATATCGCCGACCACCTAATCTGCGTAACCTTCTTGTTCACAGCTCCCTTGACCGTCCTCAGAAACCATCCACACCAGGCACTTTCCCTTGCAACAGAGCTCGCTGTATTACCTGCAAGTACATATCTAAAACCACACTCATTCAAGGCCCCTCAGGACAATTCCAGATCACCCAGATGGCATCCTGTACATCCAGCAACCTTATTTACTGTATCTCTTTCAGTAAATTCCCAGCCATCTACATTGGAGAAACAGGAAGGAGACTCGGAGACCGCTTCAGAGAACGTGTCAGGGCTGTGAAGATTAAAGATCTCTCCAAGCTCATTGTTTCTCATTTCACCTATGACGGCCACGACCACTCTAATCTCTCCATCTGTGTTCTCAAAGACGGCTTTCCAAACTTGTCCATCAGAAAGACTACCGAAACCAAAATTATCCTGCAGCTAGGATCACACCTTCCCCCTTCTCTTAACGACAGGCTGCTCTTCTTCTAAATTTTCTCCATTCATTGGAAGTTTCATTTCACACTTCTTTACACCTATTCTGACTTCACACGTCTTGATTGGCCTCTCTTTCTGTCCCCTGCTCCCGTCTCTCACTCCTCCTCCCTCCCAGCCTTTGTTCTCCTGCTACATTACCTTTGCTTACTGCCCTATCTTTCTCACACCTGAAGAAGGCTCCACAGCCAACACATAGCATTTTCTTTCTTCTCTTTTCAGCGTGGAATAAACCTATTACTTGTTCATTTAAAATGTGTTTTGTATTGTTGTAGTCCAGTAGTATTTACTGTATATATTGTATTAAAAGTTGGAATGTAAAGGAACAGTTCTGTTTTGCACATAACTCATTTGGCTTGTATCATTTAATAAAGTGATGTATTCAAGTACTACATCCCAGTTCACTAGGGTTAGAGTACACACTTTCTTCCAATGGGGTTGAGTTAACCAAGACCCACCCTTCAATGAGAAACTCACTGCCCATTGGAAAACATGTTGGTTTTGCATTGCTGTACTGTATGCATTTTAATAAAGTTATGATAGAGCATGAAAAGTCATAAAAGGGTTAAAGTAATGGATAAGTTATGGTCTCATATGATAATGTGTGGGCCCAAAAGCACTGAAGTGCCAAATCCAGTATTCACATACTTAATGTGATGTTCAAAGTCAGAATGTCTTCACTTATGCGACAAAAATGCAAATGACATTTAATAAAAAAGACAAAATGATTTAATTTCTGCTTCAGATGTGCTTGATGTGTGGATAAATGTCAAGTTATCAGACAAGCTGTAGAAGTGTATCCCATCTCTCTATGGTAGGACTTCACATATTGTTTTTGTTTTTTTAGAAGTATTTTACTCTCCAGTTAAAGAAACATGCTATAAGTACTTGAATCTTCCTACAAAACATCTCATTGAAATGAAATAGCTTTACTTCTTATTTTCTACATGCAGCCTGACCGTTCTTAAATGATTTGTACATCTCATCAGAAGAAAAATGAAGAGGGCTAGACTTTTAGTTGCAAAAAATGAAAAGGAAACCCCTAAACGTTTGATATGCAGTTTATTTTTTTTATTTACTTGCACAACCATTGTTAAGATCCGTTCAATTTCAGTTTACTGTTCCTTAATATTGAAACAAAGGCAGGGGAAAATGTCAGTGATGATTACCCTCAAAAAGTTTTAATAAGTTAAAATAAAGAAATGAATAGGTTATGTTCTCACATGAGAGCATGTGGTCCAAAAAGCACTACAGTGCCAAATCTAATATTCACATATGTAACGGGCTCTGTCCACTTTTAAAGCCAGAAAATCTTCACACGCTACAGGAACATTGATGACATTAAATCGTTGTCATGTTTATTCAAGTTACTCTACAGATGTGCTTAATGTATGGAGTGGTACGTCAGTGGACTGGACAAATATAGAAGTGTATCCCATCATTCTATGTGTACGACTTCACACAGTTTTTGTTCTGCTTATTAGAAATAATCGACTCTCCCGTTAAAGAAACATACGCTACAAGTACTTGAATTTTCCTAGAACACAACTCATTGAAATATCATTACTTATTTTGCTTTGTCTAGTTTCAGTGTGACACGTGTGAAAACTGGTTGCAAGAATTGTGCCTCTCAACTGAAGAATGTGAAAGGCCAAGAATGAAGACACCTGGTTATGTACATTTCACAATGCCTGTAGTGCCGAGTAGTTTAGGCATGTATACTATCACCATGGTATGTTTTGTGAGCAGGAAATGTAGTGCTACTTTAGATTTGAAAAATACAAAAACTTATATTTATATGGAAGTGTTTCAATATAATGCGTTTGGAAGTTCATCTTCAGGCTCTGTTTTGTTCTTAGTATATTCTACTACTTAAAAAATTAAAAATGAAACCCTTAAAAGTTATTGATAATCAGTTTTTATTCCTTATTACATGCTTGCACAACCATCGTTAAGCTAGAATATGATGCATCAGTTACATATATTTTATGTCCTATACTACTGAAACAAATGTAGGATAAGATGTTAGGGATGATATTAAAGAGTGATTTCACAACCAGAAATGTCTGGATTTTCAAAACAAATAGCTGCGTACTCCAAAAAGCACCGAGAGGGAGCACCAGAGTATTGCATGTTACAGATATGGGTTTAAAAACCTAATTCCAATACCATTTTTATGTGAGATTTGAAAAATTCTACAGATGGTTTTCAGTTGAACATTAAACAGTTAAACTATTCGGGTCCTTTATGTAGGCCTCTCAGCGGGAGGATTTGCATAGGAATGTGCTTCATTTAAAATGTTTTTCAAAACCTAACCACCTCAAAAAAATGAATACAGGATTTTCCTGCATTCCTCTTCACAATATTGTAAAGTTGGTTTCAACTACTGACTGAACCAGGTTCAAAACAGACCAAGGAGCAGCTCTTTAGCCAAAGAGCTGTGGGGATATGGAACAAGCTAACCAGCCATGTTGTTGAAGCCGATACCCTGGTTTCTTTCAAGAAACAGCAGGATGAGATCGTTGGATTAGTAAATCAACTACCAAATGACATAGGAGGCCTTTTGCCCATTTACTTTTTTTGGAACCTCTTATGTTTTTGCATATTAGGAACCACTAATAAGTGAACAGCCACCCTGCACTGCAAAACTCTGAAACACAGCTAACTACTGGTTTCAATATGCCCAACATGGAGGGAACTGTCCTTTTGATAACTGTTGACTTACAGAATGGATGGAGTCGCAGATCTTTTCTAAAATTACAAATCGTATACAACACTAGAGTTAAACAGTGAAGATCATTTCAAAACTTGGTCAATTGTTTCCGTGATTTAGTCAGAAATCACAGGTCATGTACTGCTTTCCCCAAGTTTGCAAGCACAAGATCTCCAATATGGACACACAGCATCTTGCACCCGGATCTGAACTGGAAAGGGAGGTCGATTCCATTTGGTCAGAGCTTGTTCAGATATTTTTGTTTCCAGGTTATTGATGCGGGACTCACAATACAAGTAGAGCAGCACAACAGGAAAGTGCTGAAAAAAAAAAGACTTGTCACTGACCAATCTGGGATGGTAACCAATGATGAATGGAAAAAAAATTGTCAACTTGTTTAAAAAGTCTCGGGATTTTGGATATGAAGTTTTACTTTATAGATCGATATAAGCCATTTTAAATACTCGTTGTGTAAATGAGACTCATTGTACAGATTCCTAAAAAAATACCACGATACAGACATTCTCATTCTAAATGCAACAAAAACACCACAAGAAATTGTTTTTTTATTTCCAGAGCAGTTGGTGATCACTCACAGGTAGTAATCTACAACAAATTTATCACTCAAGTTGATTTATATAAGTACTTAGGTGTACACATAGACAATAACCTCAACACATAGATTGTAAACTTGACTAGTTCCTTACTTCAGAGAAGGAAAAAAAAAACTCAATCATCTTCTACAGAAAAAGCCCAATAACATCCCTACCAGCTCAACCAATCCCAACCTTGTCATTACTATACCTTCCGACCTTTTCCTTCCACAGGATGAGCGATCTCTTCTTAGCAAAGGCCTCAGTTTTGTTCTAGTCCCCAAGAAGCTGGACACCCTGCAAACCCAAGTCGACCTCAACTGTTTTTACCACGGGATTCAGCTCAAAGTTCATTTTGCTGATGGCTCCTCCTCTCCAGTAGAGGACAATAACCCAGTCACTGATGCCATTAACAATATCAATCCTAAACAGAGCTCTTGGACTCCAACTGGCCTCTCTGTCTCTCTACTGCTCCTGCCTCCTCCTCTCTCCCAGCTTTTGATCTTCCGTGCTAGAGTTGACAACCCACGCTACTGTATGGTCACCCTCCATACTGTCGGCCACACACCAAACATGTCAAACAGACAGGATACCTTCCAACAAGGAACCAGGATCATCTACAAAATGATCCAAACAGTTCACCATTTACAAAACAGCAGTTTTTTTGGACGGGAGAACAGAACACCCACCAGCCTATGACAGAAGACCGAGGAACTTAAGCACCTCATAGAACCTGCCAAGCCAGCCAAACTCACATATTTGAAGCTGGTAAGCAATGCCAAAAATTGGCTTCATACCACACTGCAGATCCTCGAAGAGCACTACGAGGAAAATCTGTCATTACAAATAGAGGATCTTGAGCTTCCCCACAGGGAGGAAGCTTTCACGCTTGCTTCCAACTGATCAAAGAAACATTATGGGAGGAAATTACATAAGGACACGTTGGACCATACACAAGCTATCAATACTGGGTTAGGGAAGGACACTGGGGCAGATCAAATTATCACAGCAGTTCTTAAAGTCTACAATGGCTTCTACTGAAAAGACTGCAACCAAGACTAAGTTTAGAGTTTAGTTGTTTTATAAAGTCATTATTTTAGAGCAAGGTATAATTCTGATAAAAAATACAATAAACAATATGGTGAAGCTATTGAAGAGAAAATTAAGCCTCAGTGAAGAAACTGAAACAGTCTTAATTTGTTTCTTCACACAAAAGTTATTTATTTTCAAAGGAGACCCATGAGGATTCCTCTGGTGTGCAAGACCTGCCTGAAGACATTTGACCAGTTTCCTCTTCTCCTAAATGGTGTGTATGAAATGAGCCTCAGCAGAGGAGATCAGTGAGGTCTCACTCCATGCCAGGAAGGACTTATTGAATCACCTGAGGAATGGGCAAGTTGGGGATTAATTAATAATAATTGCTTACACTTATATAGCACTTTTCTGGACACTCCACTCAAAGCACTTTACAGGTAATGGGGACTCCCCTCCACCACCAATGTGCAGCATCCACCTGGATGATGCGACGACAGCCATAGTGCGCCAGAACGCTCACCACACATCAGCTATCAGTGGGGAGGAGAGCAGAGCCAATTCATAGATGGGGATTATTAGGAGACCATGATTGGTAAGGGCCAATGGGAAATTTGGCCAGGACACCGGGATTACACCAATACTCTTTTCGAGAAACACCCTGGGATTGTTAATGACCACAGAGAGCCAGGACCTCGGTTTTACGTCTCATCCGAAGGACGGGGATTGCAAGAGCATAGAGCTCATGTCTGGTGAGGATGTGAGACTGGCAGAGTCAGGGCTGTTTTACGGGCTGTTTTATGTGGAATCCTGAAGACAAATCATCAAGGTGAGATATTTATAATTTATAAGGGTTCTTCTGTTTCTTTTTTAAATTTACCATTATGTAAAGGTATGTTAAAATAATAAACCCGTGTTCCAGATGCCCTGAGTAAGAGGCTGCTGTCCAGAATGCTTCTATTCTAGTTTGTCTTACAGGTATATAATGTTTAAATTTGTATCTTATATTCCTACTGACCCCCAGTAGTTAAGTCATCAGCAGGCTCTCAGGAAGACAGTGGCCCAGGCTGGACTGGATAGATAGCACTTCCTGGATGCTCCTCTCCTGGCTGCGTTTAAATAGGACCTTACTAAGGATCTGCGAGTGGCAGATTGCTCTCAGGAGGTATTTGTTTTTTAAAGGCATTTACAAATTGATCAGTGGTATTTCCATAGCACATGTTTTTACCCCTTAGCTTAAAATTCACCCATGTGAAATGTCAGCCATAAACATTATGACTTTAAATTTTTCAGGTAGAAAATGTTTCCAGATCCCCATTTCTTTATGGATCGATCTGAATATTCCTTAAACTTTGTAAAGGGCATAACCAAAACACAATTATTGTAACCAAATGAAGACCACTGGACTGTCTCACCAAACCATTGCTAATTATATCAAGAACATAAACTGTTTTCCGTGCTACATCCTGGATGCAATCAATGTAAAAGTAGATGATCCCAGATTGGCTAACTTCATCATCAACTTCAAAAGTATCCTAAAGGATATCCAGAAGAAAAACAGTAAGAATGTCGCCAAGAGATTACCAGAAAGAGGTACTTTTCATTTTTAAAATTATTCAACTATACTTCTTTTAATTTGAATACAAAAAAAAGAGGTTGATAGCATTACTTTCTCCCACAGATATAGGCAGATGCAGAGTCCAGAACCAGATTTTTATTTTCTTGCTATTACAGGTTGAGGAATGGATGCAAAGAAAGTGTTGTTTCAACAAGTGGGCAAAAAAATGGTAATAACTGCTGTTAACCAGCACAATACCTCATCACAGCAGCTGACTTCCTTTGCATTGAGTGAAGAGGAACATTAATATACCCCTCCACCTGATTCAGGGTTGTAGTGGAACTGGAACCATCCTGGAAAGCAGTGGGCACAAAGCACAGTATCGCCCATAATGTGACACCAGTCCATCACAGAACTTGCAACCTCACACCACGGCCAATGTCCATAAAAGCCAATTAAAATCCATGTTAATACAGAACAAAGACCTCCATCTGCATAGTTCCCCATCATGTACAGTATTTAAGAAAATCTGGAATGCACCTTAATTGCATTTTATTTGTGTTTTATCAGATGTTTCACCTTTACTTCACTAAACTACGCTGTAATGCCCAAGTCAGCAGCTGTGAAAGGAGACAGAAGTTTTTCAGTTAATCTGCGGGAGAGACAATTCACAGTCCTTCCAACGATTTGAGAAGACTACATGAAAAGTAAGCATAATAATATTACTTTAATTTCTGTGGGCTGGAAACATTCACACATGCTTGCTTGTTTGTTTTGTAGATGCCACCTGCCATTCATTACCAGCCAGGAGGGCAATTGAGATGGCAGCAAAAAATGTAACCGATGCACAGAAGAGCATTTGGGGCGGATTACTTAGCCCATTCCAATGTGCCTGCAGAGAAACATTATAGAATACTGACTAATGCCAACATCTGTTCAGCAATCAAATTAATTGAAGGCTTTGCAGGAGAAGGATTTTGGTAAGCATCATCGCAATCTTAAAATAAGTATCTCACAAAACAACGATTATTCTTTTTTTTTTTTAATGTCAGGTCAAGCAATCAATCACCAGACTCTGGACAAGAATGCACACCTGCTGTGGAGTAAGTTTGAATACAGTACACCTCTTCAGTTATTTTTTGACATTGTCTTACAGAGACCTGTGATATTTTATTTAAAATTTTTATAACATTGGATCAAGGCCAAGGTCCACTACAGCAGCTGCATGATTCACACGTCCGAAGACAGATGATGCTATAGGCTTCCAGCAGCTGATACAGGCATTTCCAGCATCATTAGACAGGCAGCTTCCCAAAAAGAAGGAACATCTAAGACTGACTGGAAGTCACAGGCAACACTGTTATGACAGGTCGAGATCAGAACAGAGGACGTGAGACTGCAGACCATTAATGGTCAATTTACAAATCAATTATTTTCAACAACAAACACTAAGTTTGGAATATATTCTGAGGATTTATATTGTGGTTTTCCTTCCAGACCATCATATTATCAGGTTACCAAAGAAGGCCAGGTAACCCGCTATGTTCAAAAGATAGGCTGGTCAGCCAATGCATCAACAGTGTCTGAAGTGCTTGAGAAGTGGAAGCCCAACACAGGACTGCCACCAAATGACAAGCAAATTACAAAGATAGTAAAGCATCAAACCAAGAGAGGCCTGAGCATCACTGACAATCCTGTATAGGGGAAGAAGGTTGTGACTTCCAGGCGTTTCCAGAAGGGAGAGGTGGTGTGTGATTAGCATGACGAGGTCACAAAGACAACTGCTGAAGCCCTAATGGCAAAGATGACAGAAGGAGAGATGAGATGTCTTATTTTCAGATGAACGCGCACAAAAACCGTGAATTGATGCTCATGAAGAACACTGTGCCTGCCTCCCTGATAAGGAGGCAATCTGAAGATGGAGAAAGAGAAAAGACAAGGGCTGTAAGAGAGTCATTCATAATCAATGAACAGCCTGTCATAATTCTGTCTCTGACTAAAAGGGACATTGTTGAGGGAGAAGAGCTCCTCTTTGATTAAAGCTTTTCCAGGAAATAATTTCAAGGAAAAGGACAAGCTCTGGAGTGGTTGGTTCACTGACCATTTCCAAAAAAGAAACTTAGTAAGTATATTAAAGTGCATATTTTGAAGATATTCATTTTCTTGTACCTTGGAATTAATGTAGAAATGATATTCATGTTAATGTCTTGAAAATAGCATTTCTCATTCTCATCAGCAAGGATATAAAGAAGGGATATGGGACTGCCCAAAAGATACATGATTTTCAGAAGAGTATAGAAGGCAGATAACTATCCCACTCAATTGTTACCGCAAAGAAATGCCACAGTGTAAACAAAAAGGTGAACCATTCTTGAAATTCATTGACAGAATCTGAATAGCACAGCATTCCCAGACCAGGCACTGGAGTTTCCCGTAGCGTTAGATGGGTAGTCTCTTGGTAAGAGAGAGATCGACAGAGTACTGGACTTCATGAACGACACTTTTCCAATTCATCGAGAACAGAGCCCACAAGATCTAGAGTCTAGAGAACAATTTCTTACAATATTAGTGGTAGTTTCTGAATAGGTTAAGGACAACATAGTTGTAGAGCTATCTTGCAACTTCTTAAAAGTTGTAAAAGTGATTACCATATTGCCAGTGGTTTATATTTAAAACCTAAAGATTTTAAATTGAATCTTTCTTAAACAAAGGACATTTTTCACAGGAACAGCAGCCTAAATCAGTTGATGACTGTAAATATGACAAGCTTCTGATAAATTGTAAAGTACAAAATTTGTTTTGCTCTGGTTTTGTCTTCAACATAATCATATTGGTAGGCATGTTATTTTTATAGCAGCCGCCTGCCATTCACCACCAGCCAGGATGCCACGAGGTACATGAGATGACCCAGAAGTACTTAATGATGCAGAGAAGAGCATATGGGGGAAAAAAAAGATGACAAGAAATATCCATTAACGTGCATGGGTTAGAAGAAGAAGATGGGTGGTCAGCAGAGTGGACAATGGAGGTTGAATTCAAGTTTTAACAGTGGTTCTCTATGTTTGGCTTCAACACAAATCATATTAAGGAACAAGTAATAGGTTTATTCCATGCTGAAAAAAAGAAGAGAACACAACGTTTCTGCCGTGGAGCCTTCTTCAGGTGTGCCCAAACCTGAAGAAGGCTCCATGGCCAAAACGTTGTGTTCTCTTTCTTCTTTTTTTTCAGCATGGAATAAACCTATTACATGTTCCTTTGCAGCCTACGCATGCTGACGCAGCTACCCACCTGAACTACAAATCATATTAATATGCTCACATTATTTATTTGTACAACGTGCCCAATATTCAATACAGGCCACGCTCCCAGGAGTACACACCACACATTTAGAATGCAGGTAGCTGAAGTGTGGCGGACCACAGGGAAAGAACTCTTGCCCACACGGATGTCTCTGCTCTGAAAACCACTGGATAAAGGTATCTGACGGTCTGTTCTCAGCTGTTGATTTTGTGAAAAACATTGACTATAAAAGATTGAAGTGTCACCATTCAATGAAGTTCAGACATAAGTATTATGTTGAGAAGCTAGATCTGTTCTACTAATAGCTGTAGTACCTTAATATTGTACTGTTTGCTCTGGTTTTCAGACATCAGTCCAAGATCATTGGTGGGTTAATTGATTTCTGGTAAAATTGGCCCCACGTGTGAGTGTGTGTTTACATTTCTATCTGGCATCCTCAAAAGATGGTTTTGTTTCCTTTTCTTAAATGCTCTTGAATACTAGAGTTTATTTGGCATGATACAATTGTGATAAATGCTTTTTCTTTGTGAATAGTCTTATTTTAATCTACATAATGTCAATGAGTTAGTACCTTAAAGAACAAGCAGTAAAAAAAAAATGACATTTCAGGTTTATTAGCTAAAGTTTTTATAAGTGAACTGAGATCCCTTTACAGTGCAGAGACCCATCTTTAATATGCTGCGTGTGCTCATAATGGACTTGAAATTCATTTTTGTCACAATGTAAAGGTGTAATAAATAGATAATATACTCTATTTATCAAGACGTGACTATTTTAATTCCATACTTCCATTGACTGCTTTGGAATACATTCCTTACAATTTTCCTAAATTATCATTGTCCCACAGTGAAGACCTGGGTGACATAACAGGGGTCAGGGCTGTGTTGACTGGAGGTTTGTGTAGACTGGCCATTATCTATGTGAGACTGTGGGATCACTGGGGATCCCCCCCGCAACACCTATAACATTGTCAAGTGGTATAAAGCTAAAGTTTCCTCCATTAAGGGGTCACTATTTGTCACATTCTGGCTGAAAAAGAGACAAGATAAACCTCCCACTGTCACTGACAGAGCAGTCTGGGACACTCCATGCTAGACTGGACTGTTGTCTTTGGAAGATGGGGGCACAGGAGATGAAATAGATCACAGAAGAGTAGCAGTCTTGCCTAGTTGTTATATCACTGACAGACTCACCCACACATTGAGAAGAGAACACTGGCTTCTGTGCAGAAAGCAGAACAATTCACTTTAACAGGTCAATCAGATCTAATGAGTTTTATTGCCCTCAACAACACTGGACAATTTACATCAATTTACTCCAGCCCCCCTTGTGGAAACAACCCCCAATTACTGTTCATTAGCTCCCAATAGAACAAGCCTGGAGCAGAAGAACAGAGGTTTTTGTTTCTTTATGTTGTAAAACAAGTCATCCTTTGGGGAATAAAAACTCTCCCTCTAGTCTAGTGGATATCTCCTGTATTTGCCCCTGGGCAGGGGAGGTTGTGCTCCTGAACTAGTCCCCTCCTCTCATATTTGCATCACAGTCTATAAACTCCAGCCCTATTGCTTTTCTTCCAGTTCATTTTTTTTAAAAACAGCTCATGAATTATATATACTCTTCTGAAGTATCAAGAAAGCACTCTTATCTTTATTTCACATACAGTATACAGCAGACTGCTTGACAAAAAAAATAAAATAATAGCGCTATTCCCGACGGTCTAGCACAGTAACCACAACTCCAATAACTTTAACTAGAGGAAGAAACCCCAGCTTCTGCTCAAAAGGAAATTAAATTTTAAGGTTTTTATTCATACACAAGCAATACCAATTTACACTATTAAGTTCTACATAAAATTAAATAAGATACAAAAGCAAAGAATAAAAACACTAGACAGTTTTTGTGCAAGGTAAGAAGCATCACAAAAAAAAGTTTCCAACATGACCTGCTGAAACATGACTTGTGATCCATCACCATTTGATTGCAACATGCTTGGGCCATAATGTCAACTTCCAGACCCTCTCAGTCTCTTTCTCCCCAAATCTTCTCCGGTGGATCAAAATGTAGTCTCTCAAATAAGACACAGTCTTCTGTATCACTGACAGAGGCCGATTTTTTTCCATTCTATATACCAATGTAGATCTAGTCTTCCATAAAGCTTCCCTTAGGCAACAGATGACCTGCCAGGCTTTGCTTTCTTCTGATTTCGATAGCTTCTCAAGTCCATATCCATAGAGCACTACCTGGGGGTCACTTATACCGCAAGCCAGAAAGCACCTTATCCAGCTGTTGGTAAAACTTCATGTGCAATCAACCAGCACATGTCTCTGTGTCTGTTCAACAAAACCATGTGGCCAACCCTTTTCCAAACATGGCTGGGATCCCCAGCCACGAGGCCACGAATTTGACATACTGCACCTCTACCCTGAACAACAAGTTCCAACCTTCTTGCACTTGTCAACACATCCAGTGCCTCATTTTCCAAATTCCATTCCCTTAAATTTCTTTATGATAAAATATGAATATGGGAGGTTAATAGCAACAGGTGCTGTTAAAGGGATCTCTAAAACTTTCAGTGTCCTTAAATAAAAACCACACAAAAACCGAGACAAAGGATACTTTCCCCCTGTTCCCTACCGCTAAAGACAAATGTAATGATACATATTTGTACATTAGGAAAGTGAACAGTTCAGGCATGCCTTTTCCCACCCATTTCCACCTTTTTTTTCTACAACCACCCTCTTTACTCTCTCCCATTTTGACCTCCAGAAAAAATAAAAAATAGCCCTCTTTAAAACCAATAAAACAGACCTTGATGGCATAAAAACAGCACTGACAAACAACAGTAATGGTAAAATTACAGTCTTGACAACTAAAACCTTGCCGTCCATTGTTAATTCCCGTAAACTCCACAGACCGATCTTGCTTTTGACTTTCCCTACCACCCTCTCCCAATTCCTACTCCCCATCCCATTTCTATCAAAGTTTATTCCCAAGATCTTTATTTCATCTCTACGAATTGTGATTCCCACATTTTCCTCTTCACTCCAGTTTCCATATTGCATCAGCACACATTTGTTTTTATTCAGCTTGGCCCCTGATGCTCCGCAAAACTGGGTTGTCACCTCCAAGCTATTTCTGACTCCCTTATAATCTGTACAAAAGACATTTACATCGTCCATGTATAGTAGAGTTCTCACCTCTTGGGCGCCACTCCCAGGGATTTTAATGCCTTCAATCCCATTCTCCATTCTTAAGGCTTGTGCCAGTGGTTCTATGCAGCAAACAAAAAGGAGTGGGGATAACGGACAGCCTTGGCGAACACCGCAATTAACATTAACCACATTTGACATGCTTCCATTAATCATTATTCTACTTCCTATACCCTTATATAATAACCTTACCCAAGTGAGGAACCTGGTTGAAAGCCCCATCTTTTGTAGTACTCTAAACATATACTCATGAGAGACACGATCGTAAGCTTTCTCAAAATCCAAGTTTAAGACCGCTAATCCAATATTCCTCTCTCTCGCATAACCTATGGTATCTCTAATCAGTATTAGGCTGTCCGTGATCCTCCTCCCTGCCACACCACAAGCTTGATCTGGATGAATGACTTCACTCAGGACAGATTTTAATCGAAGCGTTAAACACTTGGAAAACAGTTTAAGATCACAATTCAATAAAGTTATCGGTCGCCAATTTGCCAGGTCTGTGCGATCATTCTTTTTGAATAGTAAGATCACAACTCCCGTCTTAAAGCTGTCCGGCAGATCTTCTAAAAACTCAAATTCTTTAAAAATGGTTAAAAGATCCAATGCTAAAATATCCCAAAAGGCTCTATAAAACTCAATGGGTAGACCATCCAACCCTGGAGTCTTGCCCATTTTGAAGGTCTTCAAACTTTCTATTAACTCTTCTACAGAAAGGCCTTTTGATAACACAGTATAGTCTTTTACACTCTTTGGAATGACTTGAACAAATTTTTCTAACAAATCCTTAGACACTTGTTTCTTTCCAAACAACTCCCCATAGAAATCCTCAGCTACAGTCAACATGTCTTCCATACAAGTTTGCAAAAGCCCCTCTCGTCCCTTCAATGCTGACATTAGTCCCCTCCCTGCAACCCTTTTCTTGAAAAAGAATCTTGTACATTTTTCACCTTCTTCAAGCTCTTTCACTTTGCTTTGAAACATGATTTTTTTAATCTTTTCTCTAGAGAGATTTAAAAGCTCATTCTTTAATGCCTTGATTTCCTCACTGAAGTCCCACCCCTCTTCTAATAACTTAACATACCTCTGCAATCTCTTTTGTAATCCGTTTTCAACCCTTCGTATCCTAGCCTGTTTTCT
Organism: Lepisosteus platostomus; assembly: GCF_059453375.1. Taxonomy (NCBI): domain Eukaryota; kingdom Metazoa; phylum Chordata; class Actinopteri; order Semionotiformes; family Lepisosteidae; genus Lepisosteus; species Lepisosteus platostomus. The sequence continues at coordinate 56,420,754 of NC_142615.1, forward strand.
CCTCCCCATCTCTATGAAGAATGCTTTTGTACGCTCCTTCACCTCCTCCCACCACTGTGCTCTTGAGCCAAACAGGTCATACAAAGACTGCCATTCCTTATATCTTTCCCTGAACCTGCTCCTCACTTCCTCATCCTCCAGAAGTGAAATATTCAGCTTCCACACACCCTTCCCCACAGTAACAGCCTTTGGAATAGCAAGTGTACATGATAGTAAACAATGGTCAGAGAAAAAAACAGGGGTTAAGCCTGCAGTTGTGCAAGTAAAGTCACGTATCAAAACAAAATCTATCCGTGACGCTTGGGTCCCATTAGACTTGTGCCACGTGAAGCCTGCCCTCCCCTGACTATGAAGTTTGAGGGCATCTTTCAGTTTAAAATCTTTACATACCGTTTGCAATAATATTGATGATTTATCAAATTGGACCTGTCTCTCACCCCTCATTCTGCCTTCTCTTTCTAAAAGGCAATTAAAATCCCCAGCTAAAACCAGTGGTTCCCATCCCAATAAATATTCTCTCAATTCCTGAATTAGGACATATCGGTCATGTGGGCAACTCGGACAATACACATTTAAAAGTTTAAATTTGACATTCATGAAACCCAGATACACCACCAGTGCTCTCCCTGGTTTCACTACAAGGTACTGACGTACCTCTACCATCTTATTTTTAATTAAAACAGCTATACCGTCAGATTTATTCTCATTGGACCCACTCCAAATTGATGTGCCCAATGTCCACAGTTCTTCCATATCCTTATAGCTGTTTTTAAAAGGTAATCCACACTCCTGTAACAACATAATATCAGCATTTTCCTTACTCACAAATGATAATATAGTCCTTGCCCTTAACTTGGATCGAATGCTTCTCACATTTATGGACACAATGTTCAGAGCCATACTTAAAGTTAGACCAGGGGAGACTAAAAGCTCTGGCTAGAATCATTCAGTCTGTGACACCTACTGTACAGGCCTTTTTCTTTTTCCATTTGCTCTCCTTGCCTCCTCCTCCACCATCAATAGGATGGTTCTCCACCTGCCCTTCTTGAGTCTCTAGTTCTAAAGCTGGATCAGTAGGATTGGAGAGAACTAATCCCATGGGAGAACCTGCCATCTGAGGACTCTGAAAATGATCTTCCCTCACTTTTCCCACTCGGAGTTAGATCACTTTCTAAATCAGATGTCTCAGCGGACCTTTTAGACTGCACCCTCTGTTCTGTACATTCCATTTGAGCACTTTCAGTCTCCACGGGTGGCAGACGATCAGGAGAGATGCTACCAATCAATTCAGAGTCCCCCTCACTTTCCACATCATTATCATTCTCTTCTACCTCAGCCTCATCTCCTTCACTCCATTCTGAACCCTCGCTCTCTTTTCCACTACTTTCTTCAACGTCAACCACATCCAGTTCCTGATCCAGAACCACTGCTCCAGCCCTAAATACCTCTTCAAACTCTTCCTGTTTTTGCATCGGTCTTCCCAGTTTTGTTCTATTTGCAAAGGAATTTGGACAGTCTTTAAACACATGACCTTCACACTCACAGAGATTACATTTCCTCACGCTTGTACATTCAGTATATGCATGTCCAATTTCCTTGCACTTACTACACACCACCTTTGTACAGGCATCCACAAAGTGACCCAGCTCCCCACACCTCCTGCACAGTTTTGGCTGCCCTTGGTAGAACACAAGGCCTCTATTTTCACCTAATCCAATCAAAGAAGGAATGGGTTTAAATCCACCATAACCATTTTTGTCTTCATGCAACGAAACAGGTACTCTCCATGCACAATTCCAGATGCCATCATCATCCAAGACTTTCTGAGGCTCACCTTTCACTAAACAATACTTAGACAACCATGTCACAATATCTTCCATCATCACCATCTCATTAAACATACGAACAATCACAGTCCTATTAGAAAGATCCGTCAGCTTCTGCCATTCAAACATTCTAATCAGACCCACATCTTTTTTCTCTTCTATTTTTCTCCAAAATTCTTCCAATAACTTTGCCGATTTGAAACTAATGTCAAAACCAATTCCCTTTGGCAGAGTAATTAAACAATTAACATCTAATGCCTTAACCTTTAACTCTTTCTGTAACACCTTCCTTGAAAAGTCCAACCGTGAAATATCACCCGAGTGAGCCGAGCCCTCACCTCTCTTATACACCAAACGTGCGCAAAAGTAACAGCGCATGCCGACTCTACAGGCCGCCATGGCCATTACAAATGTGTCAAAAGCAAACTAAACCTAAACCGAAACCTCATCTGTGCACCAAAGCCCCCGAAACCCTATTCCCTTAATCTTACACTTATACAAAAAAACTCCACTCCCGACTTCTGGGTTTAACCCTTTACATCTCCAACACTGGTTAGAGACTCAGTGTGTCCCAGGCTCAGCAGTTATATAGGACAGGACTCAGCGAGCTGCAGGTGAAACTCGTTGTTCTGCGCTCCCCGTGCTGAATGCGTATCTCCTCCCTCCAGACTCATCAAACTCCCTTTACTGTCTTCATACAGTACATCCCTCTTAAATCCTAGAAACACAGAAACTCTGGGGCGTTTCTGTGAGTCAGTACTGGGTTTCTCTGTTCGAGGTTACAAGCAGAAACAATAAAAGCGCTGAAAGCAGGAAGTTATTTCTGCTCGTAGGCATAAACGTGTAAAAATAAATTTTCTGATTCCTAAGACCTAATAAAATCCATGTAAGTCTCTTTTTCGTCCCCAATGCACATAACTGAATATAAACCAGTCACGTTCAGCTACTTTTCTGATGTATATGAATACACTAGTTCTGGCGTAGCTGTTACAACAAAGATACTTACGAACTATTTTTTCATACGAGCCCTTGCCGTTTTTAAATTGAATATTTTTTTCATTTAAGTAAATCACACGAAACACCAGCAACACTCATCGTAAGCATCTGACCAGTCACATTCCTGAATTTTAAACCCATTTAGTATTTATTTTAACTTGTTTTATTTTTTTTTAATTTTACACACCTGTTTTAAGTATTCATGCCATTTTTAGCATATTGTAGTTTTACAGATTTTTTTCAAACATTTTATTTTTTAAATCATATCAACCCATTGTAACTTCCCATTGATAATTCCTGAGCTTTATAACTGTGTATTATTTCTTTTTACCTTGTTTTAATTTTTTCATTATTTAATAGAGCTTTTTAATATATTGTGAGTATTTTAGTGTCATTTTAAAATAGCACTATCAATGCTCCTGACTTTTAAACCTGTATTTATTCTGACATTATTCTCTCCACCTGCAGATGAGGGATTTATTTGATTTTAAATTTGTTGATTTGGGGGGCAAATGTACATTCATTTCCTTGTATCTCCAGTGGGAACCTTTTTTTGGATGAATTGTATTTTTGGATGAATTGCAATCTTTACTTCAAGGCCTTCAGACTGATATAGAAATGACGGGAGATTTAAATGACACATTTGACAAATCAGACAGGAACAGCATAACATCTAAAATAGCAGAACCCTCTAAAGTACTGAAAAATTTCAGGCACATTCATAATAAATAAAATTAATTTAATTTGAAGCATAAAATTTGCTTTTATTTTTTTACCTCACCTAATGTTATTGCATTAACGAGGCTGAAGTTGGCTTCTTATTCGCCAGCTTCTTCGCGTTTTTCGTTCCATCTTAAGTGCTGCTGCTGTGATGTTATGCCACCTTTAGCCTGTAGATGGCTCTCTACAGTCATTTTTAAAAATACTTATCCGGATGTATTACTGAACATATCCTCAGTAAAGGGGAATATGTAAGTATAGACTGTCCAAATTGCATTTTTGTATGAAACACATTTCAGAAACACAACTCACAATAAAACAATCTGGCATGTTATACAACTAGTAAATAAGACAAAGGCAAAACATAAGTTCACTGTCACTTTCTGGATATTTTCCACGACCTTGGATTCTGATCATAAAAAGTCTCAAACTCTTGCATTTTGCAAGAAATTTTAATATAGCAGTTTTAAATGGGACATTTAGAACATGGCATATGAGAATATATGGTTAACTGAGGATGAGCAGGGTGTGATCGCACTTTCTGCTTATTGCTGTGAACCTACCTCCTGGTTATAAAAATGTCTAAAAATTCTGACACAGATGTGTGAGAGACAATGGAAAAGACTATCAAAATCCTGAATTTCAGGACATTTTACTGTACCGTTTTTTAAATACGACCCTCTAAACATTGCATGAGAGAATACATTGGCAAATGGTAAATGCAATGTTTGCTATATTGCTAGGGCCCTCCCTCCTGATTTTAAAATCGTCTCATTTCTGACATCAAGGTGTGAGACACAATATAACAGACTGTCACAATCCTGAACTTCAGGACATTTTACTGTACCATTTTAAAAATATGACCCTCTGAACATGGCATGTGAGAAAATGGCATGTGAGAATGCATTGGGAAAAGGTGAATGCAATTTCTGCTGATTACAAAATCGTCTCACAATTCTGACACTGAGGTGTGAGACACAATGTAACAGGCACTCATAATCGTGAAGTACAAGAGATTTTACTGTTACGTTTTTTTTTAATAATGACCCTCTGAACACAGCATGTGGGGATTTATAGTCAACAAAATAGCACAGATTCTGCCAATTTGCTTTGTCACTCCTTCCTCGTTACCAAAACATCTTAATATACCGAGACTAAGGTAAATATCGGAGTCAACCGATACTGATCAGGTTCTGCTGCTGCTGAGCCCTCACCCTTCACCATAAGGTCCAATTCCCCAAGCCTGCTGACCATATATGTCCATCCCTTCTCATCAAAACTCGTATTTTCACAGGGTAACCTTCAGAAATCGCAGTACAGAATGAAAAAAAAAACTCGATCTCGGCCGCTGTTGGTGATTAAATGAATGTCCAGAAATTTTACAGAGTGTATCACTTTCATAGAGACCGAGAAGTCTCCACGACCAGTCTTGTACCGCAATGAAATACAGAGCCCGTAGGGGGCAGTAGGCTCGCAAATATAGCTCACTGTGTATATAATGAAGAAGCAGAGATTAGTTCCTCATCTGCATGTTGCAGAGCCTTACGCTACTCGTACCAGCAACTGGGGTTTGATCCCTGCACGGGCGATTAGTTGAAAGACCATTTAGCCAGCTGGCTTTTTATTTTGATCTCACTAAATTGAGATCTTGAAACCAAAATAGTTAGAAATATGGAACACAACCATTGTTCCCCAAGAAGGAAAGCTGTTTTGTACTGACATCACTCCTTTTTATTTAACCCAGATTGTGAAGACAACTCCCTCCTATCAAAGAAAAATGTTACTCAAAAGTTGGAAAGCACACTCTGAACCCATCTGTATATTTGATTCCCGCGATCCATTCAAAGCTGCTTAGTGTTTCGCAAGCAAATCATTTCAGGGAAGAAATTTAGTGAACTACTTTTGTATTTTCACTCATTGAATTTGATATTTGTACTCTGCATTCTCAGCAATAATATTTCAAAATTACAGTTAGGATTTATTGGAAAACTTCACAAGCATTATTAGGTTAGGACTTTAAAATTGTATTTTAATATCTTGGTATATTTACATTCATTTTGATATAGATATAACCATAAATGTTGTTAAGCATATTGTACTTTTGTCATACTTTTTAAAACATTTTAGCTGAGGATGCACGGCGACTATTATACCTTGTATAGTTTTTTCTCGAGTTCTACCATGGATATTTTATACGATCCATTAGTTTCATGCTCTTTTGAATTTTCCTTCACTTATAGAAAAAGTTCAATGTTGTTCTTGTGGCTGTGCTCCACATCTATTGACTTGTAAATAGCACCGCCCTATCGCCTGTCTAATGGTGCCATTTTGAAAAAATCATAAAAAATAAAGAAAGGGGCCACAGCCACAGCAAGGTTGTCTAAGGTTAGGGGCCCTGCCTGGTGTGTAAAACACTTGGTTTCAGCAGTGTGGCTGTTGTACTTGAAATGCTATTGAGCCATGAAGAAGACCCACCTATCCCAGTGTATTGCCTGTAGTGTTATCTTCAGAAAATCATTTAAAAAATAAAGAAAGGTTCCACAGCCCAAAACAAAGCTGGGAAAAGTCAGAGGACCTGCTTAGTGTCCAAAACACTTACTTGCAGCATTGTGGGTGCTGTGGTTTAAATGCTATTGGTTTGTGAACAGAATACCCCTATCCCAGTGCATTGTGCCACATTAAATAAAAGCACGAGAAAAAGTGATTCAGAACACAAAGCTGTGTCAGTGTTCTGTGTAAAAAGTCGGTTTGAACATCATGGGAGCTGTTTTTAATAAGCTGCTGCGTAAAGAATATTTTAATCTTCCTGCTGTCAGTAGTATTGTGAATATAGTTGACCCTTACCTGAATTAAAACAGGGCGTAAAGGAAGGGTTTCAGAAATCAAACAAAGCTTTATTCCCGTGCTTACAGTCTGGGTAATTGGAGACTGAGCTGTTCTGCTTCCTATGGTCATATACGGGTTTTTCGCATGAAGCCGTATTGAACAGTATTTCTCGCGTTGTGAACGTGTGCACACAGCGGTCCCCTCGGTTCCAGTTTGTGCGTAATTACACATCGATGAAAAAACGGAGGTTTAAAAAAAGATAATTAGCTCACTGATAGTTTGATGTAAAGGCTGTAGAAATATCCATAAGTCGTGGTCTTTAAGATGCATTTGGTTTGACGGTGTTCTGTGCTTCCATTGCGAAGATATGGACAAAACAATATTCGAGCATGGTAAAAAAAATGTTATAAAAACGACAAAGTGAATGCTATTCAGGGGCCAATGCTATTCGATGTGAATTGAATGCTATTCAACTCGCCAATGCTATTCAGGGGTGGAAAAGGGTGGAGCCGTGTGTGTCTTGGTAACTCGCCGTGATCGTATAGTGGTCAGTATTTTGCGTTGTGGCAACAACCTCGTTTTGAATCCGGGTCACGGCAGAATAGGGGCATCTGCTTTTACTACATGCACGAATGAAGGCAAAAAAAAGCCAATCGATGTGAACAAACGGCGCTTTACAGAGGAGTACTGCCTGACTGGATCGTTGATGAACAACAGAGGCCACTCCGACCTCTTCTCTATTTTCTTCAATGACTTACTAAGGATCTTCTTCACATTCACCCATGCAGGGGAAGCCAGTTACACCAAAGCAAACAGGAAAGTGCATTTCAAGCAGAGACCAGGAGGGACCTGTTTACACCGAGAGTGGTCGTAGTATGGAACAATGCGCCCAGCCCTGTTGCTGGAGTCGATTCTTGATGAGATCTTGGGCTCACTAAGAGGCCCCCGCTGGATACTAATCTTTCTGTTGTTCTTGCAGGTGTTGCGCTGCTTTTGAGCCAACAGAGCTCATCTTGGTCTGTCAGCACAGCCCAATTGCAAATGATCGGCTCCGCTTGTATGGTACAGTGCTTGCTTTGCATGCGGGAGGTAGCAGGATCAATTCCCGCATCCTCCAGGTGTGTGCTTAGAGCTTGATGTGCCGAAAGGTGTCCTTCAGCCTGTGGTCACGCCTTGCATGGAGAGCATCGTGCAGCTGTCAAGCGTTTCGCAGCCACGCCCCCTTTTCATCTTCTCTCTGGCTTAAGCGTCACTCCGCCACTCTCTCTTGACATTTCATGTCAGCATGTCAGAAGTCCGAGTGACATTTTTAATGGCTGAGTGAGGGCACGATGCTGAAGCAGAGAGGCCACTTCAGCCACAGAGACTTGTGCTAGGTGAGATCTGAAAGACGGACTCGCAACAGAAACAGACCAAAAATGTATCGGTGAGATCAAAAGGCAAATGAAACATTCAGCAGAGAGCGTCTAAAGATTAGGGAACGGGTGACTGAAATCCATGTGAGGCAAACTTTCCGGTGTGTGTACTGCAGCTGGGCTTGTTGGCGTAATTGGTAGTGCGTCAGTCTCGTCATCTGAAGGGCCTGAGTTTGATCCTCACACGGGGCAGGGCTGCTTCCTCTCTTGCTCTTTTCAAACACTTGCGGCAACTGTTCGCTCATAACCACGTCTGGAATGCGTGACCTTTACACGGGCGAGAAGCAACGCTGCATCCCTTTTCTAAAGAACATTCACATTCAGAAATAAGTCAAGAAATTTGCCATTACTTTCGTTCGCACTGCTGTCAGCCTGCCCATGTTGCCAAAGAAAGATTCACTCGGCGTCAACTTGACAGAACAGCGATCACTTGAAAACAATGTTCCACACTCCGTAAGCAAGAACTTCAGTGTTTGCAGTCACCCGATATGCTGATAGTCAAAGGAGTGTAAAACACGAAGCGTCAAAAGACAAGATGAGTTGATGGAAAGAGCGTTGAATTGATGAGCACAAAAGTTCAGCTCATACAATAGGCAACGAAGGTCCCAGTGTCGTCATCGCACTTGAAAGGACTGCCTTGCAGACCAAGGGCAGTGGGAGGTTGCTGTTTTGAGACGGAGGCATTGGGATGGTGGGCCGAGATCTATTCTTCTTAAGGAATTCTTCATCGTGAAAGATCGGTTATCCAAAGAACTCAGGGAATCATGTGCTACTGAAGGGAGTGAAGTGCTGAAACACATGACATGCCCCCCTGATCTCAGATGCACAATTCTGCTGCAACATGCACAGCTACCGTCCACACCAGGCAGTGGGGCTTCAGCAGAATTTGCTACGCCACCTGCAATTACATATCCAGCTGCACACATATACATGGCCCTTCTGTCCTTTTCAGGATCTCAAAAAAAAGCATAGCGTGGTTTTCCTGCCACCTGATTGACCTCATCTCCCTCAGAATGTGACCCGCCACATTCATTTCTGAAGCAGGACAGAGGCTAACGGACATGTCAGAACAGTGAGGTTCAACGATCTCTCCAAAATATTGTGGTTGTAGTGGAAGAGATATGTTTTAAATTGTACCTTGGTATTTCAAACTCTCTCTAGAATGTTATCCATTTCTATTTTATTTTGACAGGAACTGTTAAAAGGCTAATGACACTAGATGAAAAGAGAAGAAAGAAAACACAACGTTTCAGCCGTGGAGCCTTCTTCAGGTGTGAGGGCTCCACGGCTGAAATGTTGTGTTTTCTTTCTTTTCTTTTAAGCATGGAATAGACCTATTACTTGTTCCTTTGCAGCCTACACATGGTGATGCAGCTCCCCACCTGAACTGCTAATGATACTAGATGTCTGGTAGTTTGTGGTACTTGGTTATTGTCTTATGTTTGCTCAAACTGCATATGTGTTGTAGCAGCGAGGCTTATTAATAAGAAAGAATTAAGTGTTCTGAGCCTTCCCAAATGAGGCCCCAGCTCTGTTCATCTCTGTGGTGCAGCCACAGAGAAACTATTCATGCAGGCTGATTTAAGGTTTCCTTTAATAAGGGACAGCTCCCAAAGGGGGATGCACTAAGCTAAGCCTGGCTATCATGATCAATGGTCATCCATTGGCGCCTATCTGTCTAGGGAGTGCCAGATGGACATCTGGACTGCATTCCTAAGTGTCAGGAGTAAATGACTCATATCTCACCTTGATCAACCAATCAGGGACTGGTAGGACTCTGATGCCCATGGAACTTTCAGCCAATAGACGAGCTGAAGTTCCTCCAGGTAAAAACAGGCAACACAGAGAGCCTGAGAGACTTTTTGGGAGAATTCTGTGGACTTTTCTAAAGGGAATTCAAAGGAGAATTCCAGGGCAGGATAACCCAGGAGCAGAAGGCTCCCAAGGGCAGGACATTCTCGCAGCGCGCCTCCTGACCATCCTGAGACTCAGCCCGGACAACCCCGGAACGGCCAGTGTGTCTGAGTGCCAGAACTTTCCTTTGTTCTAAGAGTCTAGAGCGGAGGTTGCCAGAGAGTAACCAGAGGATCCACCCGAGGTTAGCACCACCTGCAGGCCTCGTGAACAGGTCAGAACTGTGGACAGCTGAATCACTATTCAGAACTAGCTCTTCATCAGGAACGAACCGGTCCTCTTCCTGACTTGCTGGGACCCACAGTCATCTTTTCTCCTGTGCGTAAACTTTGCTAGTTAAAGCCAACACTTATTAGCCGGTCAGTGAGCATCAGCAGCGCACCGTCGCAAGCCGCACAGCACAGCCTGGCACCGAGCCAGAGAGCGCGGATTGGACAGTAACAGCCTGCAACTGTTTCTTTGTGCCCGCAGGAGATCTGAATCCCCAGAGACTGGATGAGTATTCAACTTCAATGCATTACAGCTCGAGAATTCAATTGTTATCCCAACCAGTTGATATCAATTTAATTCCTTAGAGTTATGTACTTGTTTTGAGTATCTAATGTAAAAGTTATAACCAAGTGCATTTACGAAACGGTCTTAATGAATGATATACTGAACGTATGTCCTCTTGATATATGTAACTCTTTGTAACTGATTGAATATATACCTTTTGTATTCTGATAACCCTCTCAATAAGATCTGTTAGGTTTATATGCATATTCTATGTATTAATAAATGTATCCTCGTGTATTAGTACCTGTGTGTGTGCATTGTTTGAGTTATATCCCATGGTTGGATTCTAAAGCCATCAAAAGAATCAATTTTGTGATTTACTGCTACAATTAATAATTGTCTCAGTAAATGCCCAAACCCTACAGAACTGATGCCTTCAGAGAGCACACTACAGTGTGATTGCATATTTTTGTGTATTTTCATATGTCAATATTTAATTCACTCACATTCCTGTATGCTTGGAAGGAAGGCAGATTGGATTTGGCACAGGACGCCTGCTCATATATGTTGATCTTTGTTGGGCTGGAAAAACAATGATAAAAAGTGTATGAAAAAAGCTCTCCCCAACATTTCCCTTCTCTTGGCCATGGTTACACTGCCCTTTCTTTCCGTCTTTTGTCCTTCTACAAAGATTCCAGGGCTCTTTATCCACCATAATATCAGAAGCCAAAAATAGCCATCTAATGTGTAAAAAGCATTTGTAATGTTGGTAGCTGGAAGAGGTTAAGTATGTTTGCAAGACCTAGTTGATTACACCACAGACTTACCTTGTTTTTTTTTTTCTCTTTTAAAGGCTGTGCTGGACTGTACCACTATCATAGAAGATTTTTTTCAAGACACATCGCAGTTCCATAGTAGAATTTATCAATAGTAGAATTCCATAGGACATTATTTATCAACATCTAACATTACCCAGTGTGAGACTCTGCCAGTAAACCTCAGAGCATTGTGTTCTCCACTGGTGAAGATGGCTTTCTGAAGTCATGAAATCCACTGCTGGGATGCCTGAGAGACAGTGATTGAATCCTGGCTGGAATTAGGCTCTCTGTTAGTGTTGATCTGTGGGAATTATGTGGTAAAAAGGGAAAACTCCTTTACTTTAGTCACTTTGAAAGTTCAAATGTACAGATCTTCAGAAACCCCAGTCTGAAGGATGAAGCAGGTTCTGCTCAAGGAGTTGGCTACGTTTTGCTCCATTCAATCCAAGCAGATAGTCCAACATTTGCCTTCTCTTGGCCATGATTACACTGCCCTTTCTTTCATCTTTGTACTTCTACAAAGATTTCAGGACTCTTAATCCACCATAATATCAGAAGCCAAAATTAACCTTCTAACATGTACAAATCATTTGCAATGAAAGGAGGTGGAAGGGTTTAAGAATGTTTGTAAGACCTGGTTGATTACCACACATAGACATACTTTGTCGTCAGTTTTTTTTTTCTCTTTGAAAGGCTATAGGAGGGGTGTGATGGACTGTACCACTATCATAAAAGATGTTTTTCTTCTAAGGACACTTCTGTAGCGGCAAGGCGTATTTAAAATACAGGAATTAAGTTTGCTGCTCCCTTGCCAGTCCCTCTCTCCCTCATCTCAGTGCAGCTGGATACAGAGAGGCCATTCCATCTGGTTCACATTTAAGGTGTTTTTCTAGCTGATAGAGTTTCCTGATAAGGAACAGCTCCCAAGGCTGAGATTCACCAGCCACCCTAATAAGTGGTCATCTCTGGCGCCTTACTGTCTGGGAGATTCCATGGGAGAGGCTCATCCCAAGGTTTACAACCCTAAGGTCAGAGGTCACTGTTACTCATCCTCCACCTCAATCAGCCAATCAGGAACTGGTAGGGCAGGGTAACCCCACGTGGGTCTCGAATGCCCGCGGAACTTTAAGCCACTGAACTACCGTAGTTCCTACAGATACAACAGGCAGCACGATGCCCAGAAGGTGCCCCTCCAGGACGTTCCCAGACTCAGCTCGGACAATCACGTGACGGCCAGTGTGTCCGAGTGCCAGGACTTAACTTTGTTTTAAGAGTCGAGAACGGAGGTTGCCCATGCATAACCAAAGGATCCGCCCGAGGTTAGCCCAGCAGCAAGCCCCGTGAACCGCCGGTACTCCACCTTCAAAGCTCGCCTGATCAACGAGTGAACTACGGTTGGAACTGTCGACAGCTGAATCTCAGGATTCAGGACTAGCGCTACATCGGGAACGAACTAGTCTTCTTCCCATCTAAAGAGTGTGACTGGCTTGGACCCGCAGTCACTTTCCATGTGCACAAGCTCTGCTAGTTTCAGCCAACACTAACTAGCCGGTCTTCAAAGAGCATCAGCAGCGCATCACAGCAGGAATCTCTCCATCCTCTCCTTCTCGCCAGCCGCACCGGCCACTGCCTGGCACCGAGCCAGAGAGTGCCGATTGCACACAGCAACAGCCTGCCACTGCTTCTTTGTGTCCGCGGGAGATCTGAATCCACACAGATCGGATGAGTATTCAACATTCTGCATTACAGCTCGAGAATTCAATTGTTACCTCAACCACAATTGATATCAATCTAATACCTATGAGTGATGTACTTGCTTTTGAGTATCTAGTGTAGAAGTTGTAATCCCAGTTCATTTACGAAACAGTCTAAATGAATGGTATACTGAATGTATGTCCCTCTTGGTTTGGAACTCTTCATGATTTAATATATACCTTTTGTATTCTGCTAACCCACACTCTTAAGATCTGTTATGTTTATATGCACATTTTATGTATTAATAAGTGTATTAGTATCTGTGTGTGTGCGTTAATGAGTTAACCCGCAAGGTCGGTTTAATAGCCATCAGAGAATCATTTTGTGACTTACTGCTACAATTAATAATTGTCCCAGTAAATACACAAAACCCCTACACACGCATGGAAACCAATATGTACCTGCTAATCCAGAATGCAGCAGAGAACAGTTGGACAGAAGGTTAGTATCTGTCGATACTGCATCACAGAAGTCAGTCTCTTCCCCCTCATTATGCAGGCTGACTTGTTCACGATGAACTGTCCTCCAGTGACAGTCAGCTGCAATCACTGACTCAGACATGGTCTTGATACACTGATGGCACTTTGGCTGATTTGGTTAACATGGTTTCCTCTTAAACAGGAGATGCTTAAATCCCAGCAGTGCTTTTCTTCCTGTCTTGTCTTACAAAATGTATCACTATGGATGATTACGTACAGCTTGATTTTGTTTAACGCAAGTTTTCATTTTCTTTCTGGAACAACTTGCTTTTCATGAAATTCATACAGCTTGTGAAAGATGAAATACAAATCTTGCCTTGTATATCGCAGGCTGGTAAGAAAAAAGCATTATTTTCTTTTTTTTAAGTTTGCAAATGGAGAAAAGGGACACACGTGAGTCTCTGTTAATTAAAAGGTTAGTGGTTTGAGCCCACCCAGAAATGCACTTCTCATTATTGCAATGTAAACCTCATCTCTACTTATTCGGATTTCTTAGCAAAACCTTAACCCACTTGATATTTGCAAGAAATGTGAATGTTTTTGTTAAACAATTAAGTATGTAAGTCAATATCACTGGGAATGGCCAATAATGACCAACATTCAAGGACATCATATTCAGCCAAGGACTTTGATCTTCGAACGGCTAGCAGAAGAATTCATTTATGCTCTCGATGCATCCTTAGTTAGAATATTTAAAATTACGACACAGATTTGTTGGAGAACTTGACAAGCAAAAAAGACAGTTGGACAGCATGATTATGCTAGGACTGTACATTTGTATTTTAATACTTTTGTATATTTATCTCAATTGTAATATACATGTAACCATAAATGCTGTTCTATGTAAATACATTTTGTTATATTTTATCATATTTTAGCTGAGGGCACAAGGGGGTCTATTATACCTTCCGAAACTTCCAAGACAACTATAACAGAGGCTCATATTTTAATATAATTTGCTTTAAAAGAAAAACACAATTTGTACGATATCATCCCTCAATATCGACGTTCAAATGAAGGATTTAAAGAAGCAACAGCGATAGGAGAGTACATTGATTTTGGACCAATGTTTGCATCTGAACAATCCTTCCTCTTGGAAAGAAGAAAAAACAGGTATGTTTTGAGTCTCATGATGATGCTCTTCTGGAAAAAAAAAAAACAGTGCAAATTTGTTTCGGATGTATTTTGGATAAAATTATCATCGAAAATAAATTTGATCAGTTGAATGCAGTTGAAACTTTTGACATTTTATATGATGACAGGACGTACATTTAGGACTCAGTACCGATAACGCTGCTGATATTGATGGAGTAGAAATTAAGTGTATTGGCAATTTTATCTGAGGCAAGAAGTACTAGAACACCTCCTATAAAAATGTTAGGATTCAGAGCAAGAAATATTTTTCCACTTCACCCAATGGTATTGCATTAACGAGGCTGAAGCTGGCTTCTTATTCGCCAGCTTCTTCTTCTGCCTTAAATGCTGCTGCTGTGATGTTATGCCGCCTTTCGCCTGTAGATGGCTCTCTACAGTAATTTTTAAAAGTACTAATCGGGATGGATTACTGTATTTATCCTCAGTAAATGGGAATATGTAAGTAGTGACTATCCAAATAACATTTTTGTGTGAAACACATTTCAGAAAATTGTAAACCAATTTTCAAAACTCACAATAACACAAACAGAATAAGTAAATAAGACAAAGGCAAAACATAAGTTCACAGGCTCTTTCTGCATATTTACCACGACCTTGCCTTCTGATCATAAAAAGTCTTAAAATCTTGCATATTACAAGAACTTTTTAATATAAATGGGACATTTAGAACATGACATATGAGAATATATGGTTAACCGAGGATGAGCAACGGGTGATTGCACTTTTTGCTTCTTGCTATAAACCTACCCCCTGGTTATAAAAACATCTAAAAATTCTGACACTGAGGTGTGAGAGACAATGGAACAGACTATCAAAATCCTGAACTTTAGGAAATTTTACTGTGCCATTTTTTTAAATATGACCCTGTGAACATGGCATGTCCCTCCTTCCTCATTACCAAAACATCTCAATGTTCCGACACTACAGATGCAGCCATTCAAAATGGGTGAGGTATTTCGCAGCATACCCCGGTGGGCGTGTCGCAGTATCACGCGGTATCACGCAGTTAACGTGTGTCACGTGGTTAACTATCCGGCGTCGCCTTGTAAAACCGCCAGGGGGAGCTTAACCTCTCATGTACAGCATTTGAACCTTTAATTTTGAACTGTGTATTACAGCATGTTAATCATCAGTCATTAAAATGTTGGTATATTTTATGAAAGCAAGATTGCTCAGTTGGACAAAAGTACACAACCTACCTTTATCAGAAATATTTATGCATCAAAGCCTTTACTGAAGATATTACTAATAGTATTAATAATGAATGACTTTGGACAAGCTGTATACTCAAAGTATAATTTCTTTAGCACATTTGTACAAGCACTTGGAATCTGTCCAAGCCATACTTTGTCAGGCATTTTGTTTTACTTCAACGGGCATAAAAACTTCCTTGCTTTTAACAGGGCGTTTCATAATTTCTAACTACGAAAATGATTTAAAATGAGACACCTATCATTCAACTAGAGCTTAAAATATCACAAGGATCCTCAAGAGCACAGCAAATAGTGTATTAAAAGACACTTGTATTTATCAACGCTTTCTTTTCCGTATACCAGATTTTATGGAACCACTGCAGAGGGGTGTCAAATGCGGCACTTTAAAGGAAAAATACACACCGGTATTCCATCCAAGTACTTAACTAGCATGTGAAATAGCGTGTGAAAAAGTGGTAGTATTAAGCTTTTCTGCTAATATAATATGGAATCGCGTATCTAAAGAATTTAATAACGGTATTCGTGTGCTGCGACAGGGCTGTGTAGGGCTGTTTCGCCTGCCTGTTCATGCAAGCTGTCTTGTAGCCAACTGGTCTATGTGCGTGACTACCAACTGGCAGGTTGTGTGTTTGAATCCAGCTGGTGCTGGACTTTTCTTTTAACAAACATTTCTTCGAAAAAATAGGTAAGCGATATTATGAACAATCAATTGACTTTTATATTTCAAAATATCGCAACATGATCGATATTTGCGATATTTTGAACATATCTTCCCTTCTGACAGTGGTTCCTGCTTCTAGTGTGTGTGTGCAACAGAGTTCATTTTTATAGAGAAATGGAGGCTGGACAGTATGTGTTACAATATAAACATTTATATTGATTTAAATCGTGTATGATTTAAATCGCAAACGTGTGTTTAATTATGTGTTTTTTAATCATAATCAGGCTAATGCATTTCTACATTTTCTGTATGAACCAGCTTAGAGGTTCATACAGAAAGACAGCTTGTGTTTAAATTGAGTGTAAGGTAATTTATGCTTCTAAAGTCATGGTCAGCATTTATTGTACTGTGCTGTAAACTTTTTCTGTGCCTAGTCACATTATTTTATAGCGTTTTTATTGTGTTATTAAATCCGGTGGCGCTGTGTGTTAGTTTCCTGACTTCCATGTCACATGGTCTGTGATTGAATCCCATGGAACTATGACTTTATTTTTTAACAAACATTTCTTTGAAAAAATGAAACGTTTCCCTTGGTCAGAGATTAAATAAAACCTCACTCGCACCAAACAAATTTATATTTCTAAATATCACGACATGATCGAATTTAAGTCTTTTTAATAACAATGAATAGTCACCTATGCTTTACAAAATATACATTTATATTGATTTGAATCGTGTTTTGATTTAAATCGTAAAAAACACATAATTAAACACGCGTTTGCGATTTAAATCAGAACACGATTAAATCAATATAAATGTTTATATTGTAACGCATACTGTCCAGCCTCCATTTCTCTATAAAAATTTACTCTGTTGCACACACACACACAATAGAAGCAGGAACCGCTGTCAGAAAGGAAGAAGGTGACTATTCATTGTTATCAAAAACGACTTAGAATCGATCATGTTGCGATATTTTGAAATATAAAAGTCAATTGATTGTCCAGAATATCGCTATTCTATTTTTTCGAAGAAATGTTTGTTAAGAATATAGTCCAGCACTGGCTGGATTTGAACACACAAGCTGTGCATTGTTAGTCAGGCACATAGACCAATAGGCTACAAGACAACTCGCATGAGCAGGGAGGCGAAACAGCCCTACACAGCCCTGTCGCAGTACACGAATATAATCATATCGTCATTAAATTCTTTAGATATGCGATTCCATATTATATTCCCTATTAATCTCTTTAGTTAAAGACTTCGATGCTTAAAATGTTTAGGGAGAAATGGAATACTGGTGTGTATTTTTTTCTTTAAAGTACCAAGACCAGCTATACACAGTACTGTATGTTTATGTTCCAAAATTAATATAGTTTATGGCCTTCACACGCGTTACAGTATGCTCCTATTCTTTTTCTGCTCAGCTACTAAGATTTCCCTTCAGTGGTAAAATTCAATATCTACAACGGGCACAGTAAAGACATTTACTGTACAGTAAGTCTTTCTACGACAGATCAACGGACCACGAGTGCCCCTGTCGGTCAACCGATCACGCACCGCGGTACCCCGCGTCATCTTACGTCATGATACGCGACACCGCAGCCAATTACCTGTGGTACGTGTCTGTACCGCTCACTTTGAATGGCTGCATCTGTATAGTGAACAAAATAGCACCCCTTCTGCTGAATTACTTTTTCCCTCCTTCCTCGTTACCAAAACATCTTAGTATTCTGACACTAAGGTAAGAGAGACAAAATCACTCATCACGAACATTTGTAATTACAAAACTTCACTGTTGCATTTCTGCGTTGTGACATTCTGAACATGGCATGTTAAAGTATATAGAAAACCTAGATCAGAACAGGCTAAATGTAATTCATAGTGATTTATATTTTTTTAATTCTTTCTAAATGAAAAAATATGTTTTTCAGTGATTATGACACTTCGGTTTTACATAAAATATGCTTCAATGCCAAAATAAATAATAATGGAAAAAATACCCACAGTGGACATTCATAGTTGTGATTATAGGAATGTTATATATCAGGTGGGTAGCTGTGTCAGCATGCGTAGGCTGCAAAGGAAAAAGTAAAGGATTATTCCATGCTGAAAAGAGAAGAAAGGAAACATAACGTGTTGGCCGTGGAGCCTTCTTCAGGTGTGAGAAAGACAGGGCAGTAAGCAAAGATAATTTCCTTTATCTTTGCTTGCTGCAGTTTATCTTTGATTACAACATCAAGAACGTTAGGAATTTTTACGGCTATCAGCTCCACATCAACTTCCTTTTATAACTAACCTCATCAGATCCCTTTACTCCCAACTCTTCCAATTTCTCACTTCAGAGAAGGATAAAAAACTCAATCATCCTCTACAAAGAAAAACCACCTACGACCTCCACCAATCCTAACCTTGTTTTTACTATACCCTCTGACCTTTCCCTTTCACCCCTTTGCATCCTCAGCTAACATATTTTAAAATTACAATATACTGTATAGTATTTATGTTTAAAATTAAGGTAAATATGTCAAAATATCAAAATCCAACTGCACAGTGCTATCGTAACAATGCTTGTCAAGTTCTCAAACAAACCTGCATTGTATTTTTAAAATATTTCAGCAGAGGATTCAACTGGAGTATAAATGAAGATTCGACTATATTTTTTCTTGGGTGAATATGGTTTTCTGGGGAGTTGCAATGTTGGGCATTATTGGACATTTCCCGGTGACCCTGACACGTGTTAAACACTCGCATTTCCTGCAAATATTAAAATGGTTATGGCTTCGCTGAGAAATCTAATTGACTGAAGACAACGTTTACATCGCAGAAGAAACGCGTCCCCGGGTGGACGCAAACCACCAACCTTTCAGTTAACAGCCAAACGCGCTAACCGATTGTCCCACAGAGACTGGCGGATGGGTACTTCTCTCGAATCACAAGTTTTCGGTTAAAAAAAATATCTTACCGTTTATTTTGCCAGCCGGTAATATTTCTTCTGCACTGATAACCAAGAATTGAATTTCATTTTTCGCAAGCTGTGTGAATTTAATCAAAAACAAGTTTTCCAGAAAGGAAATTAACACCTGCATTTAACGAAATTAAGCCCTTTGTGATTGCCCGAAATGGACCGGGGTAAAGTTAGCTCGAAGTTCGAAAATGATTTTGGCACGCCTGTAGCGCTTTCACGAAACCTCTTAGAGTTGCGAGAATGCTTGTTTTGTGTATAAAATACATTGTGGATGCTTTCTCAGCCTTTACTTTTTCGATTTTATGACATTTTTTTGACCATGCACGAATATTCTTTTGTCCATATCTTCGCAATGGAAGCACAGAACGCCGTCAAACCAAATGCATTTTAAAGACCACGACTTGTGGATATTTCCACAGCCTTTACATCAAACTATCAGTGAGCTAATTATCTTTTTTTAAACCTCCGGTTTTTCATCGATGCGTAATTACGCACGAACTGGAACCCGGGGGACCGCTGTGTGCACACGTTCACAACGCGAGAAATACTGTTCAATACGGCTTCATGCCAAAAACCCGTATATGACCATAGGAAGCAGAACAGCGCAGTCTCCCATTACCCAGACTGTAAGCACGGGAATAAAGCTTTGTTTGATTTCTGAAACCCTTCCTTTACGCCCTGTTTTCATTCAGGTAAGGGTCAACTATATTCACAATACTACTGACAGCAGGAAGATTAAAATATTCTTTTCTCAGCAGCTTATTAAAAACAGCTCCCATGATGTTCAAACCGATTTTTTACACAGAACACTGACACAGCTTTGCATTTTGAATCTCTTTTTCTCATGCTTTTATTTAATATGGCACAATGCACTGGGATAGGGGTATTCTGTTCACAAACCAATAGCATTTAAACCACAGCACCCACAATGCAGCAAGTGTTTTGGACACTAAGCAGGTCCTCTGACTTTTCCCAGCTTTGTTTTGGGTTGTGGAACCTTTCTTTATATTTTTTAGGATTTTCTGAAGATAACACTACAGGTAATACACTGGGATAGGTGGGTCATCTTCATGGCTCAATAGCATTTCAAATACAGCACCCGCACTGCTGAAACCAAGTGTTTTACACACCAGACAGGCCCCAGAACCTCGTACAACCTTGCTGTGGCTGTGGCCCCTTTCTTTATTTTTTTTATGATTTTCGGATCATAAGATTGTAGGTTCGACTTCTAGCTGGTTCGTGTAAATTTTAATCAGGCTCTTCAGTAATAGATTATGTAATGAACCACACCTGAAAGCGAACGTTGGGTCTGTTTCCTTAGTTTTCCAGCATGAAATAGCAAATCGTTACAAAAAGCACCAGCTAATGTCCAATAGCAGTTTTTTTTTCAAATTACATTTTCAGGTTTAAGACACTGTTTAATAAAACAGTGTCCTTAAAATCTCCAACTTTCAGGTTTGTTTTACTTTATAATAAAGGAGATCTGAAACTTCCAGGATTCCATTCTCTGATGTAGCTGTCTCTAAAGAAGGGGGTGATGATTCACAGATGTGAACCGTGCCTTTTCTCTTGTATTCAAGGGTATTCGCTGCGTAAGCTCCTAAATGCGTGTTCTTTATTACTCTATTTTGTGTAGATTATCTATGTGGTGTACAGATAGAACTCAACTACATGGTATGAATTCCATGTTCAGCACAAGCAGAACTTGAAAAACTAATAGCTGACCTCGACATGATTTGAACACGCAGCCTTTTGATGTGAAGTCAGAAGCGCTTCCGTTGTGCCACGAGGTCACGCCAAACAGCTACTTTTAAGCCCCCATCAGCGTCGTGAATTTTTTTTTCCTCCTGTGAGGAGTGCCGCTCTCCCAAAGAGAGTCTCTTCTTCCCAGACCACATTTTATTCTTGCCTCACAGCTCTTGAGCAGGTGTTGTTCTCGACAACAGATCCAGGAACACTGATTGTTTCTTTTTCATTAAGTACCCCATGGTGCAACGGTAGCACGTCTGACTCTAAATCCGGAAGTTGAGTGTTTTAAGTACATGGGAGTCAACTGATACTGAACAGGTTCTGCTGCTGAACCTGCAGCCTTCACCATAAGGTCCAATTCCCCAGCCTTCTGACCTTATATGTCCATCCCTTCTCGTCAAAACACAGAAATCGCAGTATAGAATGAAAAAACTCCAATAAATCTCAGCTGCTGTTGGTAATTTTCCTTTAAAAACAAATGAATCTCCAAAACTTTTACGGAGTGTATCACTTGCACTGAGACCGAGACGTGTTAAGCTGTACATGAGTCTTTGTGGCTCGGGTGTTAACCAAAAGGGTGGTGGTTTGAGCCCTCCCAGGGACGCTATGAGCCTTTTAATGAACACAACCTCCTCACTTCATTTCTCCACGGGCGGTCTCGTACCGCAATCAAATACAGAGCCTGTAGGGGGCAATAAGCTTGCAAATATAGCTCGCTGTGTATATATGAAGAAGCAGAGGTTAGTTTCTCATCTGCATGTTGCAGAGCCTTACGAAACTCGTACCAACAGCTGGGGTTTGATCCCTGCACGGGCTATTAGTTAAAAGGCCATTGTAAATGACGTGTAACAGATTTTCCAGCTGGCTTTTCTGTTTCACACTAAATTGCAATCTTGAAACTAAAAGAATAAGAAATATGGAACACAACTGTTGTTCCCCAAGAAGGAAAGCTGTTCTACACTGATGTCACTCCTTTTAATAAAATCCAGATTGTGAAGACATCTCCGTCCTATCAAAAGAAAATGTTATACAAAAGTTGGAAAGCACACTCTCAATCCATCTGTATATTTGATTTTTGCCATCCATTCAAGGGTGCTTGGTGCTTTACAAACAAATCATTTCAGGGAAGAAACTTAGTTTAGTGAGCTACTGTTGTATTTTCACTGATTGAATTTGATCTTTGTACTCTCTTTGCATTCTCATATATAATATTTCAGAATTACAGTTCAAATTTGTTGGAAAACTTCACAGGCATTATTAGGTTAGCACTGTACAATTGTATTTTAATATCTTGGTATATTTACCTTCATTTTAATATAGAAGTAACCATAAATGTTGTTATTTTGTACTTTTGTCGCACTTTTTAAAACATTTTAGCTGAGGATGCACGGCGACAAGTGCCTGATATTATTCCTTGATATCGATGATCACTTGAAGGATTTGAAGAAACTATCAAAGAAACAGCAGCAATAGCAGATGATTTTGGTTTTTTAACCCATCTTTACACCTCAATAATCCATTTGTCCTTGAAAAAAAGAAAAGACAGGCATGTTTTGAGTTTTGAGAGGAATGATCCTCTTCTCGTTCAAAAATAAACGTATAAATTTGATTGTTTCAGTAGAATTTTGGATTTTCTTTAGAAGATCTCACAAAGTATTGCCAGGATCTATATTTAGTGTTCAGTAGTGATAACACTGCTGATATTGATGGAGTAGAAATCTATGATGTATTGACAGCTTTATCTGAAGCAAAAAGTCCTAGAACGCTGCCAATGAAGTTTTGGGATTCATACCAAGAAATACCTTTTGTTTTCCCACCCAAAATGCTACTATTACAATACACATTATGCAAACATTACCAGTTTTAGTAGCTTCTGGGTGCAATTTTCCAAACCTGAAACTAATTACAAATTATTTAAGATGAACCATGTCCAAAAATTGTAAATCAGGATTAATATAATATCAACTGAAATTACTACAGAAGAAAATATTTAACTGAAATATCAATAAGACTATGCAAGCCTAAAAAGTAGAACAATTCAATTCATATAACTTTTATTTGTTATTTTTTTACAAATGGGCTCACACACCGGAAAACACTAACATTTCCTCTTTATTAGAGAATGTGAATAACAGTTTAACCCAAAATGTTTTTAATTGTGATTTTGTTCAAATTCAATCATCTATCTATAGTGAGAAATTAATAAGAAAGTAAGAAATTGTGTTATTTCATAAACTGTAAGACATGGAGACATTGACAGGTTATAACCTTTGCTTTGTGTTTTAACATAAGTGTTCAGGATCCAAGCCCATGTTCGGACAGTTGTGTTTCTCTTGTAATCATCAAATGTCATTGTTTTGTCCGTCAGTTTCTTTCTTGAGTTGTACCATGGATATTTTATACCATCAATACTTTTCATGCTCTTTTGCATTTTCCTTCACATATGGAAAAGAACTCAAGGCGTTCTTGTCACTGTGCTACACAGTACAGGATATGCTGTGAGGAATTCGCGCAGCTTTCAGCGGAATCCAGAGGGAGGACTCGCTCGGTGAATGATCTCTCAGGAAATCCCGGGTGAGATTCAACATCCCGGGTGAGGTTTTTCTGCACCAGCCACGACAAGTTTGAAGACGTTCTCTGGATTTCCTGAATGTGACTTTAAATTAGTTCACATTCTTTGGTAGTTAACAGAACTAAATGCTTTGGAGGTACATTTAAAACTGCAGAGAACACTGTAGCACTTCGAGTTTAATTGTGTAAACCTGGCTCTCTATGAACATGAGCAAAGAGTTCTCACTCAACAGAAGACTGCGATGTGAGCACAGTAACATAAAACACTTGGAGATGCCAGAGATTGAACCTGGGACCTCATACATGCAAAGCATGCACTCTACCCCTGAGCTATACCCCCGACATAGAAGGCTGTGGAAGTGACTTAGAGATGTGCAGGTGCTCACAGAACACAATCCATCTTTTGCATCTTTTAAGTGCTCTTGATTAAACTATGCATAGAAAAACAGCGGTACTGATGATTTTCATGGACTGATGCACACTTGTTCTGTACAACTCCAGTGATAAAACCTTGTCTGTAAATATTGTAGAACGTAAAAGGGTGAAACAACGCTCCAACCGCAGGAATGGTAACAGAAAGGATCATTTTCTTATTTAATACGTCCTTTTGAGATGCCTTGTCAACGCACACAGACGTCAGAGCTGAACAAATATTTTGTACACAAGACGGCAGTGCGATATTAGAATTCCTGTCTTCTTGATGGATTCAGACTCTTTCTCAGAGGTCCATGCTTGCCAAATAACTTTACAGCTGTAGCGGCAATGCTTATTAATAAGACAGAATTAAGCGTTGCTGTGCTTTCCTAAATGAGGCCCCATCTCACTCTCCCTCTCTGTGGTGCAGCCACAGAGAAAGTATTCATGCAGGCTGATTTAAGATGTTTTCTTCTGATAAGGGACAGCTCCCAAACGGAGATCCACTTAGCTAAGCCTGGCTATCATGATCTATGGTCATCCATTGGCGCCTATCTGTCTAGGGAGTGCCGAATGGACATCTGGACTGCATTCCTAAGTGTCAGGAGTAAGTGACTCATATCTCACCTTGATCAACCAATCAGGGATTGGCAGGGGGTGGTAACACCACGTGGGTCTCCAATGCCTCCAATGTATTTCTGATGGAGCGCTATGAGCAAAGATTTAATAAGCTACTCCTGCCGATGATTCAGTTTAAAGAAGTAAAAGCTTTGCAAACAAAAGCAACTCGCTACCACAGCCAATATTAAATGTACTTGGTGGCACATTGCCATTTGCACTGGCTCAAAAGTGATCTGGCAGACGTTGTTCCCTACGTAAAGCTGAAAGCGCCAAAGAGCATTTCCATTGAGAAAAAAAAAATCTGCCTTGATGTTAAACATAGAGAGCCTGCTTTTTAGAAGTTCTCCCTCTAAACACCTTGTGCAGCCTCCCGACAGACTAACAAAAAGCGCCTTTTCACCAACTCAATTTATAATACGCCCCTCAAAACTCACAACCGAATAACAATCCACCCGTATATTTGATTTTCAAGATCCATTCAAGGCAACTTGGCTCTTCGTAAGCAAATAATTTCAGGGAAGAAACTCAGTTTAGTCAACTACTGGTGCATTCAGCACAGCACTTGCTCTTGCTTGTCAGGGTGGCCGAGTGGTCTAAGGCGCCAGATTCAAGGACATGTGTCTTTCCAGTGGGCTTGGGTGTTCTGGTCTCCAAATGGAGGCGTGGGTTCAAATCCCACTCCTGACAGCTTCTGTTTCTACCTCTCTTGAATTGTTCCAGTGCTAGCTGACAGTGAATGACTGAAATATAAAAGCAACAGAAGAAAGCAAGCAAGTCAGTGCAATTTATGAGTATTCTGCACTGTTAAAATGCACAGGTTTTCATACTTTTTGGAATTCATAGCTCAAGAAGTGACTCCTGTTTCATTTTCTATTCACCAACTTGATTTGCATTCCGCCCTCACACCTCACAACAGAATAACAAACGGCTGTTTCGAACGGAGTTTAATGTCGGTTTTTTACTTTATTAGAGAGAGGCACTGAACTTTGGGGAACGTGACATCCACCCAGTATTACTAGTAGGTTGATAAATATAAATGTTCTTTTTCCCCCCGTATGATACCTCGCGAAATATAACGATGGCCAACTCCTTAAGTCGAAATTTAAACCCTTCTCACGCTACAAGACAGTCCGTCAACATCGCCGCGGCCCGAAGCGCGACCTTCGGTATGACGTTGGCGGAAGGGGGTAGGGTAAGTACGTCACAGCCAGGGGAAGCCCCTATCACGTGAGAGGGGTGCGGCGGGCAACTAGCCCACGGGGGCGAAGAGAAGTTGATTTGCGTGGAGTGTGGAAACACTACACGACCGGGCAAGCGAGCCGTTTTTTTTTGTTTTGTTTTTTCCAGAACATCAGAACAACCGCAAAGATGACCATCGATCCACCTCCGGACGTTTCCTTTTTTGTCCTCTTTGGCCTCCAAAATAAAAAAAAAAACTGGGATCCATCGTGGCGTTGCCAAATTAAAACGTCAACCACTTTTCGGGCTTTCGTGCTGTCCATGATGAAACCGTCATGGTTGTGTAAGCATACGTTACGTCACAGACCGGCGGCGCTCGGACGTGAGGAGTGTCGTTACGTTTTTGAAATGGCACGTCAGACAAGATCTCTGACAAGCTCTCCGAAAAACCCAAACCTGTAAAATTCAATTTCAATTCAGTTTTTTTATATAGCGCCTTTCACAACAAGAATGCCCCAAGGCCCCAAACAAAGGAGTTGTTCCACACCCCCGCCACCCTCTGAGTACAGTAGAGCCCCCTGTAATGACTGGAGGAGCTCACCCAGCTGTGTCTGGAGAGAAGCCGGGGTATCGGCTTCAACCACAGGGCTGGGCGGCTTGTTCCCCACCCCCACCCCCTTCTGTGTACAGAAGAGCCTCCTGTCCTGACTCCAGTAGGAAATGTCACCTGGAGGCAACACACCGGCTTCTTTTAACAGATGACCTCGGGAATCGGGAACAACGGAGCTGTGTGCGGCCGTCTGTACGGAGGGGTTCAGCGCGGGGGGGCTCCGGGCTCGGGTCTGGACCCGGAGGGGGGGGGGGACTGTCTGTGTGGAGTCTGCATGTTCTCCCAGTGTTCTCCGGGTCCAAAGACAGGCTTTTGGGCTAATTGGCTTCTGGGAAAACTGGCCCTGGTGTGTGTGTCCTGTGATGGAGTGCTGTCCTGTCCAGGGTGTGTGAGTGAGTGTGTGTTTGTCATGTGATGGACTGGTTCCTGTCCAGGGTGTGTGAGTGTGTGTGTCTGAGTGTCCTGTGAGGGACTGGTTTCCTATCCAGGTTGTGTGTGTGTGTCCTGTGAAGGACTGGTGTCCTGTTCAGGGTGTGTGAGTGTGTGTGTGTGTCCTGTGATGGACTGGTGTCCTATCTAGGGTGTGTGTATGTCCTGTGATGGACTGGTGTCCTGTCCAGGGTGTGTGAGTGTGTGTGTGTCCTGTGAAGGACTGGTGTCCTGTCCAGGGTGTGTGAGTGTGTGTGTCTGTGTGTCCTGTGATGGACAGATGGTACCAAGCCTGGACACCCATGAGACACTGGCTTCCTCAGAAGACTCTCACGGAGGGCACACTGTCCCTAACCCGGGTCCAGAAGAAACTACAGTGATCTATAATTCCTGCGCCTCGGAAGGGTTTATGACGTCTATGTCCGGCGCCCGCGACCGCGGACCGGCGGTTTGGCGTCGCGCTCCGCAGCTCGAGCTTCGGTGCGAGGCAGAGCGGGAGGGAGTCGATGTGGCCTCGGTGCCATCTTTGCTGGTGAGTCAATTGTGACCGTTGCGGTACAATAAACCATCAATAAACCTTTTCCCACCCCGTCCAGTATTTCTGTCGCGGCCCACGTCCCTTACAATCGACAAACTATTAAAAAAAAACAGTAGCCCTTCGCAACATTACACGCCATTTTTTTTATTTTAAACGTCCTCTAGATACGCAGGTGGCTCGATACCTGTCTTATCCTCGCCGGCGTCTTTATACCGGCAAGTGAATTTTATTTGGGGTCCCTCAGAATTGTGACAGAAATGTCAGTGAACCACAATAAAAAACGAAACTTTTTTTTTAAAGGCGGTGAATGGATTTTCTGAGTAACCGTGTAGCGACTAACATAAGGAAAAAAAAGTTGTCTTTTCCTACGAAGACGTTTTGGTACAGGACTTTCTTTAAATATCAGTTGTGCATAGCGTTTTACAAAAAGTTGATGATGATCTTGGAGATAATTGCAAAGGAAAATTGAGATAACTACCAAAACGTTACGTGTGAAACGACAGGACAGAACTTTGAACCCACAAAGAAACAAAGGTATGAAATATTGCCTCGTCATGGGGGGTTGATAATTGTAGTAAGTGTTCCTAATTTTCGTAAAGAAATGTATATTATGGGAGTCACACGTGAGATTTAGTGTATATACGTTTCATATTGTGCATACATACGTGGTTAAAAAGTGGAATGAGTATGATTATAAACTCGTGTGTCCTATAATCAGATAATTTTTGAACAAGCTTTGATTAGACAGGTGAAAAACAACATCAGATCCTTTTTTTAATATATTCTCACGTCTGAATATAAGCTTCTCCCCTCTGGCCAACATTTCAGGGCTCCCAGGTGTAGATCCCAAATTGAAACAAATATTAATTTGTTACCCAGTTAAACAGTTAATAGAAGTGAGTGACCAGGGTAAATAAAGGTGGGTCAGTGTAAACTGTTTATTCTGGACCAGACTTCGTCATGTGTGATATGTCATGACTTCTTATATTAAGTTTTATCTTTATATTTAGTTCTACATGTGTAATAGATGCGATGTGTGTCCATAAAAAGGTTTCTCCAGGGGAAAATCAAGTTCGTTTTAAAACCGTGTTTCCTTTTTAGGGTACGTTTGCATTCCAAGTGTGGGGTTTTTGCCTTTTTATCATATTTTGGATGTGAATCCGTGGTATTTTTGCTGAGACAAGTTGCCTTTCTTATACGCGGAGGGATCTGCTCGTGAGATGTCCGCTTGGTCCATTTCTGAGCTCAGTATAAGGTGTAGAAAGCACGACTGTCATCATCACCCGCCTCTCACCCAGGTGTGGAATAATGTTGTGACTATTGCTTCAGCAATAACATGCTGATTGCATGTTTCTAGATGGGTATAACAGAGATCTCAACTACTGAGGGGCCTTATTAATAAAGTCTCCACAGCCGAAGCGCTGTGTCTCTTTTCAGCTGGCGATAAACCTTTCCTCGATCCTTTGCTGACTTGTAAAACTGTTCCTGATCAGAATAAAAAACGCTC
Organism: Lepisosteus platostomus; assembly: GCF_059453375.1. Lineage (NCBI taxonomy): Eukaryota > Metazoa > Chordata > Actinopteri > Semionotiformes > Lepisosteidae > Lepisosteus > Lepisosteus platostomus. The sequence continues at coordinate 56,449,614 of NC_142615.1, forward strand.
CCGCTAATACACAAGCACCCGTGTCTCGCCAAAGCTGACAAATAAACAGACGGACAAGCCGCACTGCACGTGTGAACAGGGGAATGAGCGAGCGAGCGGGGATAGGGCGCCTCCTGCGCTTAAAAGCTTGCAGCACCTGGTATACCCAGGCGGTCTCCCATTTAAGTACTAACCAGGCCCATCCCTTTTTAGCTTCCGAGATCAGACGAGATCAGGCATGCTCAAGGGGGTGTGGCCGTAAGCGAGAGCAAAGCTCGCTGGCACCCTTCTTATTGAGAGGACAGCTCCGTCACCTCTTTTACGACGCTACTTTTTTTCCCTTGCGTTTTTCTCTTCTTCCCACGTTCTCTCTCTTCACTGCCTTCGTCCCCGCTCTATTTCACTTCAGCCTTTCACTCTTGCTTCCTTCCAATGAGGACGGAGCTGCGGGAGAAAGGGCGCTATAGAGGATCGCTGTGGAGAGCTGCTGCTGTGCTTTGACATCTGAGCTCTGTGGAAAACGATCTCAATACAATTCTGAAAAACGCGACTCTCCGAACGCCAGCCGAACAAGTCTCCACAGCCGAAGCGCTGTGTCTCTTTTCAGCTGGCGATAAACCTTTCCTCGATCCTTTGCGGACTTGTAAAACTGTTCCTGATCAGAATAAAAAACGCTCACGCTAATACACAAGCACCCGTGTCTCGCCAAAGCTGACAAACAGACGGACAAGCCGCACTGCACGTGTGAACAGGGGAATAATAATAATAATAATAATAAACTTTATTTTATATAGCGCCTTTAAAGGTGGCTTCTCAAAGCGCTTTACAGGATGACAATAACAATAAATAAGAAGACTACAACAATAAATAAGAAAATTTCACAAGACAGGACACAATTATAATTACAACAATACAACAATAACAATAGAGGAGACCGTGGAAGATGGTATTAAGAAGAGCAGAGGGGTGAAGAATGGAACCAGTTAAGTAAAGGCTTTTCTGAAAAGGAGGGTTTTGAGTCTGGATTTGAAGGAGTTTAGAGAAGGTGACTCTCTAATATCCTTGGGCAAAGAGTTCCAGAGCTTGGGGGCATAGCAGGAGAAGGCCCTGTCGCCCATACAATGTAGACGGGCTTGGGGGACAGTAAGGAGGGCAGAATTTGAAGAGCGGAGGTTGCGAGGTGGGGAGTAGGGCGATAAAAGTTCAGACAGGTATTGAGGTGCCAAGCCATGTAAAGCCTTGTAGGTGAGCATGAGGATTTTAAAGTCTACGCGGAATTTGACCGGAAGCCAGTGCAAGGACTCCAGGATAGGAGTAATGTGAACACTTGCACTAGACCTGGTCAGGATTCTGGCTGCTGAATTTTGGACATACTGCAGCTTGTTCAGAGTAGATTTAGATACCCCAGGGAGCAGAGCATTGCAGTAGTCAATTCGAGAGAATACAAATATGTTGATCAGCTTAAGATCACAGTTAATGATAGCATAGGGCGTAGTCTTGCGATATTTCTAAGGTGAAAAAAAGATGTTTTGACAGTATGCTGTACATGTGGGTCGAATGTTAAGCCAGAATCTAATATAACCCCAAGGTTTTTCAATTTTGATTGGAGCTCAAGTACAGAGCCATCTACAGACAGGGTTACATGGTTGTTGAGGGCGGTCAAGGGAGCTGTGAACAAGGAGGTTACGCAGATTAGGTGGTCGGCGATATGAGATGATAGGGCGATCAGAAAAGAGGGCCCCAATGGAGGGATCATCCTGTAGGATGGAAAAGTTCTGGTTAATGGTCCTGGGGATAGGAAGTGTGTTAGGGTGGTAAGGAAGCACCAAAGGAATGCAGTTTTTACGGCGGGAGTTCCTGATCGGGTTGATGGTCCGGGGGGTGTTTTTGGCTCGGGCAAGGGCCTTGTCAATCACACTGCTGGGGTATCCTCTGTTGATGAAAAATGAGTACATTTCGAGGGCTTGGTTCTCGAAGTCGATGTCGTCGCTGCATAATCGTCGTAACCTAAGGAATTGTGAAAAAGGAAGAGAGTTTTTAGTGTAGTTGGGGTGAAATTAGCTGTACAGGAGGTAGCTGTGTGAATCCGTGGGTTTGTAATAAACTGAAGTGGACAGTCGGGGGTAGTTGATAGACAAGTGGATGTCTAGAAACGGAAGAGTGGTGGAAGATATGTTAACCGTATATTTGAGGGACGGGTGGAAGTTGGTGAAATGGTGCAGGAAGAACTCAAGCTGATCGTTGGAGCATGTGGCGGCACCGACGCAGTCATCAATATATCGCTTGTAGAGGTCAGGGACATAGCCAGTGTAGGAAGCGAAGAAGCGTTCTTCTACCCAGCTGACAAAAATGTTGGCATAGCTGGGTCCCATTCTGGTGCCCATGGCAACTCCACTGACCTGTTGGTAAAAAAGATTATTGAAAGAGAATGCGTTCAGTGTGAGGACCAATTCTGCACGGCGTACCAGGGTGTGGGTGGGTGGATCAAGCACTGTGCGTTTGTCCAGCATGTGCTTGAGGGCTGTAAGGCCGTCATTATGGGGAATGACGGTGTACAGAGATGTGATGTCCATGGTAAAAATGTAGCATTCGGTACCCTGAAATTGGAAATCATTAAAAAGTTGGAGCGCGTGGTTGGTGTCTTTGATGTATGAGGGAAGATCTTCAACCAGCGGTCTCATGAGGCTGTCGAGAAAGGCTGAGATGTAAGTAGTTGGACAGTTACATGCTGATACGATGGGGCGTCCAGGGGTGTCCGGTTTGTGGATTTTGGGGAGGAGGTATAATTGAGATACCTGTGGATGTTCCATGATGAGCCGGTTCGCCTCCTGGGGGAGCTCGTTACTGCTGATAAAAAGGGAAATGGTGGAAACCACTTCCTTTTGGTAGTCAGTGGTAGGGTCCTGTTGGAGAGGGAGGTAGGCAGAAGTGTCAGTTAGTTGTCTAGAGGCTTCAAAGATATATAGATCCTTACGCCACACCACAACAGCACCTCCTTCGTCCGCTGGTTTGATGACAATATCATCCCTGTTGCGGAGAGACTGGAGCGCCTGATTTTCTCCTTGGGTGAGGTTAGACCTATGTTTACTGGGTATAGGGAGTGCCTTGGGAGCTTGATTAGTGCATTGGTTGATGAAATAATCAACTGGTGGAAAACGGCCAGAGGAGGGAGTCCAACAGCTCTGTTTGGGATTAATGTTGTTAATGACATCAATAACCGGGTTGTTATCAGCTGCCTGTGAAGAGAAATTGTCGGCAAAATGTGCTCTGAGACGGATCCTGCGGTAAAAGCGGTTAAGGTCGACATTGGTCTGGGTGATGTCCAGTTTCCTGGGAACTGGTACAAAACTGAGCCCTTTGCTGAGGAGGGATCGCTCATCCTGTGAAAGGGAAGGGTCAGAAGGTATGGTGACAACAAGGTTAGGGTTGGTGAGGGTGTTCGGGGTGTTGATGGTTTTCTTCTGTAGAAGATGACTGAGTTTTTTGGCCTTCTCTGTAGTGAGAAACTGGTCGAGTTTAGAGTTGAGAGATCTAATGAGGTTAGTTATGAAGGGAAGATGATGTGGAGCTGTCAGCCGTAGAAATTCCTTAGCCTCTTTGATGTTGTTGTCGGAAAGGATAATCTGTTTTTTGAGGGAGAAAATGGTAGAGAGCATTAGTTTCCTAGAAAATTGTTTTAGAAGTCTCTGAGTGTTACTCTGGGTGGTATCAGAGTCAAAAGAAAAGGTATTAAATTTAAGGCGAAATCCTTTAGGGATGATATTATGTCGACGACATCTGTAAAGGAATAGAAGGTGGTTAGAAAGCCTGGTCTTGGAACAGATAGCTGTAAAGAGACGGAATGCTGGTTTAGTGAGAGAAGCGGGCAAGTGGCCCAGGGAGGAAGAGAAGGTATGACGAAGAGATCTAGAAAAAGATTTGGAGGAAGGCATAGTGGGTCGCATATATTTTCATTTTTCTCTTTTTTACATAACACGCTTTCGAGAAATAGACTGTCTTGTAATGAAAGCTGCATTAGAAAATGTGTATCTAAATTAAAATCGGGAATATGTCTTTTGCGTTATTCAGCTTTCTTGGGAACACTATGGGATCTCAGAATTGTGACTTAGAATCATAGAATTGCGACCTAAAAACTCAGAATTTTGACTTTATATCTCACATTTGCAACTTCGAAATAGCCCATATTTCATTGTCTGTCCTTTTGTTATTGTAACGGATTCGGGTTCTAGCCAGCAAGACCTGGGTTTGAGCCAATACGGGGTTTGAGGCACGAAGTAGGGTGGGAGCGGCGAGGGCACAAACCCTAGAACCCGAATCCGTTACAATAACAAAAGGACAGACAATGAAATATGGGCTATTTCGAAGTCGCAAATGTGAGAGATAAAGTCAAAATTCTGAGTTTTTAGGTCGCAATTCTATGATTCTAAGTCACAATTCTGAGATCCCATAGTGCGTTTTTTTTACTCCCTGGCGGAAACGGGCTTCCATAGGTTCTCAGTGCTGCGAAGCAAAAGCAATCTCTGGAAAATCAGACAAATTATTATCAGATCATGTCAAAAGCTGATCAGTATTTCTTTACTGGGAAGCAAAGAAATGCTTGTATTACACATTTTAATATGACATGCAATTACACATGAAAAATAGTAAAATTATTTTCATTGCGGTACGTGTTGATAGAACAGCCCCCTCGATAAAGGAAAGTGTGGACGGACGTGTCGCATGTTCCGTACTCTGTCTGACAGCGAGTTTAACACACTTTCCTCGGAAATTAGAAACTAATTGAACAATAAATTAATCTGAGCAAATTTTACACGTGTGGGTGATTTAATTCTGTCGAAATTGCGTGGAACTCCTCCGCTGAGGTCAGATACACACGGGAAAGTGTTCAGGAGGCTTCACGGAGTCCCGCCTCATACTGGAAGCAGGTTCTAATTAGACGCTGAGAACAATCCGGGTCTCTGTGTGTAATTGATTGTGTTGATTGAGCGGTAGTGTGACCACGTGTGCGGTAGCAGGTCCTGCCAGTATAAAAACCTAGTCACCGCGTTCACACTTTATGCTTTCTTGCTTCAACACGGTTTTGTGGTTTACTTATTTTACTCCTGTAGCAATTAAGCGGGACGTTAATTTGGCGATGCGCTCGTTTCTCTTTGTGCTGTGCCTGTGCGCAGGGGCCGGGCTCCCCGCTCTGGTCTCCGCTGGGCCGGCTGGCTGGGACTCTCGGGAATTGGCGCTCCAGGCCGACCTCCCGGCTCCTGAAGATGCAGCCCAGTTGGAGGACTTGAACCTGGCAGATGCGCCCTCCGAAGACCTGTCTACAAGCGAGAACGACTCGCAGTCCTTGGCTCCCGACTTTCGCCGCCTTCCCGTGTCCAGAGACGCGTACTCGCCCTACTTCAACAAGGAGAAGATGAAGCCGGCAGCCGCCCCTTACCCGCCTACATCAAGAGCGTCCTGTTTCCTCCCCAGCGAGGGCGGCAGCCGGCTCGCCCGGCCATCGGGGGCACCCGAGCAGTGGCTGTGTGGTGCGACTCCAGCAGGATGTACGTGAGGGTCAGTCGGCTCCTGTTCGGCTTCAGCTGTCGGCCATCGGAGGTGACCTTGGGCAACTGCAGCGTCAGCCGAACCACACGCCATTACTTCTACTTCATCTACGAGTGCGGTACCGAGCGATCGGTAAGCGGGTCTTCATCTACAGGCAATGTATTGATGTGAACTGTAGGGCTAGTGCCTTTCCTGGGAATACCCCTTCCTCTGTGACCTTGCAGGTTGTCCAGGGCCGCCTGGTGTACTCCAACACTCTCCGCTATGCCCCGCCCTCCTCCAGTGCGCCTGTGCATCACTTCATTCCCTTCTCTGTGCCGATCAAGTGCTCCTACAACAGGTAGGCAGGGCTCTGCTGCTGCTGGGAAAGTGTCCAGAAGCCCTTCATCTCCTCTGTCCTGCAGGTTCCACTACTCCTACAAGGTTGGCTATGTCCCCACGTGGGCCAGGAGAAGGACCTTCTTCAAGGACCTGAAAAACAAGCACAGCTTTGTCCTGCTCACCACCAACTGTAAGCTCCTTGAGCGAGTGGCTCCTCCTGCCAGCAGGGGGTGCTGTGTGCAGGTGTAATGCTGTCTTTCTCTCTCCAGCCCACTGGGTCCGGCTCTCTCCTAAGGATGAGTACTTCCTGGGTCAGCCCATGTACTTCCAGGCCACTGCCTACTTTGCCACAGCGGAGCAGAGGCTGTACATCCACTAGTGTTACGTAACCGAGAAACCGGACCAGCACTCGCAGCCCCGTTTCCCTGTGATCGATAACTTGGGGTACGGCCCCTTCTGGGAGCAGAGGTGGGCAGGAGCCCCGAGAGCCTGCAGGGGTTCATCCTTGTCCTTGTCCCCAGGTGCATGGTGGACAGCACGGCAGATGGCTGCCTGTCCAGGTTTGTCCCCTCCAAGCAGAAGGATGTGCTCCGCTTCACAATTGATGCCTTCCTCTTCCAGAAGAAGCTGTCCAGGAAGGTACTGCTCTCAAAGGCTGCTCAGCCTTCTTGCTCTACTGATCCATTGTCTGCTTTTCCATCCATGATCTAGATGTGAACCAGACTGTGGCAGCTGTAGTGCCTAGAGCTGCCAGCTTGCCTTCACTGATGGCAGAAGGTCCTTCTCTGTCCCTCTATTGGCCTTGATCCCTTAATGCTGTGACCTTCCCTCTTGCAGCATGAAGTGACTGAGCTGTACATGCACTGTCATGGCTGTGGCTCCTGCTAAAGCAACACCAGGGACCAAGTCCTGCACCTACAACAGGGAGGCTAAGAGGTACTTCTGCAAGGAACCTGCTGAGGGTGCTCTGGGACATGCCAGGTGGAGGCCTCACCTGTCCTCCTCTCCTCCAGGTGGGAGGAGCTGTATGGTGACCATGAGGTCTGTGCCTGCTGTGAGTCCAGGTGTGCTGGCAGTCAGAATGAAGGTGGGTCTGGTTCTCTATCCCTTGTGGATGCATCTCTGCCCAGGAGACAACCATGCTTGGACAACTGAGGAATGATCCCGTGCTGGACAAAGGGACTGTGTAGATGAGTAGACTGTGGGTCTCTGGGTATAGCAGATCCCTCACTCCTGGGTGTTACTTGTCCACAGGTACTAGGAGCCTGGTGACCAGCAGTCGGGTGGCTGTGGCACCAGTAGAAGCTCCTCTGGATGTGGGAGCTGACTGGACTGAGGATGAGGAGGGAGACCCTCAGAGCTCCAGTGAAGATGCTGAGAGCACCAGAGAGGATGTGGAGGGAGCAGAGGACTTTGGAGATGTTGGCCAGTGGACAGGTAGGGTCTGGCAGGAGGAGCTCCTGTAGGGGTGGGTGTCCTGCAGTTCAGCTGGATTGTTCTCCTTCTTCCTCCCCAGGTGCCTGAATGAAGGCTCCAGCCTGGCCCTTGTGACTCTCCTGCCTCCAGTCGCCTTGTAATGGCAACATTTCAATAAAGCTGTGAAAGACCCTTCTGCCTGCCCTTGTTTCTTTATGGTTTACAGGTTTGAATGGGGTGGAGGAATTCAAGGGAAGTGAGACCCATTAATAAATTAAAGTACTGTATTTGTGGGGGTTCCACTTTCAAGAATGCTTCCTGTATTGCTGCCAATGAGGACTGAAAATGGCTGGAGTTATAAAGCATTGTACTGGGGGAAGATGGCCGCACTATTCCTTGGACAGGTCATTGTGACTTTTTTTTTTACTGTGGGAGAGACAGAGGTGTTCAATATACTGGAAATCCTCCCGTTTCCGAGAGGGGTAGTGCTTATGGAGTGAGTTGCTACTGTAGTGCCCAGTAAGAGTGAGATCTGATGTCCTATTCTGGGCTGCACAAACTGACTAAAATAAACACAAGGAAGGAATTGTCAACAGGGGCTTGGTGTAAAGTAGGCCTTCCTTCCTTAGCAGAGGAACAATACTGGTGTGTGAATAATGGTACAGTTAGAATCTCGGAGGTCTTATGTTATGGGTGTTGGTTTCACAGCAGTGGTAGTGGACAGTCATAAGTATTAGGATTGAGACTGGAGATCCCAGTACTTGATCCGGAAGACAGGTGTTCACAACTACCTCTACCAGCAGCACAGATGGTGTAGATTGAGACTGAATGCTTACTACACAAAGCCTCTCCACTGTTTCAGTGTCCCGTGTCATGGATTTCAAGTGAATCCTAGTCTTCCTTTGTGACTACCTATAATTTGCACAAATCATGATGGCCCACTAAGGCTGTCAATTTTTAGCCCTACTGCAGTGCCCTATTAAAGTTTCAAGGATTTAGAATAAACTATTTTATATAATGGTTCCGAAGGTGGCTTCTCAAAGCACTTGACAAAATTACAATTAGAATACACAGGATAAAACAATTCCAATAGATTGAGGAGAAAAGTAGAAGCAGAGGGGTAAAGAATAGAACCAGTTCAGTAAAGGCTCTTCTACAGAAGAAGGTGTTGAGTCTGAATTTGAAGGAGTTTAGGGAAGGTGACTCTGGTATCCTTGGGGAGAGAGTTCCAGAGCTTGGGGGCATAACAGCAGAAGGCTCTGTCACCCATACAGTGTAGACAGGCTTGGGGGACAGTTAGGAGACTAGAATTAGAAGAGCGAAGGTTATGATGTGGGGAGCAGGTTGATAATAGATCAAACTGCTACTGAGAAGCAACTGAAATGTGATGGCATGTTCTACATTTTATGCAAGACAGGTAATGTTAGGATTTTATGGAACAGTGGTAATGGCAGCACTTTTGAGGATCGTTGGTACAACGGCAATGCTCAAGGATTCATTTTCTAATATTGAGGACAATGGGTTATATACCCATCGTTCTTACCAAAGGATCAGAGACCTTTTGCTATATATAAAGACTCCTTTCCACCACTAATTTATACAGGTTTGGTCCATTTGGGCTTTATCAGTTAAACATTTAATATTGTATTTGTCAGTTTGTTGATGCCTATATATCACAGTGATCTGCACACACATCTTTGACTGAATATGGGCTGCCAAACCTCTCCACCAAACTTATGTATCACGGTAGGTACACAAGAAGTTTCTTTGTAATAACAGGGTTGGTGCCAGTAGTCAGATTGGGTCAATTGCAAGGTAAGAACAGCATCGCATTAACTGGAGATGATCCAGAGATTAGCATGCAGCTCTGTACGCCAGATTACTACCGATTTGCAACGCGCTCGTCTGCTGACTTTAGTCCCCTGCTCAATAATCACAATGTTCCCAATTGCAATGAGCCCAAGGAAACAGCTGCTGCTCTCTAGATGACACTACAGGACAGGACTAAGTACAATTCCTGCAATAGACTAAGCAGTTTAGTGCCAAACTAATGGAACACTGAATCCTATGGGACAGTTCCGAATGTAGTAACAGCTTAATACTGAAATAATATCGTAAACACCTTGTGATCTTAAGAATCTGTCGCTGTTAAAAAGTATTATAATAATAAGCTAAAATTGTACTGCAGCCACAACACAGTGGACCTGCAGCTCCTGTCCTGATCATACAGAAAGATGTCATCACTATGTAGTGTGCTCTCTGAAGGCACCAGTTCTGTAGGGTTTGGGCATTTACTGGGACAATTATTAATTGTAGCAGTAAATCACAAAATGATTCTTTTAATGGCTTTAGAATCCAACCATGCGATATAACTCAAACAATGCACACACACAGGTACTAATACACGAGGATACATTTCTTAATATATGGAATATGCATATAAACCTAACAGATCTTATCGAGAGGGTTATCAGAATACAAAGGGTATATATTCAGTCAGTTACCAAGAGTTACATATATCAAGAGGACATACGTTCAGTATATCATTCATTTAGACCATTTCGTAATTGAACTTGGTTACAACGTCTACATTAGATACTCAAAACAAGTACATAACTCTTAGGAATTAAATTGATATCAACTGTTTGGGATAACAATTGAATTCTCGAGCTGTAATGCATTGAAGTTGAATACTCATCCAATCTCTGGGGATTCAGATCTCCTGCGGGCACAAAGAAACAGTTGCAGGCTGTTGCTGTCCAATCCGCGCTCTCTGGCTCGGTGCCAGGCTGTGCTGTGCGGCTTGTGACGGTGCGCTGCTGATGCTCACTGACCAGCTAGTTAGTGTTGGCTTTAACTAGCAAAATTGCACACAGGAGAAAAGATGACTGTGAGTCCCAGCAAGTCAGGAAGTGGACCGGTTCGTTCCTGATGAAGAGCTAGTTCTGAATAGTGATTCAGCTGTCAACAGTTCCGACCTGTTCACGAGGCCTGCTCGGGTGGATCCTCTGGTTACTCTCTGGCAACCTCCGCTCTAGACTCTTAGAACAAAGGAAAGTTCTGGCACTCGGACACACTGGCCGTTCCATGGTTGTCCGGGCTGAGTCTCAGGATGGTCAGGAGGCGCGCTGCGAGAATGTCCTGCCCTTGGCAGCCTTTCTGCTCCTGGGCCGTCCCGCCCTGGAATTGTCTCACACTCCTGGAATTCTCCTTTGAATTCCCTTTAGAATAGTCTTGGAGCTCTGTGTTGCCTGTTTTTACCTGGAGGAACTTCAGCTCGTTCATTGGATGAAAGTTTCATGGGCATCAGAGACCCACGTGGGTTACTCGGCCCTACCAGTCCCTGATTGGTTGATCAAGGTGAGATATGAGTCACTTACTCCTGACACTTAGGAATGCAGTCCAGATGTCCATCTGGCACTCCCTAGACAGATAGGCCCCAATGGATGCCCACTGATCATGATAGCTAGGCTTAGCTAAATGCATCCCCATTTGGGAGCTGTCCCCTATCAAAAGAAAACATCTTTAAATCACCCTGCCTGAATAGCTTGAAGAGAGAGATGGGGCCTCATTTGGGAAAGCACAGCAACACTTAATTCTGTCTTATTAATAAGCATTGCCGCTACAAATAGTAGGAAGAAAGATACAATGTTTTGAAAATGTAATATGTTTTAAAGGATTAAAGGGAAAAGAAATACTTTATATAAACTAATTCAACTGAGCTCCTCTAAACAATATAGCCTGAAGAATTGCCAAAGCACAATGTATCAATTTTGGTGACACTGGGGTAAAAGGATCACAACACACAAGGAGCCCAACCACAAGGCTTATTTTCAACAGCAAAATTTGTGCTTGATAAAATTTGACAAAAAAAGGAATATTACACGCACGGAAACCAATATTTACCACTAGGGTAGAATGCAGCATAGAACAGTTAGATAGAAGGTTAATGTAACTCTATAGTGCATCACAGAGGTCAGTCTCTTCCCCCTCATTATGCAGGCTGACTTGTTCACAGTGAACTGTCCTCCAGCGATAGTCAGCTGTAATCACTGACGCAGACATGATGTTAATACTCTGACAGCATCTTGGCTGATTTGGTTAAAGTGTTTTCCTATTAAACAGGAGATTCTGCGTTCAAATCCCACCAGTGTCTTTCTTCCTGTCTTGTCTTACAAAATGAATCACTATGGATGATTACATGCAGCTTGATTTTGTTTAATGCAAGTTTTCATTCCCTTTCTGATGGCTCTCTCTACAGTAATTTTTAAAAGTACTAATCGGGATGGATTACTGTACATATCCTCAGTTAAGGGGAATATATAAGTAGTGACTATCCAAATTGCATTTTTGTGTGAAACGCATTTCAGAAAATCGAAAACTAATTTTCAAAACTCACAATAACAAGACAAAGGCAAAACATAAGTTCACTTGCACTTTATGCATATTTACCACAACCTTGCCTTCTGATCATAAAAAAGTCTTAATTTTAATATAGCAGTTTTAAATGGGACATTCAGAACATGGCATATGAGAATATATGATTAACCGAGGATGAGCAAAGGATGATCGCACTTTCTGCTTATTGCTATGAACCTACCTCTGGTTATAAAAATGTCTCAAAATTCTGACACTGAGGTGTGAGACCCAATGTAACAGGCTCTCATAATCCCGAAATACAAGAAATTTTACTGTAGCGTTTTATAAATTTGACCCTGTGAACATTGTATGTCCCTCCTTCCTCATTACCAAAACATCTCAATGTCCCGACACTATGTACATTTGTAATTACAACACTTCACTGTTTCATTTATGAGTTGTGACATTGTGAACATGGCATGTTAAAGTATATAGAAAATCTAGATCAGAACAGGCTAAATGCAATTCCTAGTGATTTATCATTTTCTTACTTTCTAAATTAAAAAAATATTTTTTCAGTGATTAGGACACTTCAGTATGACATAAAATATGCTTCAATGACAGAATAAATAATAATAATAAATAATCATGGAAAAAATACCCAAAGTGGACATTCATAGTTGTGATTATAGGAATGTTAGCTATCGGGTGGGTAGCTGCGTCAGCATGCGTAGGCTGCAAAGGAACAAGTAAAGGACTATTCCTGCTGAAAAGAGAAGAAAAGAATCACAATGTTTCGGCTGTGGAGCCTTCTTCAGGTGTGAGAAAGACAGGGCAGTAAGCAAAGATAATTTTCTTTTTATCTTTGCTGAATGCAGTTTATCGCTGATGACAACATCAAAGACATTAAGGAGTTTTTACGGCTAACAGCTCCACATCAACTTCCTTTCATAACTAACCTCATCAGATCCCTCAACTCCCAACTCTTCCAGTTTCTCACTTCAGAGAAGGATAAAAAACTCAAAATTCTCTACAGAGAAAAAACATCAACATCCTTATCCCCTCCACCAATCCTAACCTTGGTGTTACTACACCTCTGACCTTCCCCTTTCACCCCTTTGCATCCTCAGCTAACATATTTTAATAGTACAACAAAATTACAATAGATTGTACAGTATTTATGTTTAAAATTAAGGTAAATGTGTCAAAATATCGAAGTCCAAATGCACGGTGCTAATGTAACAAAGCTTGCAAGTTCTTAAACAAATCTGCATTGTATTTTTAAAATATTTCAGCAGAGGATGCAACGGGGGTATAAATGACGACTCGACTTTTTCTTGGGTGAATTTGGTTTCCTGGGGAGTAGCGATGTTGGGAATACAGTAATCGGACATTTCCCAGTGATTCAGACACGTGTTAAGCACTCGCATTTCCTGCAAATATTGAAATGGTTAAGGTTTCGCTTAGAAATCCAATCGACCTTTGCGAAGACAATATTTACATCGCAAAAGAAACCCGTCCCTGGGTGGACTCGAACCACCAACCTTTCAGTTAACAACCAAACGAGCCACACAGACGGAATGGTGGGTCCCTGTCTCACCTCACAACTTTCCGGTTAAAAAAATATATTTTTTTGCCAGCTGGCAATATTTCTTCTGCACTGATAATCAAGAATTGAATTTCATTTCTCGCAAGCTGTGTGAATTTCTTGAAATACAAGTTTTCCAGAAAGGAAATTAATACATGCATTTAACGAAATCAAGCCCTTTGTGATAGTCCGAAATGGTACGTTATGTACCACAAGATAGGAAAAAAAACATGACTGGGATTTTAAGCTACGTGACCTATGGTACCAGACCGGGGAAAAGTTAGCTTGAAGTTCGAAAACGATTTTGGCACGCCTGTAGCGTTTACACGAAACCTCTTAGAATCGCGAGAATACTTGCTTTGTGTATAAAATACATTGTGAATGCTTTCTCAGCCTGTACTTTTTCGTTTATATGACATTTGTTTGACCAAGCACGAATATTCTTTTGTCCATATCATCGCAACGGAAGCACAGAACGCCTTCAAACCAAATGCATTTAAAAGACCACGACATGTGGATATTTCCACAGCCTCTACATCAAAGTATCAGTGAGCTAATTATCTTTTTTTAAACCTCCGGTTTTTCATCGATGCGTAATTACGCACTAACTGGAACCCGGGGGACCGCTGTGTGCACAAGTTCTCAACGCGAGAAATACTGTTCAATATGGCTTCATGCGAAAAACCCGTATATGACCATAGGCAACAGAATAGCGCAGTCTCCAATTACTCAGACTGTAAGCACGGGAATAAAGCTTTGTCTGAATTCTGAAACCCTTCCTTTACGTTCTGTTTTCATTCGGGTAAGAGTCAACTATATTCACAATACTACTGACAGCAGGAAGATTAAAATATTCTTTACTCAGCAGCTTATTAAAAACAGCTCCCATGATGTTCAAACCGATTTTTTACACAGAACACTGACACAGCTTTGCGTTCTGAATCTCTTTTTCTCGTGTGTTTATTTAATGTGGCACAATGTACTTGGATAGGGGTATTCTGTTCACAAACCAATAGCATTTAAACCACAGCACCCACAATGCTGCAAGTAAGTGTTTTACACACTAAGCAGAGAGCGATGTCTTCCTCGTTAGTATAGTGGCAAATATCCCCACCTGTCACGCGGGAGACCAGGGTACATCAGGACATGCATTGAAGTGAAAGCAGGATGCGCTGCGACATCCACTGTGCAGATCCTGCCACACTAAGAGGTGAGTGGGTCTGTTCGATCACAGCGCTAGGCGAATCCCCAAACAGTGTGCGTGGCAACAAACGAAACGGGCCTGTTTCCGCCCAGTTTCGATCAGGGGAAATCGGGCCCAGTAGTGGCGGGATCTGTACAGTGCATGTCGCAGCGCTTCAATGTGCTTCCTGATGTCCTACCCCGAGAACAGAAAGGACAGCGTACACAGCAACAACAGATCAGGTCTCTGCACTGGATCTAAGCTGCCCCCATCTCCTCTGCTCTGCGGGTCCTGCGGAGTGGAGTCCTGCCTGGAGCCGTGTTTGCAGGCGGCGGCTCCCCGCGCTCTGTCTGTGCGTCGTGTCCAAGAGCTCCTGGGAGGAAGAGAGAGCCCTCCCACTCGGGGGCTTTTCCACGGTCTGTGTGAGGAGGGGCGGGTGTGTCCAGTAGCTTATCGAGCGGAAGCCTGGGGCGGCGGAGAGCTGTGATCGTGCAGACCTTGAGGTGTCACCTCTTTGTCTGCTTTCCCGCCCCCCCTCTGCCCAAGCTCTGCTCCAAAGTAGCCCGGCAACCCCTCACACCTGCATTTGTCACAACCTAAGCTGTGGTCATGAGACACCCATGGGGTGTTGTTCTGTTCTTGTTAATTGTTTCCTGCCCGTCGCAGGCAGGAGTCCATGCGAGGAAGATGCACTGGACAGAGCTCAGAGGGCGCAGCTGGGTGGCTTTCCTTCTGAGTGACGTTCCTGCAACACTCTCCCGCTCCTCTTGGTGCGCTCATGCCGCAACACAGGAAGGCTGGAGCAGGTGGCCGTGGGCTCTGCGCACCGCCGAAATAGCTCATTTGGGAGAGCGTTAGACTGAAGATCTAAAGGTCCCTGGTTTGATCCCGGGTTTCGGCATTTTGTTTCATCGCACCCTTTGTTCCTCTCTCCAGCTCCCCCTACTTAAAGTGACGCGTCACTTTCTCAGCCCGAAACGCAAGTGAGACACCAGCAGCATTTCCCGGTTCGAGACCGGGCGGAAACAGCCTCGTTTTGCACGCTCCTGTACTTCACAGAGGTCTTGAGCGACCGGTCATTTGTTCCCAATGTATTTCCGGTGCCTTCGTGCACTCTTGTACCAAACGCACGTTCCTTCTGTACGTGGAGCCGATCATTTGCATTTTGGCTGTGCCGACAGACCAGGACGAGCTCTGTCGGCTTAAAAGCAGCGCAGGACCTGCAAGAACAACAGAAAGATTAGCATCCAGCGGGGGCCTCTTAGTGAGCCCAAGATCTCATCAAGAATCGGCTCCAGCAACAGGGCTGGGCGCATTGTTCCATTCTCCGACCACTCTCGGTGTAAACAAGTCCCTCCTGGTCTCTGCTTGAAATGCACTTCCCTGCGTTTGCTTTGGTGTAACTGGCTTCCCCTGCATGGGCGAATGTGAAGAAGATCCTTAGTAAGTCATTGAAGAAAACCGAGAAGAGGTCGGAGTGGCCTCTGTCGTTCATCAACGATCCAGTCAGGCAGTACTCCTCTGCAAAGCGCCGTTCGTTCACATCGATTGGCTTTTTTTGCCTTCATTCGTGCAAGTAGTAAATTATCTTTGTGTGACATAATTCGGAAAAGTCCTGACGTTGCATTTCAACTGAGCCCCAGTATACATCGACCCTTCGACACTCTGAGTGACAACTCTCTTGCGTGTTTTCTCATATTTATGTAGTTTGCTTGCATGATGCCGAGAACAACGTGGTTGTTCGCTGCCATATGGTGTAGGGGTTAGGATTCCTGGTTTTCACCCAGGCGACACGGGTTCGACTCCCGGTATGAGAACGTGTCGGTTTTGCCTCCTGCTTTCCAAAAGATCAGCACCGTGTACGAAGGAGCTGCATTAAAACCACTCGAACGTGCAAAACGTGCGAGAAGAGGGGGCGCTTGTTTCCAACCGAAACTTCTCGCGTGTGAGACGAGCTGATCATCACTGTGGGAGGGCTACTCTGGTAGACAGGGCTGACCTTCGGCAATAGGATTTATACTCTCCAAGATGATATTTGCACTTTCTGGAGAGGCGATTTTCTCCACTTCAGTAGCACGATTTCGTCGATTGCGTGGAGAGGGCTGTAAAATGTGGCGCCGCCTTTCCTGCTCCGTCCATGACAGGCGTGCTGGTCTCTGGAGAGAGAGCACGGTCCATCAGCGCACTCCAATAAAGGCACTGGAAGCAGCTGAATCGCATTGGCGAAGCTCAGCGCTGGGCCGCTGGGCACGTCTTACCACCGTTTCCGTAGTGTAGTGGTTATCACGTTCGCCTCACACGCAAAAGGTCCCGGGTGGAAACACACCCCTTTTGTCGCCACGCACAAAAGGGGATTGGGGATTCGCCTAGCGCTGTGATCGAACAGACCCACTCACCTCTTAGTGTGGCGGAATCTGCACAGTGCATGTCGCAGCGCATCCTGCTTTCACTTCAATGCGCGTCCTGATGTAGCCCGGTCTCCCGCGTGACAGGTGGGGACAGGTGACAGGTCCTATACTAACGAGGAAGACATCGCTCTCTCCGACCCCCGGCATCGTGTTCCGACCCACCGTGCTGGAAGCCGACGCGTGCTCTGATTCCTTTACGGAGCAGAAATGACAACCGAGGAGCCGAGAGATCATTTCAGCATTTCGCGTCTGAACGGAAAACACAGACGACCAACTCGGAATGACTTGCCTTTGACGCTTATCAAAGCGTTCTTTGTGCATCGAACAGACCCACTCACCTCTTAGTGTGGCGGGATCTGCACAGTGCATGTTGCAGCGCTTCCTGCTTTCACTTCAATGTGCT